>NW_008338658.1:47703-49880 GCF_000622305.1 Nannospalax galili | reverse complement strand
AGCTTTAACATATTCAATAACAATTTCCAGAGCAAAGATGCATCTCTTTCAAAAGTGGCTGTAATTTTTAAGTTCACAGTTGAATTATACAGTTACACAATATTGAACTCAGTCTAAACCCCATAAGACACAAAGTTGATGAGTTTTTAACCTTTAAAAGAGATCTCAATTTCATTTTAAAATATACTGTTTCTTACAGAAAGACTTGTTGTTTTTGCTAATAACACTTAGATCTCGGCACATGCGTCTCTAATCTGTATGTATCTGATTATTACTAATCATGGTTGGTTGCAGTCAGATCCTTGGCACCTGTGTATGGATATAAAGTCATTAGGTAGATTTCAGTGGTAATGTTTATCACCTCTACTAATTAACATGACGTAAATTTTTATGCCTCCTCCTCAAATATAACTCATTTTTTAAATTTGTTGATTTCTTTGTGTGTATATCACACAGAACATCCCAGTCTTATTCATCTATACACCCACTTCCCGGATGGCACCCTCCCATAGCCTACTCCCCGACTAGAGCCCTTATACTCTGATATCCCTGCTACTGTCTACAGTGTTGCTGGCACCCCCAGCCCTTCCCCACTACTTGTCCATCCAGTGACTCTAGTCAGCCTATCTAGAGGTCTTTGTTTTAGGAAGGTCAGCTAGACCAGGGCAAATTTCAAATGTTCATATAAGAGTCCATTGGAATTTCTTGATGAGAGCTTCCAAAAGCATCCCTCTATTGGGTTCCTCCTCATTTTTCTCATCTGCCAAGGCTGGACTTGAGAGTGATGGATTCAGGATTTGACGAAGGTCCTTGACTGGTGCCTAGGATATGTGAAGGAGAAGTAAAGGCAAGAGTAGTTAGTATTACAAGTTCTAGACAGGGAACCAGAAAAAAGTCAGAACAGGGCAAATTTCAAATGCTCAGAGTCCATTGGGATTTCTTGACGAGAGCTTCCAAAAGCATCCCTCGATTGGGTTCCTCATTTTTCTTTTGTCTGCCAAGGCTAGACCCGAGAGTGACAGACTCAGGATTTGTTTTCAGGCACTTTGGTAGCTGTTGGAGTGGCTAGAATCAGTGTCAGTTCCCTTGAGAAGACTTCTAGATAGGGGGAGAAAACAAAGTTAGCCATCATTTTAGAACAATAGTGAGTTGTTTCCCTTAGCTACAGGTGGGCACTACAGTATTGCAGACCAAGATTTGAAGTCGTACATCTGAGCAGCACTTTCTGCTTAGAAACAAAATCATCAATGGGAAATAATTGTCTAAATAACATTTTACCTGGACTTAAGTCTAATGTCTGGGAAATGCAATCCTTTGGACTCTTAAAGAAATATAATGATTACTTTAATTTTTGGTTATACTTTCCTTATGGGTGTTTAAGATCATACAGTTGGCCCAAATAAATCAATTTATATTTACACGTAAGGTCATTTGAGGATCTGTTCCTCAGGGGTCACAAGGGCTTGAGATAGCTCCTGGCTCCTTTCTTTTACCGGTTCCATCTATGTGAAGATAAGTCAAAGGTCCTGCTCGACCACGTCTGGCTTCACTTGGAAGCATGAATGAGATGTTTCCTCTGAGTTGACCCTCTTCTTGTAGACTGAGCACTTAGGTTCAAGTCCATCTGGTGGGATCTCCATGGCCTCCCTAAACAAGAGGACAGGTGACTCACCACAGTTACAGGACATTTTGAGAGATGTTCCATACTCCATAGTCCCCTGGAACTTAGTTGACTTTGGAGTGCAAGGAGCAAAAACTGTCCTTTAAGTCCCTCTGACTTAAAGTACAGGCCTCAAAGTATGTCTTTTAAACATTCAATAAGGTTAGTTCCACCAGTCTGGTACTCTTGATTACCATGTGCTATGTAGATAAGGCTTGGGCAAAAACCAAATGTTCTCAGATAAACCTTGACTAGATATGTATTTTGTTCCTTAAACTAGTTGACTAAACTATGACCTTAGAAATTTTAAGATTATGTGTATAATATTTTTGTTTCATCCGTTACATGTCATAAAAAACCTATACAGACCTTCATCACTTGCTTAGGCTTTCTCATTTTTTTATGTTTGGAAAATGTCTCCATTATCATATCCTTTTAACATCTTTTACATTCTCATTTTCTTTTTTTTTTAAATAATTATGAGATACAATAGCATTAACAAGTACATTTTCCATCT
>NW_008338658.1:46940-47488 GCF_000622305.1 Nannospalax galili | reverse complement strand
TATCCCACCCCAAATCCAGGAGGCCATGTGTGATTAGGGCCAAATTACATACAGTTGGCTGGGAAGAGTGGCTGGATACTCTGTTGAAGGTCCAATGACCCTTCTTGCCCTCACCTCCTTTAGTGAAGGAGCACAACCGACAACAAGCCAAATTATGACTGTGTTTAGCGATCAGGCACTGCTGAAGTCGCCATGATGGTAGTTATTTCATGCAGAAGGGACTGCTGTACAGTATCATTTCATTTAAAGGACATGGAATTTAAAAGGATTTGGTGCTAGGATTCACAAATGAATCTGAGATCATTCACTGAGTAACACAGAGTCTGAGTCTGTGTTACTTCACCTAGTATAACAGTTTCTAGATCCATCCATTTACCTGCAAATTTCATTATTTCATCTTTCTTTACTGCTGAATAGAACTCCATTGAGTAAATATACCACATTTTCGTTAACCACTTGTCAGTTGAGGGACACTTAGGTTGCTTCCATCTCTTAGCTATTGTGAAAACAGCAGCAACAAACATGGTTGTACAAGTGTCTCTACAATA
>NW_008338658.1:45819-46878 GCF_000622305.1 Nannospalax galili | reverse complement strand
CCAGTCTGATTGGGGTAAGGTGATACCTTAGGGTGGTTTTAATTTGCATTTCCCTAATTACTAATGATGCTGAACACCTTTTGAGATGTTTCTTAGACATCTTTATTTCTTCCTTTGAAAACTCTCTGTTTAGATCTTTAGCTCACCTTTTAATTGGATCATGTGGTTTCTCACTTCTTTGTTTATTGAGTTCTTTATATATTCTGGATGTTAAATCTCTGTCAGATGTGTCACTGGTGAAGAATTTTTTTCCCATTCTGTGTGTTTTCTCTTCACTTTTTTTTATTGTTTCTTCTGCTATGTGGAAGCTTTTTAGTTTAATGAGGTCCCACTTGTTGACTGGTGACCTTAATTCCTGAGCAACTTCTGTCCAATTTAGAAAGTCCTTTCCTACACCTATATCTTGTAAGTTACTGCCAATATTTTCTTCTAATAGTTTCAGGGTTTCCAGTTTCACATTGAGTTCTTTGGTCCATTTAGAGTTGACTTTTGTGCAAGGTGAAAGATAACGATCTAGTTTCATTTTTCTACAGGTGGAGATCCAGTTTTGCCAGCACCATTTGTTGAAGATGCTGTCTTTCCTCCATTGTGTGTTCTTGGCGCCTTTGTCAAATATCAGGTGGCTGAAATTGAGTGTACTCGGGTTTGGGTCTTCAATGATATTCCATTGATCTATGTGTCTAGTTTTGTACCAGTATCATGCTGTTTTTATGACTATAGCTCTGTAGTATACTTTGAGATCTGGTATAGTAATTGCCCCCGGCGTTACTCTTTGTGCTCAGGGTTGCTTTGGCTATCTGGGTCTTTTGTGCCTCCATATGAATTTAAGAACGCATTTTTCTAATTCTGTGAAGTATGTCATGGGGATTTTGATTTGGATTGCATCCAATCTACATATTGCTTTTGGTGCGATGGTTATTTTCACAATATTAATTCTTCCAATCCATGAGCATGGGAGGTCCTTCCATCTCCTGGTGTCTTCCTGAATCTCTTTCTTTAAGGATTTAAAATTTTCATTGTAGAGATCTTTGGTTCCTTTCATCAGATTTATTCCAAGAT
>NW_008338658.1:41750-45688 GCF_000622305.1 Nannospalax galili | reverse complement strand
CCAATTATTCCTACTCTTATCTTATTGCTCTTGCAAGAGTTTCAAGCACTATGTTAAAGAGAAGTGGAGATAGTGGACAGCCTTGTCTGTTCCTGATTTCAATGGGAATGCTTCCAATTTTTCTCCATTTAGAATGATGTCAGCAGTGGGTTTGTTGTATATAGCTTCAATTATGCCAAGGTATGTTCCCTTCAGTCCACTTCCCTCTAGGACTTTTAACATAAATGCATGCTGAATTTTGTCAAAAGCCTTACTGCATTTATTGAGATGACGATGAAGTTTTTGTCTTTGAGTCCATTTATATGATTAATGATGTTTATTGACTTGTGTATATTGAACCAGCCCTCCATCTGTGGAATAAGGCATACTTGATCATGGTGAATGATCTTTTTGATGTGTGTCTGTATGTGGTTTGCAAGTACTTTGTTGAGAATTTTTGCATCTATGTTCATTAAGGATGTGGGTCTATAGCTTTCTTTTTTGGTTGTGTCTTTACCTGGTTTGGGTATTAGAGTGATGTTGGCTTCACAAAAGGAATTTGGGAGTTTGTTCTCTGTTTCTGCAATTTTGAATGATTTAAATACTATTGGTTGGAGGTCTTCTTTAAATGTCTGGTAGAATTCTGTTGTAAATCCATCTGTGCCTGGGCTTTTTTTAGTCGGGAGGCTTTGTATTACTGTTTTGATTCCCTTATATGTTATGAGTCTGTTTAAACTGTTGATCTCTTCTTGGTTTAACTTTGGTGGTTCCCATGATTTTAGATGTCCATCCATTTCTTTTAGATTTTCAAATTTAAAATATTCCTTTATAATGGTCTGGATCTCTTGGGTGTCTGTTATGAGGTTTCCCCTTCCATCTCTTATTTTGTTGATTTGGATTTTCTGTTTCTTTCTTTTGGTTAATGTGGCTAGGGGGTCTGTCTATCTTGTTTAGACTTTCAAAGAACCAGCTGTTAGATTCATTGATTCTTTGTATTGTTTTCTTTGTTTCTATTTCATTGATTTCTGCTCTGATTTTTGTTATTTCTTCTCTTCTGCTGGGTTTGGGTTTCATTTGTTCTTGCCTTTCCAGCATCTTGAATTGCAGTGTTAGGTCATTTATTTGGCCTCTTTCTAATTTTTCAATGTAGGCACTTAAAGCTATGAACTTCCCTCTTAGGACTGCTTTTAAAGTGCCTGAGAGGTTGTGTTGTGTTGTATTATCCTTTTCGTTAAATTCCAGGAATTCTTTTATTTCTTTCTTAATATCTCCTTTGACCCATTCATTGTTTATGAGTGTGTTGTTTAATTGCCATGAGTTCATGTAATGACTAAGGCTTCATCCAGTGTTGATTTTGAGCTTTATTGCATTGTGGTCCGATAGAATGCATGGAATTATTTCAATTTTTTTTGTATTTGTTGAGGTTTGTTTTGTGGCCCAGTATGTGGTCAATTTTTGAAGAAGTTCCATGGGGTGCTGAGTAGGAAGTGTATTCTTTGTTGCTTGGGTGGAATATTCAAAAGATGTCTGCTAGGTCCATTCGATGCATGGTATCATTTATTTCAAATGTTTCTCTGTTTATTCTTTGTCCAGTTGACCTGTCTAATGGAGACAGTGGAGTAGTGAAATCCCCTACTATTATTGAGTTGGGGTTAATCTGTGTCTTAAAGTCCTATAGTGCTATTTTTATGAATTTGGGTGTGCCAGAGTTTGGTACATATATGTTAAGGATTGTAATATCTTCTTGCTTTGATCAGAATAAAGTGACCATCCTTATCTGTTCTGACTAGTTTTACTTTGAAGTCTGTTTTGTCAGATAATAGAATTGCAACCCCTGCTTGTTTCTTAGTGCCATTTGCTTGGAATGTTCTTTTCCATCCTTTCACCTTAAGGTAGTACATGTCCTTAAAGCTGCGATGGATTTCTTGCGGACAACAAGAAGATGGATTTTGTTTCTTAATCCATTCAGTTAGCCTGTGTCTTTTGACTGGGGTGTTCAGTCCATTGATATTTAAAGTTATTATTGAATATTCTGGGTTGGCATCTATTGTCATTTAGAACTGGGAATACCTTGGTCCAGGCTCTTCTGGCTTTCATAGTTTGCATTGGTAAGTCAGCTGTAATTCTGATGGGCTTTCCTTTGAACATGACTTGTTTTTCTTTTGCTGATTTCAGTATTCTCTCTTTGTTCTGTACATTTAGTGTTTTTACTATGATATGTCTTGGGGAGTTTCTTTTCTGATCCTATTTGGTGTTCTATGTGCTTCTTGTGTTTGTATGGGGATCTTTCTTTAATTTCAGGAAATTCTCTTCTACAATCCTGTTTAAGATTTGGTCAATACCATTAACCTGAAATTCTTCTCCTTCCTCTATTCCTATGATACGTAGATTTGGTCTTTTCATGGTGTCCCACACCTCTTGCATATTAAATTGCTGTGTTTTTAAAAAAAATTTTCATAATATTTGCTTGAGTGTCCAGTTCTTCAACTCAATCCTCCAGTGTTGATATTCTGTTTTCCATTTCATTCATTTTAGCAGTGAGGCTTTCCCCTGTTGTTTCAAGTTGGCTTATTGAGTTTTGCACTTCCTTCTTCATTTCTTCCCGAGTTTTCTTCAATGTTTCTATCTCTTTTGTGAATTCACTCAGAAGTTTATCCCTATCTTCTTTCAGTTCTTTGATTTGTGTGTTGTTTAAATTCGTTGACTTCCTTGATCATGTTTCTGATTGTTCTTTTAAATTCTGTGTCCTGGGTTATCTCTAGGGGGTTCTTGTAGAACTCTTCTACAGGACTGGTGGAGTTTGGTGGGAGCATAGTGTTTTGGCTTTCCATTTTATTATTCTTTTGTTGTGATTTTGGCATGTGAATTTCTTTGTTGTTTGTGATTCTGATATAAGAATTAAGTATGCTTTTGTTTGTATTATTGGTATGCCTTGGTCCTTTTCTTACTGTTTATGTAAAGCTGGTTGGTCCAGGTTTCAGGTTTTCTCACGTTTTATTTTGGAGGGAACTGTTAACTTCAGACCAGCTACTCAGGAGCATCCACAGAAACCCAAGTCAGGTTCCAGTCAGGTACACTCAGGATTCCTTCTAAGGTTTGGACCCCTACTTACAGGAACTCAGAGCAAAATTTGGGAAGTTCCATAAGGGGGGGGGCAATTTTGGAACTCTCAGTCGGTCTGCTGAGTTCTCAGCCTCTATGCCAGAGGGAGGCCAGAAACAGGGACTCTCTGGTTGTCTGTTGAGATCACAGCCATTACACAGATGGAGCTTGGAACCCACCCTCTCAGGCTAAGATCTCAGCCTTATCCTACCAAAGCCAGGTCTGTCCCTGGGTCTTGGGATGGGCCTCACACAATCCCAGTTAGGGGGTTGGGTACAGCACAATTAGGGGAAGCTCACCACCATTTTTAGGCAGGAT
Organism: Nannospalax galili; assembly: GCF_000622305.1. Lineage (NCBI taxonomy): Eukaryota > Metazoa > Chordata > Mammalia > Rodentia > Spalacidae > Nannospalax > Nannospalax galili. Next base: position 42,289 of record NW_008338658.1, on the reverse strand, counting down.
CCAGGTGCTCTCAGGAAATCCCCTGCATTCTCAGCCCCTATACCAAAAGGAGGCCAGAAACAGGCATTCTCTGGTGGTATGATGAGACCACAGTACACAGATAGAGGTCAGAACCTGCCCTCTCAGGCTGTCTGCTAAGATCTCAGCCTTATCGTACCAAAGCCAAGTCTGCCCTGGGGCCTTGGGAGTGGCCTCATACAATCCCAGTTAGAGGTTTGGTATGACACAATTAAGGGAGACTCACCACCATGTGGAGGCAGGATCCAGGCATTCTCAGGCTGTCTCCTGAGTTCAAAAGGCCCTATATCAGAGGGAGGCCTGAAACACGCACTCTCTGGTGGTCTGCTGAGATCACAGCCATAGTTGGAAATTTTTTAATTACTCCATCTGTCTCATTGGTTGTTATGGGTTTTTAAAAATTATTTATATCATTTTGATTCAATTTGGTAGGCTGTGCATATCTAAAAATATATCCATTTCTTTTAGATTTTCCAGATTAGTAGAATACAGATTTTTTATTTTAATTTTTTAATTTAATA
>NW_008338658.1:40433-40943 GCF_000622305.1 Nannospalax galili | reverse complement strand
TAATGCTGAGATGTTGGTGCATGCATCTCTAATCTGTATGCATCTGATTATTACTAGTCATAAACAGTTGCACTTGGACCCTTGGTGCCTGAGTATGTCTATGAAGTCATCGGGTGGATTTCAGTGGTAATGTTTATCACCTTTACTAGTTAACATGGTGTAAATTTCCATGCTTCCTCCTCAAATATAATACATTTTTAAAAATTTGTTGACTTTTTTTTGTGTGTGTATATCACACAGAACATCCCAAACCATCTTATTCAACTATATACCAAGTTCCCAGTTTGCACCCTCCTATAGCCTCCCTCCCCCAACTAGAGCCCTTATATTCTGATATCCCTGCTACAGTCTGCTGTGTTGTCGGCACCCCAGCCAAGCCCCACTACTTGCCCTTCTGTTGAATCTAGTCAGCCTATCTAGAGGTCTTTGTTTTAGGAGGGTCAGCTGTTCCTCTTCTAGCAGCAATCAGTTGCCAATACTCTATTAGATAAGATTGGGGTCTGCTGTTCA
>NW_008338658.1:37027-38343 GCF_000622305.1 Nannospalax galili | reverse complement strand
ACAGTATGGGTATTGCTCTTTTTGCTCAGGGTTGCTTTGGCTACCTGGTGTCTTTGTGCCTCCATATGAATTATGGAATTTTTTTCCAATTCTGTGAAGTATGTCAAGGGGATTTTAATTGGGATTGCATAGAATGTATACATTGCTTTTGGTAGGATGGCCATTTACAATATTAATTCTTCTAATCCATGAACATAGGAGGTCCTTCCATTGTCTGATGTCTTCCTCAATTTCTTTCTTCAAAGATTTAAAATTTTCTTTGTAGAACTCTTTATTGTCTTTGGTCAGGTTTATTCCAAGATATTTTATTATTTTTTTGTATCGATTGTGAAGGAGAGTGTTTCCATGTGCTCTTTCTCTGATTGCTTGTTATTGGTATATAGAAAGGCTACAGACTTTTGTAGGTTATTTTTGTAACCTGCCACTTTACTGAACTTGTTAATAATTTCTAGGAATTTTCTGCTGGAATTCTTGATGTGTCTTAGATATAATATCATATCATCTCCAAAAAGGGAAAATTTGATCTCTTCTTTTCCAATTATTGCTCCTTTAATTTCTTTCTCTTGTCTTATTGCTCTTGCAAGAGTTTCAAGCACTATGTTAAAGAGAAATGGCGTTAGTGGACAGCCTTGTCTGGTTCCGGAATTCAGTGGGAATGCTTCCAGTTTTTCTCCATTTAGAATGATGTTGGCTGTGGGTTTGTTATATATGGCTTTAATTATGTTGAGGTATGTTCCCTCCAGTCCAATTCTCTCTAGGACTTTGAACATAAATGCATGTTGAATTTTGAAAAAGGCCTTCTCTGCATCTGTTGAGATGACCATGTAGTTCTTATCTTTGAGCCCATTTATATGGTTTATGATGTTTATTGACTTACTTATATCGAACCATCCCTGCATCTCTGGAATAAAGCTGACTTGATTATGGTGGATGATCTTTTTGATGTGTGTCTGTATGTGGTTTGCAAGTATCTTGTTGAGAAATTTTGTATCTATGTTCATTAAGGATATGGATCTATCATTTTCTTTTTTGGTTGTATCTTTACCTGGTTTTGGTATTAGAGTGATGCTGGCTTCATAGAAGGAATTTTGAAGTTCTCCCCCTATTTCTATCTTTTTGATAAATTAAGTGGTATTGGATGTAGATCTTCTCTAAATGTCTGATAGAATTCTACTGTAAATCCATCTGGTCCCAGGCTTTTTTTAATCAGGAGGTTTTGTATTACTCTTTCAATTTCCTTATTAGTTATGGGTCCATTTAGGCTGTTGATCTCTTCTTGGTTTAACATCAGTGGTGTCCATGGTTTTAGAAATTCA
>NW_008338658.1:30867-36874 GCF_000622305.1 Nannospalax galili | reverse complement strand
TCCTTTGTTTCAATTTCATTAATTTCTGCCCTGATTTTTGTTATTTCTTCTTGTCTGCTGGGTTTGGGTTTCATTTGCTGTTGCTTTTCAAATGTGTTGAGTTGCAATGGTAAGTCATTTATTTGTGTTCTTTCTGATTTTTTGATGTCGGCACTTAGAGCTATAAACTTCCCTCTAAGAACGGCTTTCAGTGTGTCCCAGAGGTTTTGTTGTGTTGTATTGTCCTTTTCATTTAATTCCGGGAATACTTTTATTTCTTTCTTATTTCCTCTTTTGACCCATTCATCTTTCAGGAGTGTGTTGTTTAATTTCCAAGCGTTCATGTGGTGATTAGGGCTCCTTCGGGTGTTGATTGTAAGCTTTATTGCACTGTGGCCTGATAGAATCCATGGATTTATTTCAATCATTTTGCATTTTTTGAAGTTTGTTTTGTGCCCCAGTATATGGTCAATTTTGGAGAAGGTTCCATGGGGTGCTGAGTACAAAGTATGTCCTTTGGTGCTTGGGTGGAATACTCAGTAGATGTCTGTTAAGCCCATTTGATATATGGTATTGTTTAATTCAGATTTCTCTCTGTAAATTATTTGTCCTCTTGACCTATCTAAAGGAGACATTGGGGTGTTGAAGTCCCATACTATTAATGAGTTGGGATTAATCTGGGTTTTAAAGTCCTGTAGCACTGTTTTTATGAAGTTGGGTGCAACAGAGTTTGTTGAATATAGGTTCATGATTGTAATATTTTCTTGGTTTATTGTTCCTTGGATCAGAATGAAGTGGCCCTCTTTATCTCTTCTGATTGGTTTTAATTTAAAGTCTATTTTATCAAATATTAGAACTGCAACTCCTCTTTTCTTTCTTAGTACCATTCACTTGGTATATATTTTCCATCCTTTCACCTTAAGGTAGTGCCTGTACTTGAGGGTTTCTTGCAGACAACAAAAAGATGGATTTTGTTTCTTAACCCATTCACAAAGTCTGTGTCTTTTGACTGGGGAATTCAGTCCGTTAATATTTAAAGTTATTAATGAAAGATGAGTATTGAATCGTGTCATTTTTATTTCTATTTACATTTGTGATGTAGCTGTACTTTTCCACAAAGTACAGCTATACCTTCATTGAATTTCTTTCTGTAACTCCTTGGATTTAGTCATTCCTTTCTTCAGCTCTTTGTATTGCTTCCAGAAGTCTCTGAAGGGCTGGTTTTGTGGACTTGAATTCCTTCAGCCCATTTATTTCATGGAAGATACTTCTTTCCCCTTCGATCTGTAATAAATATTTTGGCTGGATATAGTAATTTGGGATGGCATCTGTGGTCATTTAAAACTGGGAATGCTTTGGTCCAGGCTCTTCTGGCTTTCATAGTTTACACTGAAAATCCTAATGGGTTTTCCTTTATATGTGACTTGTTGTTTCTCTTTTGAAGCTTTCAGAATTTCTCTTTGTTTTGTGCATGTAGTATTTGTACTACGATGTGTCGTGGAGAGTTTCTGTTCTGGTCCTGTCTGTTTGGTGTTCTGTATGCTTCTTGTATTTGTATGGGCATGTCTTTCTTTAAGTTTGGGAAATTTTCTTCCACAATTCTGTTGAAGATCTGGGTCCATGCCATTATCTTGGGATTCTTCTCCTTCCTGTATGCCTATGATTTGTAAGTTTGGTCTTTTTATGGAGTCACACAATTCCTGCATACTCCATTCTTGTGCTTTCTTAAATTTTTCATAATCTTTGCTTGAGTGGTCTAATTCGTCCACTTTATCTTCCAGTCTTGATATTCTCTTTTCCATTTCATCCATCCTATTGGTGAGGCTTTCTCCTATGCTTTCTCCTGTCGTTTCTAATTGGCTTACTGAGTGTTTCACTTCCTTATTTCAGCATGAGTATTCTGCAATATTTTTAACTTTTCTGAATTCATTGAGTTTATCCCTATCTTCCTTCAGTTCTTTTATTTGTGTGTTCTTAGAAATTCACTGAATTCTTTTATCATGTTTATAATTGTTCTTTTGAGTTCCTTGTCCTGCATTATCTCTAGAGGGTTCTCATTGTACTCCTCTAGAGGACTATTTGTATTTGGTGGCAATATGGTATTTTGGTTTTTCAAGTTTGTTTTTTCTCTGTGATTTGGACATGTGAATTTCTTTTGTAGTTTCTGATTCTTGTGTGAGACTCAAGCCTTCAAGTTTAGGTCTGCTTCTTTTTGTGAATTTTATGTGTCTTTGTGGTTTAATTTTTGGGCATGAAAGGCTGGGCCCTCTAGGCTTCCAGTTCTCTCTTTTGATTTTATATTGGGGTGGCCAGATTGCTTTTTTCTTCAGGAGTTCCCACAGAGGCCCAAGTCAGATGAGGATCAGATGCTCTCAGGCTTTCTCCTAAGGTCTGAATCCCTCCAGGATAGATTTTGGCCTCAGGAATTTAGGGGTTGGACTGGCCTGGGAGCCAGGCCCAGGAAATATGTTGGTCTAGGTCAGCTGGTCACCATTCCACTCGGAGATGCACAGGAAGATGGGGTCGGGAGGTGGCTCCAAGGGCCCCTGGGGACTGCACTAAGGAGCTGGGTTGATCTGGATGCAAAGGATCAGAAAGAGGAAAGTTCAGCCCTGGTGTCCAGAAAAGAGGCTGGTAGATTGTGCAGACCCAAGGAGGTAGAGGGAGGTGAGGGTGGGGCCAGGCCCAGAGCACCCCTGGGGACCCAAGAAGGAACTGAGTTTGTCTGGGCTCACAGGATCAGGAAGAAGTAGTGGTGGTTCCCTAGGTGTCTGGGGCTCCAAGACAAGGAATGGCACAGGACCCAGGCTAGGAGGAGAGACTGTTGGGGGAGATGGGAGGGTGAGTGAGGCTGGGGAGTCAAGGCATGAAGGGCCCAATTGACTAACCCCAGGGAGAGAAGCCTGCAGTCAGAGAGAGGCCTGTGGGTTCTGCAGGCCCAGGAAGCAGAATATAGATTTTTAAAGTATGTCCTTATTGCTTTCTGAATCTCCTCAGTGTCATTGTAATGTTTCCCTATCATCTCTGAATTTAATAATTTGGGTCCTCTCTCTCTTTCTTTTGGGTACTATTGCTAAAGGTTTGTCAATGTTCTTAATCTTTTCAAAACAACCAACCTTTCATTTCATTAATTTCTAGTATTTTTCCTTCATTTCTATACATTAATATCAGCCTTGATTTTATTTATCTTTTCCAGCTACTCTTTTTTTGGTAAATTTTTATTGATTTTTTTGTGTGTATTTCATACAGAACATCTTAATCAATCTTAATCATCTTTATACCCTCTTCCCCATTGGTGCCTCCCATAGCCCCCCCCCACTGGAATTCATACATTTTACCATTGGTACTAAGGGCTATGGTGTCAAATTTTGATGTCCCTTAGTGCAAGTTCATCTACTGGGGTCTAGACAGCCTATCTAGAGTCCCTTTCTTTAAGAAGGTCAGCTCTTCCTCACCCAGCAGTAATCAGCTGCCAATAATTCTTCAGCTAACATTGGGGGTTGTTGCCCATTTCCATGGTTCTGTGCTGGGGTTTTGTCTGCTTGAGTTTGCATAGGTCTTATGTATGCTGACACCATTGCTGTAGGTTCATATGAGTAAGGTCCCAGGAGCCTGTAGGACTCTATTTCCATATGGTTGTGTACTTCCTCCCTAGCTCTTATAATCTTTCCTCCCCCTCTTCCACAATAGTCCCTGAGCCCTGGGTGGGTAGAGTTTAAAATAAGAGTCCTGTCCAAGGACCCACACTCTGCAGACTCTTACTCTTCAGGCTTTGGCCATTTGTGATCTGTGTTCCTGGCCCTCTGTTGCATGAGGGAGACACACCATTAACTTATTTAAATGAGATGTTTCTGATTTTCTGATGTAGGTACTTAGTGCTATAAATTTACCCCTTAGGATTGCCTTCATTGTGTTCCTTAGATTTTGATATTTTCATTTCAATTCAGTTCTAGCAATTTTTAAATTTCCTTCTTGATTTCTCCCTTGATCCAATTTTCATTCAGTGGTGAGTTGTTTGACTTCCACAAGTCTGTGTACTTTTTCTCATTTCTATTGTTGTTGGCATCTAGTTTTATTCCTTTGTGGTTAGATAGACTACAGGACATTATTTCAGTTGTCTTAAATTTGTGGAGACTTGCTTTGTGTCCTAATTTATGGTTGATTTTGGAGAAAGTTCCATGGGCTGCTGAGAAGAAAGTTTATTCTTTGGTGTTTGGGTGGAATGTACTGTAAATGTCTGTTAGGTCCACTTGATTTATGATGCCATTTTAATTTTTTTTTGAAATTTTCTTCCCAGACTATGATTTTTATTTCTAGACATACAATTAGATGTTTTATGTTTTCTGTAGGGCACAGGTGATGGGACACTGTGGCTGTAGAAAAGTAATAGAAAAATGATGGAAAACCTCTCAGTGCCCAGGAATGGAAAAGGTTCAATATCTAGACAGGGTGCCCAGGAACATGTGTAGAGACAAGACCACAGCTGGTCCTCAAGGGAGGTGGGAAGTCCATTCTTAAGAATCAGTCTTCCCAAGACTAGAAACTGCAAATAACAGAAACCTCTTCTGTCCCCATAAATCCAACTGGAGGCAATGTCACTGCCATGCACAGCCTGGGACCTTGGGGAGAGTTATGGGGAATTCAGCCACTTAGAGAAGACTAAAACTGATTCCCAACATTGGGAAGTCCTCCATCCTCCAATGTGCTCTATCATCAGTCCACCACCTGAGGAAGGTAGAGCTGTGGCTCACGGTTGGGGAACACAGTTCCAATTTCACAGGAGGGGACCACAGCTCCAAGTTCACAGGAAAAGAACACAGCTCCAGTTCACAGGAAAGGACCACATCTCTGGCTCACAGGAGGGGCTCTCAGCTCCAGGTTCACAAGAGAGGACCACAGCCTCAGGCTCATGGGAGACAACCATACATAGTTCCAGGCTCATGGGACGGAAAGGTCATAATTTCAACCATGCTGTTTCCTATTTACCTGTCTCTAGTGCTTTGTTCACATGATTATACTTGTGTTTAAGAAAGAGCATTTTTGGGTTCTGTGCAGCCAGCAGTTACTTGATGGCTTAAATTTCTTGCTGGAGGGACATCAGTGTTGGAGAAAACCACTTTTCACTTTTGCTTAAGGAGACAGATGAATTGAGTGTTTCCTCTTTTTATGCTAAGGATCCAGATAGCTGTTTTGGTGTCTGCTGTTTTCACTTCTTCCTACGTGGTTAGGAGGAACAGCTGACGAGACATCTTACTGGAGTCATGTTTTAAGCCCTTTCACAGCCTGTCATGCTTGTGCCTGTCCTCGTCAAGATCTGCCACTGCCACCCTTGCTCTGGCACTCGCAGCCACACCACTGCCATCTTGGCTCTGCAGTTATTTTCTTTCCTATTTGCCAAGCCCTCAGTTCAGAACTTTGAGGTCAATATAGAAGCACCTAATGTCAGGTAATTATTTGTTCTATTTTATGATGTCATTTAACTCCAGGTTTTCTCTATTTAGTTTTTGTCTGTTTGATCTATTAGTGACAATGGGGTACATTGTGTTGGAGTCAACCTGTGATTTAAGATCTAATAGAGTTGCTTTTCTTTTTCTGTGTGTGCTGCATATACGTTTAGGATTGTGATATCCTCTTCGTGTATTTTTCCTTTAATGAATATGAAGTGATTTTCCTTATCTCTTCTGACTAGTTTTAGTTTGAAGTCTGTTTTGTCAGATATTAGAAATAGCTCCCCTGCTTGTTTCTTAGTGCCATTTGCTTGAAATATTCTTTTTCATTCTTTCACCTTAAAATAGTGCCTGTCCTTGAAGGTGAGATGGGTTTCTTGCGGACAGCAAAGAGATGATTTTGTTTCTTAATCCATTCACTTGGCCTGTGTCTTTTGACTGGGGAGTTCCGTACATTGATATTTAAGCTTATTATTGAAAGGTATGAATGGTTGCAATCATTTTGATTGTTGTTTGTGTTCTCTGTCTAATTTTGTGTTTTGTTGCCTCTGGGGTATAATTGTTTCTCTCTCTGCTTCAAG
>NW_008338658.1:11335-30421 GCF_000622305.1 Nannospalax galili | reverse complement strand
GAAGTGAACGTCTCCTTTTGTGACAGAGCTCTAGGATTATACATCATTACTATGACGGAATCCTTCCCCTATCCCTATCCCAAGCAGTCACCAAGATTCAAGAAAATAGACTCTATTTTCTTCTTACTTAAAAATTGTGATATGATAGAGATACCATACCAACGATCAACTTAACCATTTTAAAGGGCACAATTCATCAGTCAAGTCCATTCACTTTCAAGAAAACCACAAAGGTCACTTTGGAGGTAATGCTACGTGAGCTCTACTGTTAGTTCAGCTGCTTATTGATGCACAGTGCAGCTTTGCTCTTAATGTCCTCATCCTTGAACATGAAGTCTTCCTATGAAGAATGACATTAGGATGGGACACACACAGAGCAGAGATTCCCTGGGCAGTGAGCGGTGAATGACTTCTGAAAACTGTGGGACTTATGTGTGCTTGTCCCTGCTCCAAGGTTCTGTAGACTCAAATAATTTGGCTTAACAGGGGAGAACTGGATGTTATGGCTTGGACTTTGATTGTTCTACAAAGACCCATTGGCAGAGGATCTGGTCCATAGCCTATGATGCTACTGGGAGACAGTGGAACCTTGAGTAAGTAGGGTCTAGTGGGAGGAAGTTAGGTCATTGTGGGAATGCTTGGTGATTTTTTTTGTTTGTTTTTTGTTTTGTTTTTTTTCTTGTTTCTTGTTTCTGACAAGAGCAACTTAAGGTAGAAGAGGATTATTTCAGCTCACAGTTCAACGCACAGTCCATCAAGACAGGGAAGTCAAGGCAGCAGGAGCTTGAAGCAGCTGTCCTTACTGCATTCATACTCAAGAAGCAAAGGGCAATGCTTATACTCAGCTAGTCTCCTGAGCCAGGCACGGTGGTGCACACCTTTAATCCCAGCACTTAAAAAAGAGGCAGAGGTGGGTAGATCTCTGTGAGTTCGAGGCCAACCTGGTTTACATAGCAAGTTCCAGGCCAGCTGGGGCTATAGGGAAACCGAGTGTCAAAAGACCCCCCCCCAATGTATTTATTTTTATTTTTATGGATATAAGTGTTTATCTGCATGTATGTATGTGCACCTCATGTGTACCTGGTGCCCACTGGGGCCAGAAAAGGGCATTGGATCCTCTGGAACTGAAGTTACAAATGGCTGTGAATCACCATGTGGGGTTGCTAGGAACCAAGCCCAGGTTCTCTGCAAGAGAACACCTGAGCCATCTCTCTAGCCCCTACCCTACCCTTCTCCTTTGTATAGAGTTCTGGACCCAGCACTACCCATTTTTAGCATGGGTCTTTCCACTTCAATTAACCCAGTCAACATAATTCCTCATAGACATGCCCCAAAGCTAAATGATGTCTCAAGGTGTGCTTGGAGTCTTGTTTCCTGGGTGATTTCAGGTCTTAAATTGACAATGAATACTAACGATCACAAAGTGTGTTCTAGAAGTGGGTATTAGGACCTTATGACAAAGAGGTCCCCTCCTTTCTCTTCTGCTTTCTGACTTCTGTGAGCTCAATGGACCTCCTTAGCCATAAGGTGATCTTACCTCTACCAGTCATAAGGTCTTTTCTCTGCCATGAGTTGAGGAGATCTCTTCTGCCATATGCTCCTGCCATGATGTGCCACCCTTCCTCAGTCCCAAACCATGGGGTCAACTGACAATAAAGCAAAACCTCTGCAACCTGAAACCATGAGCCAGAATAAACATTTTCTCCTTATAAGTGAATCATTTCAGATATTTTGTCATAGTGGCAGGGAGCTGTCTACCACCATGGATGTGTGACCAGAGTCCTCACCATAGGAAAGCTTTGGTGCGTCTCATGCTTTCCCACAAATCCAGAGCCACCAGAAAGAGAGGAGGCAAGCTAGAGAGGAGGAGGCCACAGCATCTAGAGAGGAGTGGGGAAACAGAAATATGTCTTATTTTCATGTCTAATTATCTTTTCATGTACCAACATTCATGTGAAAATCTAGCTTTCCAGTATATTAGTGCTGCTCTAAAATGTTTACAATCTGAAAAATAGCTTGTATTGCAAAGTGGAGAAGAAATACATTGAAGAAAAAAAATCATTTCTGTATCAAACATATTTCTTGTAAGTTCAGCTTTCCACATAAAAACTGAAATAGAAGCCAAAAGTTCAAACACAGATTTTACATTTTTATTATATTAAAAGTTGTGGGACAATCTTTTGGAAATAGATTTGAATGTGAAACTGGCTTCTTTTGAATTGAGGATAAAATATTTCCTTACAAGCTTATTATTTTTCATATTCAATCAGCGCTCCCTTGACCCAGCATCCTGTTCTACATTTATTTTTCTTCTAAATTGAGGGATCAGGGCATCTGGGAATGAAAGCAGAGTCACTGACCCAGGCAGAGAGTGACAGCCTGTTGCTGGGTTCATTACTCCTGAGTTATGGAACCCCCAACAGGCTAAATGCAGCGGTGCTGGATGGAGGATGCCCAGGCACAGGAGACCTCTTCCAGGTGATGGTGGCTTTTTTGACACTTTGTTCAGTAACCAGAGCCCTGTGACAAGTCCCAGCTCACAGTTTCATATGTGTTGTGTGTGTGTGTGTGTGTGTGTGTGTGTGTGTGTGTGTGTGTGTGTGTAAGCTTGAAGGTCAATATTGGGTGTTTTTATACAGTTTCATATGTGGTGTGTGTGTGTGTGTGTGTGTGTGTGTGTGTGTGTATAAGCTTGAAGGTCAATATTGGGTGTTTTTGTCACTCTCCACCTTAGTTTTTGAGACAGGAACTCTCACCAAACCCGTAGCTTACCAATTGGCTGAACTTTCTGGCCACCAAGCTCCGAGGACCCTCCTGTCTTATGCTGAGATGACAAGCTTGCCACCATACCCAGCTTTTCTCAAGCTTGGGATCTAAATTCAGATTCCATACTTGCACAGCAAGCACTTTACCCACTGAGCCACCTTCCCAGTCCAAAGTTGGGTTTTTCAGTTAAAGATATACCTGAGGTTGGAGCCATTGCCAAAGGCACAGTGAATTAACCTTGAATTAACCATCTCCGAGGATTTAGTTTCAGCCTCATTCTAAATTTTGCTGGAAGAAAAATGGATCCAGCACCCAGGCAGGCATTCTGTAAAAATCACAAACTACATCTAAAAAAGAAAAAAATCTACACCTAGCCAGGTGTAGATTTGTCAGCACTTGTCAACACTAGTACTCTTGGTGTAAGCTGGATCCATGTGCCCCTAACTGGGATCCCAGAAGGAAGAAGGAATCTCAGTGTGAGTTCTCAGCACCCATGCCACTGGGCTTGGATAGCTTGTGAAAGGTCTTTGGTCCAAAGCCTCTGGACCCTGAAACATAAACACTGCATAATAAGAATGAGTTGGGGGGAGGATGGTTCCTATCGTTTCCCAGCTGTGTGAGTTAATGGGTTGCCTTTCTGAGAACCTCAGAGATTAGTCTGAAGAGGAGACCCAGATGGCCAGGCGTGAGCCCCAGGGGACCCAGCCCGGGGCCCTTTGCACAGCTGCTTCCGGATTCACTCTTCCTCTTTGTAAACACTGTCTTGAGCAGCTACTTTGGAAGCAGAGAGGGGCTGTTGAGACCTTTGATGTTAAGAGAGAGTAAGGCTGGATGGAGACTCCAGTGAGTTCAAGAGCTGGGTTGTGAGAAGTTAAGTTCTGGAACCTTCTGGAGCCTGAAGATTGATGTTGCCTGGGACAGCAAGACTTCTGCAGTGCATGGGAGTTCAGGAACTTGTCAGAGGCTATACTCAACCCACCTGGTCTTTTGCCAAAAACGCTTTTCTCCAAGAGTAGGTGGCTTCTCCGGGGCCAATATTAATAGAAACTTTTCCATTTGTAGTTTTCATAATTGCAAGTCAGGCTTTCTCTGCAGGCTCTGTGAAAATATTCCCACACTGGGATAGAGACCAAAACGAGAAGAAGAGGTCTTAGAGGTGTCTGGGAACCAGGGCTTGTGACAAAGTGGAACTGGATATGTGTCCTTCCAGGCCTCTCCTGTTGGGGGCATGTGCTGGGAAAAAGACAAATGATTCGAATCCCAGTATCTTAGCAGCAGGCTCTGGATGAACAATGAGCACTGAACATCTGACATGACACTGTCATCTAGACTAGAAAGAGGGTCAGTGCTCTACAATCTGACCCATGTGCGGTCATGTCCCATGATGTGGAGGGACAATATTACTTGAAGCAGAGTGAGTCTGGGCCTTGAGGCTAGATAGGCCAGGAGCTAGCTCAGTGTGTGAGTCATAGATCTGAGTACCTGATCTGCGTGTGCATAGTGGTGTAGGAGAGCCTTCTGTGTGTGCACTGGTGTGGGAGAACCTTCTGTGTGTACACACTGATGTGGGAGATATTTCCTGGGAGACTATGGAAGGATTATGTACACACAGACAGGTAAAGCCTCATAGTTCCTGGTGTAATAGACAGTCATCAGTCAGTGCCAGTTCCCTCTGGCTCTCACAATTCCACTCTCTGTCTTTGGGTGCTAGATACGACTTGGCATAAGCATGCAGAAAACCTACAACTTCCTGCTATTCTGCTTTTTTGCTGTATGATGTTCCTAGAAGCCTTTCCTTATTCTGAGTCAGTTGTAAATGATGGAGAAGAAGGCTTGGGAGGTGACTCAGTCTTAGGGTTTATTTGGCTTATAGTTCACAGTTCATTATCAAGGGAAGCAGAGGTGGGAACTAAGGGCAGGAACCTGGAGGTGGGACCTGAAGCAAAGACCACAGGGGAACCCTGCTTACTGGTTCATTCCTTGGGCCCATGCTCAGCCTGCTTTCTTATACAACCCAGGCCCACCTACCCAGGGATGGCACCACCCATAGTGGGCTGGGCCCTCCTACATCACTCAACAATCAAGAAAATGCCTCAGAGATATGTCCACAAACCAATCTCATAGAGGAAATTCCTCAGTTGAGGTTCCTTCTTCCCAGGTGTGTCAAGTTGATGACTAAAGCTGTCTAGCATTGTTTTTTCCCTCACATACACTTTAGACCCATCTGTAGTTTATTTCTCCATTGCAGAGAAGTGTTCCTCAGTACAGATGCACCCGGTTGTTTAATCATCCATCTACTGGGCTTCTAGACTTAATTATTACAAATGAAGCAGCTGTGAACATTCAGATGGAGTTTTTTACGGGAGAGGAATGGCTCTTTCTCTGGGATCAGGACCCATGTGTGTTTGCTGGCATGTGACAAGTGCACATTTTGACTTTTAAGAGACTGCCATGCAGTTTCCCAGCTGTACTGTTTTACATGCACAACATTGGATGGGAGTTCCACTTTCCATGCATTACCACCAACACTCAGCCTGTTGCTTTTTTTTTTTTAACTTCTAATAAGTACTGTGCTAGTTACGTCTCTTGATATATGACAAAAACAACTTAAGGAAGGGATTATATTGACTTCACAGTTCGAGGTTGCAATCCATCATGGTGGGGAAGGCATGGTGGCAGGGGAGTGAGGTGGCTGGTCATATTACATGGGCAGTGAGGAAGAGAGAGGTAAATGCTGATGTTCAGCTTTCTTTCTCTTTTTTATTCAGTCCAAGATTTTAACCCATTTGATGGTTCAACCCACAGTTAAGGTGGGTTTCCCACTTCAATTAACCTAGAAACTCCCCGCACCAGCATATCTAAGAGAATTGTCTCATAGGTGATTATAGATTTTGTCGACAGTCACGATTAACCATCACCAGTACCTTCCTGTGGTTTTTGTTGTGTTTATTGGGTGACAGACAATGTTGAGCCTCTTCTCCTGTGCTTACTGACTTTCTGTACCTGACTCAGCAAAGTGTCATTTGCTCATGTTCTAACTTTATTATAGTTCTTTCTTTTTAAACTACTGAATTTTGAGAATTCTTAGAATCTATATGCAAGATATGTGGTTTAGAGCTACTTATGCTTGATTGAAACCTGGCTTTTCTTTGTTTTTTTTTTTTCACCTGGATTTTCTCAGACCAACTGAGTCTTAATACTAAGGAAATCAACTTACTGATATTTGTTTTGTGTATGAATGGGGTGTGTGTGTGTGTGTGTGTGTGTTGCATATATTCACCACCTGTGAAGGAGGAATCTTAGGTCCTGAATGCTTCTCCCATGGTCACCCCCTCCATGGCTTTCCTGGAAGACTGTCTCACACTCCACCCCCCAACAACCTACCTCCCAGTTGGCTCATCTGATATGATGGAATCTGAATCACAGGCCACTCCTTGGACCAGATCAGCCTGTGTAGTTGACCCTCCTTGCAAAGGGGAAGCCCATCCTGCACCTGTAAGAGATGACCCAGGTCCTACCCAAACCCCTTCCCCCTCCCCAAAGGGAGGAAAATATAAAAACCTGAGTCTTTAAAGTAGGGCTTGCTCTCCCCTGGACCCTGGGCTGTGAGGAAGTGCCTACCTCCTCTGGCCTCCCATGCCATAGGGAGGTGCCCCCTCAGGTTTATTCTCTAATAAATCTGCTTGCTCTGCAGAAAATTGGTCTTCCTTTGTCTTCCTGCTTTCCATTTCCTTACAACCTGAAAGTCCTCCTTTGTTCTCTTCTAAAAACACCACACCTAGTTTTATGTTGGGCCTATTATAAGCTGATTTTGTATTGAGATGTGAGGGTCAAGTTCATTTTTCCGGTACTGTTGAGATTGGCAAGATATTTTTGAAGTTGTTTAAATGTGAATATGCATATGAAAATAAATTCTCTGAGGTCAGTAATGACGATGAAAATCACCTTTTGGAAGGCTTTGAACCTTCAGAGGTCTCTTGCCTGTGCCGGAGGGTCCAGTCTAAGCCAGGGCCTGGTTTTATGGGTTGTTGGGTAATTTGCAGTAGGGGACGCGTTAGTGGGATGCCCAGCTGCTGGGGGGGGGGTCACTTCTGCTCACCTCCCCCATATCTATCTCTTGTCTCAGAGTTTTCCCTGCTCCAAAGTTCTTAATTACCATCACATTGCAAAAGCTTTTCATTTCTGTAATATCAGGAGCATTCAACATCAATACATGGATTCCCAGGACTCATGTGGGGTGAAGACCACAACTGGGCCTCAGGGGAGGTGGGAGGTCCATTTCAAATAATCAGTCCTCCCAAGACCAGAATCTGCAAACAATAGAGGCCTCCCCTGTCTCCAGCATAAGAGGCAAAGCCTCTGCCTGGCACAACCTGGGACTTCAGGGGAAGGGGCTGTGTGGAATGTAGTCACTCAGAAGACTGAAATTGCTGCCCAACACCAGGAAGTCCTCCATGCTCTGCTCCACCATCAGCCTACCACCAGAGAAATGTGGAACTGTGGCTCATGTTAGAGACGGTGGGTTTTTTTTTGTTTTTTTTTTTTTAAATCCTTAATAAATTCAGTTTTCCTCTTTCCCCTTCAAAACCTGACGGATTTTCTATTCACATTTTGGAAGACCGGCACTGGGAGTTTGGTCTGCGGGTGGGGGTATAGGGAGGATTGGGAGGGATGGATCCTGTAGGGGTCCAGGCATCACAGACTTTGTTCCATGGGAAAATAAGGAGGAAAAGGTGGGTTCCAGATGGCGGTGGGATTGGGACTCTGTGGGGGTGTGTGTGGAGGGAGGGGGTAGGAAGCCCACACCCTGACAACTTGCATTTGCAAATGCAGAGCAGATGGAGAGGTTATATTGCATTTTAAAGCTGGATTATAAATGGCCCTAATCAGCTCCAGGTAGCCTAGGCATTTCCTGAAAATCCCAAGGCAGCCTCATTGGGGTAGGGGGTTGGGAACCTCCAGCATTCCACTGTACAGTGCTGCAGCCAAACTTGCTGTTTGGGGCAAATAAAAGGGAAGCACAAGACAGTGGGGGCGGGGGTGGAGGCGGGGGAGGGGGTGGATAGAGACAGCCGGGAGGGAGAGCAGATGAGGGGCTCACAGAAACATCACAGAAACATCAGCTGAAAGTCAAAAGGAAAGAAATGAGAAAGATCGTGAGAAACAAGGACCCCAGCGATGTCTTCAAATCCATAATGGAGATTCCGGTATAATACAGTAGGGAGAGGAAGAGGAACTTTGCCTAAAAATTAAATCAATCCACCAAGGCAAAATGACTTCACATGCCAATTCTGTAGTCCATGTGTAAGCACAGATGCTCATTTAAAAACAAAACAAAACAACAACAAAAAACAACAACAAACAACACAGGCCGGGCATGGTGGTCCATTCTTTCAGTCCCAGCACTGGGGAGGCAGAGGCAGCAGGGGATTTCTGTGAGCTCCAGGCCAGCCTGGTCTACATAGTTCCAGGCCATCTGGGGCTATAGGGAGAGCCTGTTTCAAAAAGACCAAAAACAAACAAACAAAAACCCAACCAACCAAAGAAAGAAAAAATCCACAGAAATTAGGGAATGGAGAAATGGCTCAGCAATTAAGACCATTTGCTGCTCTCTTGCTGAGGTCACGAGTTCAGTTTCTAGCACTTAAGTTTGGTGATTCACAACCTCATGTAACTTGGGCTTCAGGGCATTTGACGCCTTCTTCTAGACTCCTTAGGCACTCAGATGCACATATCCACACATATCCACATAATTAAAAACAAGCCTTAAAATACTCAGAAACTAATAAATGAGACCCTTTACGAAATATTTCTTCCTAAAATTGTGTGTGTGTGTGTGTGTGTTTACTTAGAAATAAGAGTTACACACTTACTGCAACTGCTTTAGTGTGTTCAAATGGGAGCAATGACTCAACAGATCTTTGGCCAACTCTCTAATTAAAAACAAGCCTTAAAATACTCAGAAACTAATAAATGAGACCCTTTATGAAATATTTCTTCCTAAAATTGTGTGTGTGTGTGTGTGTGTGTGTTTACTTAAAAATAAGAGTTACACACTTACTGCAACTGCTTTAGTGTGTTCAAATGGGAGCAATGACTCAACAGATCTTTGGCCAACTCTCTGCATATTGTTTAACTTCCAGAGCAGGGGCACTAAGTAGGCTCAGAGTAAGCACATAAGACATTAGTTTCTACCGAGGCTTCTTTCCTGATGAGTATTCTTGGCAAGGGGCTGTCACACTTCCAAAGGCTGCAATCATTGATGGCTATCTCTAATCACAGTAAAACCAAAGGCAGCCTGGGGACAGAGAGGGAGGAGGGAACAGAGAGAGCTATCCTGCTCCAGGAGGGTCTGGTGGGAGGCAGAGCCCTGGGCCTCTGCATAGCTGAGCAGGATGAGTGGCCATCTGCAGCCTTCTTACCAGACAGCCTCACACAGCACTGTGTTGGGTTCTAGCCTGTGGAGACTAGAGGAATGAGGTGGACCAAGGAGGCCAGCAATTGCCAGACCTCCTCCAGAAGATGCACAGACCTCCTCAGGGGTGGGATGGGGATCATTCACCATGTGGGGATGTAAAAATTTAAGGGAGAGGTGACATTTCCACTGGTCCACACAGACTTTGGACAGAGTGGTGGCAGGATCTCTAGGTGAAAGAAGTCAGTGACCAAGATGCTGAGTCCTTATCACCATAACATTCCCTGTTTATTCTGTAACAAGATAATAATTACTGATAAATACATGGGTTCCTTCGTGATGAATGCATGTTGATAGCTGGGTGTGTTGGCACATGCTTGCACTGGGGAGGCCACTGCAGGAGGATTGCCTGGAGTTTGAGGCCAGCCAGGCTGTATAGAAATATACTGTCCCCCAGAAACAAGCATGCAAACAAACGGTATATTGACTTAATGTAGTCTTCAAAAAGATTTCCTCCTTCTGTTAGAGTATCAACAAGCCCCATAAGTTTAACTGGCCAAGACTATAAAAATCACTACTCTATCTGTTGGAGGACCTACTTTCCCAATCTCACTGGTCAATTACCTGATGATAAAACCACTCCTAGGAAGGCAGGTTCACCTTAATTTATGCTAAATAGATGGGCGGAATACCTAGTGTGTTAATGAGGTAGCAAATATTTCTTGCCTGGAACTAGCTCAAATCTCTGCAGACCTTCCAGGTCAGCCCTAGTCATGTAGGTCTCTGTAAGTCTGTCCGCGTTCCTTCTTCAGGAAAGCATAATTTCTCCTTTTCTTCTTCATGCCTTTCTTACTAAACTTGCTTTCTTTAAGGCTTTGGGCTTCCCCTAGCATCTTGTATTGCTTCACTTTTTCTCTAAGGCTTCCTTATCCCAGCCATGTGGCTGCTAGTCAGCCATGTGTCTGACCTCCCACACAGGCTCTAAACCCACATGGCTCCACGGCTTTCTTTCCTTCTTCCCACTATTCAGCTCCTCAAGGCAGCTGCCAAGATGACCAGCTTGCCTGCCCCAAGGAGCTTTTCTCTACGATTCTAATAAAATTGTAAAAGCTTCCATTTGGGTCCATTCTTAAATTCTTTTATGAAAGAGACTAAGAGCCCTCTAGGGGACCCTCTTTCTGACTAATAACCCTCTAGGGGACCCTCTTTCTCTCCGGTTCACTTCCTTCCTCTTCCCACCCTTCTCCTTTCCCTCTGAACATCGCCCCTTTCCCCTTGCTCTCTCTCTCCCTTCCTTCCTCCCTTCATTCCTGATATGACTACCAAATGCAGGGGAGGGGGTAGAAGGAGATTAACAACTCTGTGTATGATGTTCAGACAGGGGCTCTCCAAGATGCAATGTTTAAGCCCAAATCAAAGGCTCAACAAAAGTGAAGAATATGGTTTGTAGGGAGGTTGGGGGCTGGGTAGAGGTATGTGACAGGCTCAGGGACCAGAACAGCTATCAGAGAGACAAAGGATGGTTATGAGGGAAGGGAAGATCAGAGTGGGGCCAGAGTCAAGAGGTGCCAGCCTTGCAGGCCATGGTAGGAGGGAAAGATACACCAAACCATCTGGAGGTCCCTGGCCAAAAGGAAAGACAGATCTAAAGAGAGCTCAGGAGCTGGGAAGGCAAGCGTGGAAAGAGGAAGAGACAAGCTGACCTTTAGAGATGTGTTGGGGCTGACAGGACATGGTTTCTGGGAGGCTGGACTTCAACATGCAAATGTGTGTGTTGGGAGCAGAACACAGCAAATTCTGCTCATCGCAGTGTCCCCTTGTATGGTGCTTTCTCTCTGCAGGTCTAAGAGTGTGGAGGGTGCAACCTGAGACCTACTGAGCTTTATTTCAAATGGATACTGGATGGTGTGTGCCATTTCTCTCTTTGGGAGCTAGAGAGTCTATAGTGGCTACCAAGCCTTTCTCAGCTTGGAACTTGGAACAGATGATTTGTTTACACAGATGGAGAGGAACTGCACCCCTGGATGGATCCCAGAGATCCTCATTCATGACTGCGCAAGGCAATTGATTGACAGGATGGGAGTTTGGACTTGGATGTGGAGTTGTAATGGGCTGACATCTTTTTCCCTCCATTTTTCATGTGTGTATGTATATGTGGTATACATGTGCATATATGCATATTTGCATAAGTGTATACTAGTATGCCCCTGTATATGGAGGCCCAAGGTTGATGTTTTTAAAAGATTTATGTTTATTTTTAATTGTATGTATGTGTATGTACCTCTGTACGTGTATGCCACATGTATGCAGGTACCTGAGAGGCCAGAAGACAGCATTGGATTTCCTGGAGCTGGAGTTACAGGTGGCTATAAGCTGCCAGACATAGATGCTGGGAACTGAATTTGAGTCTTCTGCAAGAGCAGCAAGTGCTCTTTACCACTGAGTCGTCTTTTTAGCACCTGCCATCTTAAATTTTTTTTATTATTTTAATTTTACCTGTATGAGTGTATTGCCTGCATAAGTGCACCCATGTCATGCAATGCCCTGGAGGTCAGAAGAGGGTGTCAGATCCCCTGGAACTAGAGTTATGAATGGCTGTTGGGCCATGGGGGTGTGGGGTTTCAAAGCAGGGTCTTCTGGAAGAATAGCTAGTGCTCTTAACCACTGAGCCACCTCTCCAGCCCCACCTACAATCTTTTTCAAAAAAATTTACATAAGAATATAAAACAATATAATTTACAGAATTCAAAATTTTAGTAAGATGTTAAACTAAAATACCAAAAATCAGAAAGAAACATTATAAAAATATTTGTTATGTCTTTTTCATGCATAATTAGTTGCTTGATTGCACAGTATCCTAGCCAGAAGACAGAGAAGTGATGCTTAATTAATCCTACAGTAAGTATTATTTATTGCCAATGTTAGCCAGTTCTATCACTGTGTTGTTTTAATAATGCAAATGATAGCATTATGCAACAGGAAATAAGAAATTCAAATAACATGTAATTTCAAATAAATACATTTACAGTATAAATAAATGCAATGTAAAATAAATAATACCCTATAAAATGCATTTTAATACTTTATTTATTTATATTTTATTTATTTATTTATTTAATTATATTTTATTTATTTATTTAGTGTGTATGCCATGTATATGCAGGTGCCCTTGGAAGCCAGAAGAGGGCATCAGATCCCATCAGATCACAGGCAGTTGTGAACTGCCCAATGTGGGTGCTAGAACCAAAACTTAGTCCTCTAGAAGAGCAACAACAAAACCATCTCTCCAGCCCCATAAATGTATTATATGTTATGTTAATGCTAAAACATGTGAACAATTCTTTATATTATTGTGTTTTGTTTTTTTTTTTCTGTTTTGGTGTGATATGGCTGTGCCATGAGTTTGTGCTCTGTCCTAAGTAGTTTTAACTCTCAACTTGGCATAGCCTAGAGTCATCTGAGATGGTAAGTCTCAAGTGAGAAATTGCCTAGATCACATGGGTCTATGGGCATATCTGTGGAGCACTGTCCTGACCATTGGTAAAGGAGCATCCAGCCCACTGTGGGTGGCACCATTCCCTAGGCAAGTGGGCCCAGGCTATATAAAAAACTAGCTAAGTGTGAGCCATGAGCAAGCTAGCAAGCAGTGGTCTTCCATGGTTTCTGCTTCCAGCTCCTGCTTGAGTTCCTGCTGCAATTTTCCTCAGTGATGGACTGTGACCTGGAAGTGTGAGCCAGATGAATCCTTTCCTCCCCCTATGCCCCGAAGTTGCTCTGGTCAGAGTGTTTTACAGCAATGTAAAGGAGAGTGGTAGCTAAGACATTAGTTACCCTGAGGCATCACTCTAGCCCCTATAACCTTCTTTTGAAAAGAATACAAAGCAATATAATTTAAAGAATTTAAATTTTAATGAGCCATTAAAAAGAATCAGAAGTCTGGGGATGTCAACAAGGGACTACTGATTCAGGAAGCTGAAGTCCAGCTAGAGTAAATCAGGCAGAAGCCACATCTCAGTCACGATGTCTTCTAGACAGGGATATGGATGTGTGTCTAGAAGTTTATACACACCTAGGACAGGGCAAAAGAGAATGCTGCACAGATTCTCCTGTTGAGGGATGGGATGAGCTATCTTGAACTTGCTCCCTCTCAAGGTCAAGGGCTTAGAGATGGGTGGTGTGTTAGTCTGGTTTGTGTTGCTATCACAAAATATGTGATGAAGGCTACATATGATGAAGAGGTTTATTCAGTTTGTAGTTTTGAAGGTTGAAAGTCCCAGTCTGGAGATTTCTGTTGGTTTAGCCTCTGGCTGAGGACTCGTGGTGGAAGTGTGCATGCTGGTGTGGGAATCAGAGACCACACCTTGAAACAAGAAGTCAGAGAGAGGCTTTGAGGATTATAGACAATTTCCTTTGGTGAGAACTCATTTAGGAGTCAAGAATTCCCTTCCAAGGTCAGGCCCCCAATTGCTTGAGGACCTCGCATTAGACTTCATGTCTTAAAGATCCCACTACCCCTTACATTACCATACTGGGGACTGAGTGCCCAACACATGCACCCCTGGGAAACAAATCACATCTGAGCTATAGCAGCAAAATGAAATGGAGTCCCTTCCCCGAGACCAGAGCACTTGCTAGACTTCCTCTCTAAGACCAGAGTACTTGCTAGACTGCATCATGTGTCAAAGACAGGATTGTGTCTGTAGAAAGAAATAAGATACGAAGAAGGCAGAGTATTAGGTATAATGAAAAGAAATGGTGACAGGTGACCCAGGACAGGTTAGTAACCTTTTCTTCTGTGGAAAGAAGGGAAGAAATCAAATCTTGCTGAAGGAGACTCAATATTGAAACCTTTTTTGAGATATAAATAGATCTTGAAGACGGCTAAGTGGAACATTTGCTTTTCCTAATGACAGAATTCTAGATTGCAGAAAGTATGCATGCAAGAAAGACATAAAAAAACAAGAAAAATCAAAATACAGAGACAACAAGTGTTGCTGTTGCCTAGCGATTTATGAGCTAGAAATAGCACTGGATGCTGAGGGAAGACAGAGGTGTGTTCCTACACACTCAGCTATGAAAAGAAAACAGTCCTGCTGATAGCAGTTGATGGGGTCTTTCTGTGGGATCTTTAAGCTTAGAGAGAAACCCAGTAGCCAACAATGGAGACAGATTATCAGCAACCAGCAATGGAGATGCTCAGTGATGTCCCCTCTGTGTGATGGAACTCAGCACAGTTAATAGAAAGCTGAGATGGAGCCTGTTTTCATTTTGTGGTGCTGAGACTGAGCCTAGGCTTTGTATAAGCTAAGCCCGTGCTCTGTCAATGAGCTACAAAATGAACTCAAGAAAGAGCCCAATTTTGTGATGATGTTATCTGCTTTTCGTTTTCTGTTTTCATGTGCTTGGTTTAAATTATTGTTGAGCATTTATTTATTCATTTGTTTATTTCTGTAATCATGTGTGTGTGTGCATGTATACTACCTGGGCCATATTCCACCCTGCCATCCAGTGGATCAAAGATCATCAAAGTCCTGGTTTTGGAAGCAGGACTGTTTTTAAATTCAGTGTTGTGTGTGTGTGTGTGTGTGTGTGTGTGTGTGTGTGTGTGTGTGTGTGTGTGTTGGCATGTGTACCTGTATGGGGATGTGGTGGTCAGAGTAGGGTGTTGGATGTCCTACTCTGTAACTCTCTGCTGTATTCTTTTGAGACAGGGTATCTCACTGAACCTGGACCTAGATTTATCAGTCTAGGCCAGGAAGCCCTAATGATCCTGTCTCTGTCCCCCACAGCACTGGGGTTACAGGTAGGTTCATAGACATGCCTAGCTTTTCCAAAAAAATTTTAAAAATTTGTTCTTTTTTTTTATGTGTGTGTTATGCCTGCATGTAAGTGCACCTATGTTGTGCATTGCTCTTGGAGACCACAAGAGGGCACTGGAGCCCCTTGAACTGGAGTTACAGATGGTGGTTGTTAACTGTCATTTGGGTACTGGGATTTTAACCCAGGTCTTCTGCAAGAGTAGCTAGTACACTCTTTTTTTTTAAAAAAAATTTATTTATTCATTTTATTTTACGTGTATCAGTATTTTGCTTGCATATATGTAAGTGTACCTCATATGTGTAATGCTTGTGTAGGTCAAAAGAGGAGGTCAAATCACCAGGAATTGGAGTTATGAGCCTTTGTTAGCTGGCATGTGGGTGCTAGGAACCAAGTTCAAGTCCTTTGCAAGAGCAGCCAGTGCTCTTACCAACTGAGCCATTTCTCCAGCCCCTGCCTAGCTTTTTAAGTGCTTGCTGGGGATTTGAATGCAGGTCTTATCTGCATGAGCTTTTACTCCCTGAGCCATCTCCCCCATCTCCTGTGTGCTGAATTGCTAAATTCGTACAGTGTAAAGTACGTAGATGATTTCCCACTTCCAATGGCCCATCTTATTAATTTCTGATGGTGAGTAAGCACAGCCATACAATCACGGCTCATTTTCAGCAGAGAAGTCAGTGGATTACATGAGATACGTGACACTCTATTGTAAAGCAGGCTTTATGTGAGAGGATTTCACCCAACTTTGAGCTAAGAGAAGGGTTTTGAACACGTTTAAGGTAGGCCAGGCTAAGCTGTACAGTGAAGTAGACTAGATTCATTAAAGGCACTCATTTGAGGTGCTGGGAATGGAACCCAGGGCCATGCAGTCTATCATAGAGGTATACCAGCCAAAAGCTTGTGTGTGTGTGCATGTGTGTGTATGTGAGAGGATTTCACCCAACTTTGAGCTAAGAGAAGGGTTTTGAACACGTTTAAGGTAGGCCAGGCTAAGCTGTACAGTGCAGTAGACTAGATTCATTAAAGGCACTCATTTGAGGTGCTGGGAATGGAACCCAGGGCCATGCAGTCTATCATAGAGGTATACCAGCCAAAAGCTTGTGTGTGTGTGCGTGTGTGTGTGTGTGTGTATAGTCCAAAAGTTGATGTCAGGTATCAATCACTCTCCTCATTTTTTGAGGCAGAGTCTCTCACTGAACTGGGAGCCTGTGATTTGGATAGACTGACTGGCCAGCAAGCCCCAGAGAGCCTCCTGTCCCCACCTCCCAGAAGTGGGATTACTAGCATGTGCTACCCGGCCTGGCTTTTTAAAACATGGATACTGGGGATCCGAACTCAGTTCCCCTCACCATCCGTACCACAGGCATCTCACTAGCTCCCCAGCTGGCCCAATTCATTTTTTATTTACAAACATTTCAATCATCAGTCCTCAAATAAAGAGAAAACAATTCCCAAGGAAGCAGAACAGTAAAACTAAAGTATGCCAGGTTAGGTACGAGCAGAAGCAGGTCTGAAACACCACACATTTAGAAACAGTAAGTGGAGAGTTTACAGGAGTCCTTGGGGAGACGATGGGAACAGCTGAACCTTTGGAAAGTGCATGAATGGAAGGTGTGTATAGTGGATAGGCCCAGGATGGGCAGTCACTGTGGTTCTCCTCTGTGCTTGCCTGCAGACTGTCTGCAGTGAGTGTGCATGCGTGAGTGAGGCAGCACAATTCAGTTGACAAATGTCGGGGGGAAAATTTGGGACTTTTGTATTCAGAAAGCACATTTATCATAATTGTACAGAGAGAAAACCCCTATTTTTTTGTTAGCCAGGGTCTCTTGTATAGCCCTGGCTTACCTGGAACTTGCTATGTAGACCAGGCAACCTCCTTACTTTATTATTAATCTTATTTTTTTCTTCAGTCTTAGGAAATGAGCCTAGGGCCTCATGCATGATGGCAAGCTCTCTACCACTAAGCTACAGTCCCACCCCTATGAGGTATTCTTAGCTCCTGCTTTTTCTTCTTCCTGAAGATATAAGCTTGTGGTACATGCATGTGTAGGTGTGTGTGCAGGTAAGCTCATCATGTGTGCATGTGGAGGCCAGAGACTTACACTGGGTGTCTCTCCCAATCGTTTTCTACCTTGCTTTTTTTTGAGTCAGTCTCTCACTGAACCTGGGGCTCCCTGTTTCCACTAGGTGGACTGGCCAGGAAGCCAGGATCTGCCTGTCTCCATCCCCAACACTGGAGTTACAGGCATATCCTGCCACTTCAGCCTTCTTATGTGAGTGCTGGGGATTTGAACTCAGGTCTCGTCCTTGTGTAAGCAAGTACTTTACCAGTTGAACATCTCCCCATGTTCCTGGAGATTCTGAGGGAAGACATGATTTCTCAGCCACAGGCTTTCCTAATCTACAAAAGGCTGGCTTGTATCACCAAGTTTTCCTTCACACCAGAACGCCCAATCCTCCTGCCCTTCTCTCGGAGGGATGGTCATGATCATTTCCATCTTCTGGGATGGGGGCCACCAGAGTAGGCCTGTTGCACTATTTTTTTTTCCCTTTTGCCCTTCTTGGGAGGCATGCAGCACGTGCCTTCCCAGTTCAAGGGCCAGAGGCCTCTGAGCTTCATGAAATTCAGGTCACTGCAGAAAGTAAGACCAAGAAGGCAAAGCCTTAGGGCAGAAGGTAGAATTAAGAGCAGCTAAAACCCAGAGAACTCAACCAGACGGAAGACCATTTCCCGTTCTTAAATTCCCTGCACAGTCTGGCCAGTGGAGGTGGTAGGAGGCTGGGGAGAACCCTGGTTGAGCCCAGGGTCCTGGGCTCCAGGCCTTGCCCACCACTTCTCTGAGGGACAAGGGGCTGTGGGAGAATGTGGGGGGACCTACCAGGCCTTGTCCTCACTTCAGCCACTGAGAGACCTGCTTCCTGCTTTGACCTTCAAAAAGTGAATGAATGGGCAAGGGCTAGAGTGGTGAGAGGTGATGTGTGTGAACATGAGTCTGTGAGGGTGTGTGAAGGTGTATGTGTGGGGCTGTGAGGGGGTGTGAATGTGTATGTGTGAGGGTGTGTGAATGTGTGAATATGTGTGAGAACATGTGAATGTGTGACTATGTGTGAGAACCTGTGAATGTGTGAATGTGTTTGTGAGGTTGTGAATGCACAATAGGGTATGAATGTGGGTGTGTGAGAGTGTGAATGTATGTGTGAGTGTGAGGATGTGAATGTGTGTGAATGCTTATATGTGTGTAAATATGTGTGTATGTGAATGTGTATATGTGTGAATATATGTATGTATGAATGTGAGGGTGTGAATGTGTGAGGTGTAGGAACATATGAACATGAGAGTGCTTGTGTGAGACTGTGCATGTGTATGGTATATACAGTGAGAACATGTATGGTATATATAGTGAGGACATGTATGGTATGTGTAGTGATGACATGCATGATATATATAGTGAGGACATGTATGGTATATATAGTGAAGGCATGTATGGTATATATAGTAACAACATGTGCAATGTATATAGTGAGGATATGTATGATATGTAGTGAGGACATGTATGGTATATACAGTGAGGACATGTATGGTATATGTAGTGTGGACATATATGGTATACATAGTGAGGACATGTATGATATATAGTGAAGACATGTATGATATATATATATAGTGAGGACATGTATGATATATAGTGAGGACATATATGATATACAGTGAGGACATGTATATATAGTGAGGACATGTATATATAGTGCTTGCATGTGTGAGAGATACAGGGAAAAAGAGCATCTCTAGAGGGTTGTTAGTCTTATTCATAAAAGAAATTTAAGAATGGATTCAAACAGAAGCCTTAGACAATCTTATTAGAATTAAAAAAAAAAATCCTCAGGGCAGGTGAACTGGGGATCTTGGCCGCTGCCTTGAGGAGGAGAATGGAGGGGAGATGGAAAACAGCCATGATGCCGTGCAGGTCTAGATCCTGCGTGGAGGTCAGACACGTGGTCAACTGACAGCTGCATGACAGGGGAAGGACACGTTAGAGGAAGATAAAGAAGTACAAGATACTAGGGCAACCCAAAGTGTTAAGGAAAGC
>NW_008338658.1:8658-11181 GCF_000622305.1 Nannospalax galili | reverse complement strand
GCACTGGGTATTCTCCCATCTATTTAGCATGACTTACGGTGGACCTGCCTTCCTAGGGGTGATGCTATGACCAGGTGATTGACCAGTGAGACTGGAAATGTGAGTCTTCCAACAGATAGACTAGAGATTTTACAGACTTGACTGTTAATCTTATGGTGCCTTTTGCTACTCTAACATTAATATGTGTGAATGTCTCTGTGTGAGAGAGTGTCTGTGAATGTCTGTGTATGAGTGTGCGTAAATGTCTATGTGTGTGAATATCTGTATGTGTGTGTGACTGTCTATATGTGTATGTGATGTCTGTGTGTCTGAATGTCTGTATATGTGTATATGTAACTGTATGTGTATGTGAATCTGTGTGTGAATGTATGTGCATGTGTGTGTGAATGTGTATGTGTGAATGGGTGTGTATAAGTGTGAATGTACGTGTGTATTTGTGAATATCTGTATGTGTGTGTGTGAATGTCTGTGTATGTGTATATGTGTGTGTATGTGGGAATGTATGTGTATATTTGTTAATGTCTCTATGTGTGTCTGTGTGTGTGCATGTGTGTGTGTGTGTGGCTGTCTGTGTGTGAGTATGTGAGCAGTGGTAATGAGGGAAGTCTTTCACTTGCCACAGCCTCGCCGCCAGCTCTCCCCGTGTTTGGGGGAAAGGAACAGGAAGCTGGTCCCTGCAGCCCCTGTGCAGGTGCCACCAAGCACCTGGGCTATCCCACAGTGTCACATGTGCAATGTCCTAGAGAGGACAAATTTAAACTTGCTTGATGTTTTTTCTTTTAGAGCACAAGCCTGTGTCCATTTCTCTTAACTAGTATCCTCAAGAATGACCTAAAACCGTCTGTATCAGAATTTCCAAGGTGCTAAATAAATATTCATATTCCTTGCTTTTTCCACCCAACTTCAGCAGATGCTATTGTAAGACTCAGGATTCTCAGGAATGGGAACTGAAGTGGAGGGATGCTTAAACCCTCACCCTGGTGATTTCCCTTCAAGAACAGAAAATAAGCTTACCACCCAGAGTTGCCAGATTTAATCAATGCAATGCTTCTGTGATAAGCAATGGATGTCTTTTTAGTAAAAGCTCAACTCATTTCGCATCTTTGTTCCAGAACTTTAGTCTCCAGCTAATCTGTTTTCATTAGCACAGCTGTAGCAGGTCTCCACTGTCTGTTCACCTACCTTTACCTCCCTTTCACCTTGCCAGCCTGGTTCACTCTGGAACCAATCCCAGATCATTCAGCAGCCCATCTATGATGGTTACCATTGTCAACTTGACTGGATCTCTTGGAGACAGGCCTCTGGGCATGCCTGGAGGACGTATCTACATTAGGTTAGCCTCTGGGCATGTGTTTGAGGGGTCACCTAGGCAGGGTTAACTGAAGCAGGAAGATCTATCTTAACTGTGAGTGACACGGCACTGTATGGGCTGGGGTTCTAGGCTGAATAAAAGGGAGGAAGAGAGGTAAACACGACAACAGAGTAGGCAAAAGCATTTGCTTAGAAAGCATGTTGACTTGAGTTTGATCCCAGAACCCACAGAGGAAGAAGAGAACTGACTCCACGAAGTTGTTCTCTGGCCTCCACATGCACGCCAAGGTATGCTTATTCACATGTACACATAATACACACACACACACACACACACACTCCACACAAAGAATAATAATAATAAAATATTTTCTAAAGGTGAAAGTGAGCTGAGCACCAGCATTCATGCTCTCTGTCTCATGACTGTGGACACAACATAACTAGCTTCCTCAAGCTCCTGCCACAGTGACTTTCCCACTATGAAGGACTGTACCCTTGAACCACCAGCTAAAATGAACTCTTCTTTCTGAAAGTTGCATTGGTCAGTGTATTTTATCACATCACGAAAAACAACAATATACCATCCATAAGTATTCAGTATATTTTCTTAAAGAATAATCTTAATATTTTATTTATTATTATTTTTTTTATGTGTATGAGCACATTTCCTGCATGTATTAGGTGCATGTTGTACAATGCCTGGGGGTGTCAGAAGAGGGCATTGGATTACCTGGAACTGCAGTTACAGCGGTTATTAGCTGCCATGTGGGTGCTGGAAATTGAACCTGTCTCCTCTGCAAGAGCAGCCAGTGCTCTTAACCACTGAGCCATCTCTCCAGCCCCTTAGAAGAATAATTTAAAAAATAAACACAGATATTATATCATCACACCTAAAGAACTTAATTCTTTTCTGTCACCTCTGTCTGGTTAGAGTTCGGTTTCCTCTAGACGTTTCAGATGCAGAACTAATAGCTTGTGAATCAAAATCCAAATGTGGTTTTTATACTGCTAGTCTGTAGTCGCTTCACTTTCTCTGCCTGTAAAGATCAATATCCTTATCATCATCATCATTATTATTATCATTATTATTATTATTATTATTTTGAGACAGGGTCTCCCTGTAGCCCCTACTGGCCTAGAATTCACTATGTAGACCATGCTGGCCTTGAACTCACAGAGATCTGCTGGCCTCTGACTCCTGAGCACTGGAAG
>NW_008338658.1:7891-8376 GCF_000622305.1 Nannospalax galili | reverse complement strand
GTTAGCAGTACTATGATAAACATGGTGTGCAAGTGTCTCTGCTGTGATGACTTTGGGTAAAAGGAAGTTTTATAAAACCCTCAACTGTAAAGCATTCCTGTTCTACAAGCAAGTCCTCCCACCAAAGGATACTCTTAAAGACAACGCAGGCCCGAGCCCTTTTACATTCCCACCAATGACCCCCATGTTCTCTTATGCAATCTGCCAGCATTTATTGTTTTCTTGACCATAGCCGTTCTCACTGGGGTGAAGATAAGATCTCAGTGTAAAGACAACGCAGGCCCGAGCCCTTTTACATTCCCACCAATGACCCCCATGTTCCCTTATGCAATCTGCCAGCATTTATTGTTTTCTTGACCATAGCCATTCTCACTGGGGTGAAGATAAGATCTCAGTGTAGTTTTGATTTGCATTTCTCCAATAGCTAAGGATGTGAAACATTTTTTCATGCACTTTTGGCCATTTGTGCTTTATCTCTTGAGTGC
>NW_008338658.1:0-3973 GCF_000622305.1 Nannospalax galili | reverse complement strand
TATGGAGGTAGGGGAGGTGCAGAAGCAACAAGAGGGGCCAGTCAGGATTATGATATTGGGCGGCCTCTTCCTCTAAGTCACTCTCCTCAGAGGGGGTTAATCCTTCAGGAGGGGAACCTTGTTTCTGAAATATTGGGAAGGTTAAGTTGGAAGAAGGTTTTTCTTTTCTCTCTACCTTGGGCAATGTTGGATAAAGTTGGGTTGGCCCACCTGTAGCGGTTGGCTTCGAGGGAGGCATATCGATCACAACTGATAGGCAAGGCGAGGTCTGCTCCTGATGAGCGGCACCCTGAGTTACTTTTTGAAGGTTTGT
The DNA here is from genome assembly GCF_000622305.1 of Nannospalax galili. NCBI lineage: Eukaryota > Metazoa > Chordata > Mammalia > Rodentia > Spalacidae > Nannospalax > Nannospalax galili. Next base: position 3,660 of record NW_008338658.1, on the reverse strand, counting down.
CTTATTAATGGATGACACAGAGGCAGACCGAGAAGGGGGCTTAATGAAATCCTCAGCTAGGGAAATAATTTTACTTTTGTTTTCAGGAGAGTCTTTGAGAAGATCTCGGACTAATGTCCAATAGCTGAAAGTCTGAATGGGAACTGCCTCAGAGCCTTTATCCCTTAATAGTTCATTTAAACACTGTCCCACTCGGTCCCAATTTTTAGGGTTGATTTCAGGACCATCTATAACAAACCAAGGACACTGGTCACTCACAAACACGAAAAAATTTACAAGATTTTTTTTCTTAACTCGGACTCCTCTTTCTCTGAGGGAGGCCTTCAAGTCCCTAATAAAAATAGCCTCCTTAGACAGTTGCTGGCCCATTTTTTGAGACAGAAACCACTTACCTCAGATCAGCAGCTCCTCATGAGCGGTGAGAGTGCAGATCAAACGAGGTGGCGATCCGGTGCATTTACATTCACTTTGTCGGAGGCCATCCTCAAATGCGTACCCGGGTCTGTCTTCAACCATCTCTGTCTGGCGAGGTCCGTACCTCGAGCCCCACATTTAGGCACCACTTGCCCCTGCCTGAGGGGACCCTGTACAGGTAAAGCTCGAGGGGGACCACTCCCTGAAAGGAAAAACGGGCGAGAAAGAAGAGACGGAGCCCAAGCAAGTCCACTTGTCAAGGGTTCGCTTTATTGAACTGTAAGCTTTCCTTATATACAGTTTGTATTTAGAAGGGGTTGAAGAAGTTGGTCAAAGGTTACAGCATTCTTATGGGTATGGCAGGGGGGGGACTGAGCAATTCAGCAACGTGACTGACCACCAGGTGTTCCAAGAGATTACTGCATGACTTATCTTTCTGAGAACTGTTTGCAAGGGGAAGAGAAAGACAACCTTGCCATAAATTCTTTCCCAAGGTTACTTGTGCAAGCAGAATGTCCTGCTTAAGTCAACTGTTTGTAGAGCCATATTATATTTTTTGGTAATGATTGTTGTTTCTCCAGCTCCCGACAGAGGACCACCTCCAATCTGTCTTTGCTTTAGGTCCAGTTTCCTCCTGCAGAACTGTCCTGTCAGTTGGCAATCAGACATTGTCTTTGGATGGATTTATCTAAGGGGTGCTCCTTAGCTGTGGAGTGATGACCATAGAACCCCAGGGGCTGATGGTGAGCTGGCTCAAGGCCAAAACTGCTGGGCAAAGCACAGTGGGACCTTATCTTGACTGTGTCCCAAGAGAGAGAAGAAATGAGGACAGGCAGAAACTGCGTGAGCAGAACTGACAGAGGGACAGCTGACATAACAAACAAAGGGGGTGAGGTTTTTATGCGTGGGAAAGCTCAGCAAGTTCCATCTATGAGACAGTATTGCATCTGCCTACCTGTGAGCAGTGACTCAGAGGCCACCCCTGCTGGACCCTTTCATCTTGCTCCTGTGCTGTCTGTACTGTCGGCTGTGTTCTTAGTGTACTACCTGGGAAATGGAAGGGGACCCCCAGAGACTAGACTGCGAAACCTTCTCTGGACCACTGCTGATCACAGAGAACAAGCTAAATTACCTGTTTATGTCTGACTGTGAAGGTTATGGTCTGTTGGATCCAGGATTAACCTGCTGAGGACTTCAGAGATTTTATATCATGAGAGGTGAAGGAGCTCAGTAAGGGGTTGAGAGGGTACAGGGGAGAAGCCCAGAGCTCCCCACCTATGAGCCTGAGGACTTCAGAGATTTTATATCATGAGAGGTGAAGGAGCTCAGTAAGGGAGCTGCAGTTGAGAGGGTACAGGGGAGAAGCCCAGAGCTGCCCACCTATGAGATTTGCTTCTCTTGCTGAGTGGTGTGCAAGACACTCTCTCTCTGCCCCCTCCCAACAATGCCCAATGAAGGACCCATTTCCTGCTGTTACATGGCAGGGTGGCTTGATGCTATCTGAAGTGGAGACATGAGGCATCAGGAATCACAGGGCTGGGGAGGGGTCAGGGGGATTGTGGGGAGAAAAGGCTAGGTGGTGGTCACAGCCCTGCATGAGAAAGGATGGCCAAGGGCCACCAGCCATGAACAATGTCAGTTCTAAAGCCTTTGGTTCTCATCAAAAGCTTGCTTCCTGGAGGTCCTCACTGGGGCTTGCTTGTACTCTTTGACTTCTGTGTCTTCCAAATTAGGCTCCCCAGAAAACAAGTCCAGGTAACAGGTGATGACTCTGAGGGTGGAATTTCCTATCCAGGGGGTGGCCTGTCTACAATAAAAAGATGGTGAAGTTTCAGAATCAGCCAATTGTTTGAGATCAATGCTGAGGAACTGGAGGCAGCAGGTGATCCTTAACAATACTCTGCCCTTCATCCCTGTTTTCCCCTCTCTCACAGGAGATTTTAGATGTGTGATATTTTTACAAAGAAAATGAGAGAGAAGAGGTAGCTGACAAGCAGCCGCTCTGACTGACTTCCCTGCCTGTTCTCAGCATTTCTTTCCTTTGAGCTCTTTCTCACCCTTTTCTAAGAGACTGTTCATCACTGTAAGATACTTCTCCTGTCACAACTAGAAGCAGCAGGTCCCAAGTTCACCATTCTACAGTGAGCTGCCCTCTGGAAGTTTCCTGAGAGGGGACTACCCAAGTGGGTGCTGTCTCTACTCGATTCTGCCTCAGGCAGAGACATCCCTGTGAACTAAGCAGCTGTGTGGAAAGTTCTCCTTTGGTCTTGAGAAGGGATTCCCATTGTAGGGCTGAAGTGATGGGCAAACCAGGACCCTGGCATGGGTCAGGTGGGTTGGACAGCAGCTTCTTAGAAGAAGTACAGTGACAGGCCAAGAAAGAAGGCTGCTGACCACCAACATAGGAGCATGTGGGGCTGGTGGGCAGTGAACAGCCAGGGCCTGTGGAAGGAGGCTCTGTGGTAATGAGGGTTGCTGGTTCTAAGGACAAACTTTCCAATTGCAAAGCTCTTTCTTGGGAGCAGAGAGGCAAGATCTTCAGTTAGACTGAGCCTCTCCCAAGTGTGCCAGATATCAAGTGTGATAGCTGCCCTTCACTGTTAACTTACTAGATTTGAAATCACCTAGGAGACACATTTCTGGATATGTCTGTGAGGGTGTTTCTGGAGAGGTTTAACTCTAGGATGCAGGGATGACCCACCCTGAATGTGAGTGACACCATCTATGGACTGGGTCCCAGACTGAATCAAAGGGGGAAAGGAAGAGGCTGACTGAGGACCAGCATCCATCTCTCTCTGGTTCCTAGAGTTTTATTTTATTTTTAATTATGTGTATTTGTGTGAATATGTGTACATTTATGAAGGTGCCTTAAGAGACTAGAAGAGATTGTCAGACAGCCTGGAACTGGAGCTATAGGCAATTGTGAGCTGCCCAATATGGGTGCTGGGAACCCAACTCAGGCCTTCTTAACCACTCTCAAGCTCCCTTTCTGTGCTTCTTGGCCATGACTCAAGGTGACTAGTGGCTCCTACTGCTATGCTTCCACACCATGATAGACTCTACCCTCAAACTATGAACAAAAGCAAACCCTTCCTTCCTAAACTTAATTTGTTGGGTATTTGGTCACAGTAATAAGAAAAATCGAGGCAGCACCAAATGGCAGACCCATTAAAATTAAGCCCTAGAAAGAGGTGTTTCAAGATGTCACTGGTCATCATGAGCATACCCGCCATTATGGAAGTCAGA
>NW_008338657.1:0-3031 GCF_000622305.1 Nannospalax galili | reverse complement strand
AAAAACAAGGAAGCAAAGAAGGAAGGGAGGAAAGGAAGTAAAAAGAAAGAAGGAAAGAACGACTGAAAGAGGGATGTGGAGAAGAGGAAAGAAAGCAAGAAAGAGAGGGGCAGGCACAGACGAGTGGAGAGAGGAGGAGACACAAGGTAAAGTAATCGAAATACAGCAGGTATTTTCTGCTGAACAAGCACGTCAATGAATACGTAGGAGATAGAAGCTGACTTGTGGCAGAAAAACACTCCTCCCTCCCACCACCACTGGCCTCATTTTCTGTTTCTTCTAGAGTGCAGAACATCACTTTCTTGGATCTAATCTCCGTATTTAAAAATCTTTATCTGCCTATTCCTACACGTAGGGCGAGGCGAAAAAACAAGGAAGCAAAGAAGGAAGGGAGGAAAGGAAGTAAAAAGAAAGAAAGAAAGAACGACTGAAAGAGGGATGTGGAGAAGAAGAGGAAAGAAAGCAAGAAAGAGAGGGGCAGGCACAGACGAGTGGAGAGAGGAGGAGACACAAGGTAAAGTAATCGAAATACAGCAGGTATTTTCTGCTGAACAAGCATGCATAGGAGATAGAAGCTGACTTGTGGCAGAAAAACACTCCTCCCTCCCACCACCACTGGCCTCATTTTCTGTTTCTTCTAGAGTGCAGAACATCACTTTCTTGGATCTAATCTCCGTATTTAAAAATAACTGCTGAGAAGAATTCATCTTATTTCAACAAGATGAGCAGTTCCTCTAGGATAGAGAGATTAGAAGATATGTGTAGCTTGTAATTCTCCCATCCGCATACTAACCAGAATTGATCCTGCTTACCTCTCAAGAACAGAGGAGATCAGATGTGGTTAGGGTGGTATGGCCTGAGATTGTACCTTGTACTTATAGAAAAAGGAGGATTTCAGTGACCACCTCAGAAAGCATCTTGCGTTCAGCTTTCATGCTGTCTAAGAGAAAACTCCAAACATGCATCTCGTGTGTGTGTGTTTTTATTTATTTATATTTTTATGTGTATGAATGTTTTGGCTGCATGTATATAAATGCATTTGTGTTGCACAAAGCCTGCAGAGGCCAGAAGAAGTGTTGGATCCCCTGGAACTGGAGTTATGGAAGGTTGTTAGCTGCCATGTGGGTGCTGGGAATTGAACCCAGGTCCTTTGGAAGAGCAGCCAGTGCTCTTTACCGGTGAGCCATTGCTCTGTCACCTCATGTAGCTTTTGTTTTACTGTTTTCATCTACTGCTGTGGCTCAGGTTCAGCAAGAAGAACAAGCACCGCATCGATCCTTACACACACCTGCCCTTCGGGAATGGACCCCGGAACTGCACTGGCATGAGGTTTGCTCTCATGAACACAAAACTTGCTCTCAGCAGTGTCCTGCAGAGCTTCTCCTTCCAACCTTGTAAGGAAACTCGGGTCAGTATACTTTCTGAATAAATGATGTTCCATGGAGAGTACAGATACAAAAAGTATGTACTTGGGGCTAGAGAGATGGCTCATTAATTAAGAGAGTTTGTTGATCTTACAAAGGACACAAGTTTGGTTCCCAGCACCCACATGGGTGGCTCACAACCATATGTAGTTCCAGCTCCAAGCCATCTGGTGCCTCTCCTTGCCTTCATGTGCACTGCACTCATATGCACACATCCACATACAGATATACGCATACACATAATTCAAAGTAAAATAAATCCTTTATAAAGTATATACTTATTCATCTCAGTACTTCAGTAGTAAGCCAAGAAATGTTTTGAGTCATTTACATAGTCAGGATCACACGGGTAGATCTTTGTCATTGTAGTAACCAAAGCATAAAGATCATCTAGAGTCAATGCAGGTTAGCATGGCAAGATTTTGACCCTTTAAACTTGAACGAGTTGCAAATTCAGTTTCAAGTCAACTGGATGTGTTTTGTACAGTCATCAAGTGCACTGATCATATACCCTCTTGATTGAGTAGAGATCTTACCAGGACTTATAGAAGCCATCTCATGACAGAGGTTTTCAGCCAACACTAGGACTATTTACTGAAATCAACATGGTTCTTTATAATTGCATGATGCTTGGGCCATCTCAGCAATTCTGGAATCATTTGTTCAGTGAGTGGTTTTAAAAGCTCCTCCACTGATGCTCATGGGTAAGCATTGACAAATGTTGATTTAAGTCATTTCTAAAAGACATGAAGGATGTCTGTAGTCCAGGGTCATCTTGATTTAAAAGACTTAGTTTCCAGGAGACTTGATTTGAGAAATCTGTATTTCTCTCACATCTCAATACTAGTAACCTGTGAATCATCTTACCCCTCTCCTCCTCTTCCAGTCTCAATTATCAAGTCCTACCTCAACCTTTGAGCTCTCCCAAGTTGTCTACACTTTCTAGGCCAGGGTATTTTCTCTTGTGTTCTGTTTTCTGGTTGCTTTAAGCTGTTGTCACCACTTAAGTGAATATTTTGTCATTAAAGTAGCATATTGTTTGGTGGTATTTTTAAAAGTTATTTATTTAGGAACCACATAATTAGAAGAAGCATTTCATTACAACAGCATTGACATATTCAATAACAACGTCCAGAGCAAAGATGCATCTCTTTCAAAATTGGCTTTAAATTTTTAGGTCCACAGTTGAATTAATACAGTTATACAATATTGTACTCAGTATAAACCCAATAAGACATAAAATTGAATGATATCTTAACCTTTAAAAAAGACCTCCATTTCATTTAAAAATATACTGTTTCATACAGAAAAATTCATTGTAATGCAACCAGCACTTAGATGTTTGCACATGTGTTTCTAATCTCCATATATCTGATTATTACTAGTTAGAATTGGTTACTTTCTGAGATCCTTGGCACCTGAGCATGGATATAAAGTCATCAGGTAGATTTCAATAGTAATGTTTTTCATATCTAGTGATTAACATGAAGCAAATTTTTATGCTTCTTCCTCAAATATAACTCATTTATTTATTCATTTATTTTTTGTGTATTTTCTACAGAATATCCCAAACAATCTTATTCATCTATATACCCACATCCCAAATG
>NW_008338656.1:0-416 GCF_000622305.1 Nannospalax galili | reverse complement strand
CTCTCCACAGCACATCATAATAAAAACACTAAACGTACAAAACAAAGAGACTATACTGAAAGCTCCAAAAGAGAAACAGCAAGTCACATATAAAGGAAGACCCATTAGGATTACAGCTGACTTTTCAGTGTAAACTATGAAAGCCAGAAGTATTCTGGACCAAAGTATTCCCAGTTTTAAATGACCACAGATGTCAACCCAGATTACTATATCCAGCCAAAATGTCTATTATAGTCAAAGGAAAAAGAAAAATCTTCCATGACATAAATAGGCTGAAGGAATTCATGTCCACAAAACCAGCCCTTCAGAGAGTTCTGGAAGCAATACAAAGAACTGAAGAAAGGAATGGCTATACCCAAGGGATCGCGGAAAGAAATCCAATGAAGGTGTAACTGTGGAAAAGTACAGCTATATCA
>NW_008338655.1:20047-24231 GCF_000622305.1 Nannospalax galili | reverse complement strand
CCAGCAGTTATTGCAGGGACTCGGGCTTGGGTAAGTGAAGCAGGTTTACAGATGCAAGATAAGTAGTTAGTCAACTGTCGGCCTAGATTACAATACCCTGTGGCATGAGGTCAGGCCCTTCCTCAGAATTCAAAGTTGGTTCTCCCTTCTAGGTATCTTTCATAAGTAGGGTAAAGGCACTTCTCCTGAAATGGCTGCTTTGGGCAAATGGAGAAACTTAGGCTAGGTTAATTAGCTGAGATAGTTCAGCAATGGTGTCTGCACTCCTCAGAACACAATAGAAACCAGGGTGAGAGACTCAGGAAGGGACAGAGCAGGGAGGTGGCTACAGGTTTCATGGCAGAATGGCAGAGTAGCAGGTGGCTGAGCTCAGGGTTCCTGTAGAGTCTACCTTGGGAGACGGTCAGGACCTGGCTTTGACAGGGATTTCTCAAGAGCTGTTGGCAGGCAGGACCAGCACTGATTGCTCCCCTTGGGACTGAACCCTGGGGCTGAGTCTCCATTTCCAAGATCAGCAGGAGGCACGGAGCAGGAGGAAGTGAGTGCTGGGGACCATGGCAGTGGCTTCCTTAGGGAGGAGGGAGCTTTTGTGGCTCTCTAGTGTATGTGGGCCCAGCCAGGGAAGGCTGCATGTCAACCTCTACCCCACAGCTGGGCAGCCTATCCTGAGAAAGGAAACCAAGATGATAGGAATATTGCTTTAGCTTTGCCCAGACTGGCCTTGGCAGCTCTCAACACAGAAATATAACTCTCATCTCAAAGGTGATAAGAGATAGGAGATAGTTTATTCTGGATCCAAATATGAGTGACCATGGCCCGGGAACACAGATTCAGTTTACCCCAAATTCCATGTTCCGGCATGGCAACAGTTACATTCCATTTTTATAGTAACAGAACAAAGAAAAGTCACAAATCAAGACACCTTTCAAATATATTGGAGGATACATTCAGTAGGTGGGTCATGGCAAAGTGGGGGGGGGGTTCTACTATAGGTCCCAGATGCTATCTGATGACATTCTTAGCTTTTTGATTGGTGAGACCTGGTGGTCTGCTAAGTTAATACTTTTTTTTGGTCACAAGAATGTTAATTCAGAAACAGAGGTAGGTAAGGTGTGGGTATTTATGGGGTTAGAGATGTCCCCAGATAATCTGTGAATAGGCTCTGGATCTGCAACACTCCAGACTTTCCACAATGTCCGGAGTGATAATCAGTTGGCTAGCATTGCAGAAAGTTCAGTCCAAGGTGCAGGAGTTCTTCTGGGAACTTTCTTTCACACAGGGAAACTTACTCCCATTCTTCTGAGGCTTTCTCTTTACTGCTCAGAAAGCACAAAGTCCTTGTTGAGGGTGGGGTGGCTGCTGCTGGGCATGGCTTCACCCTGAGGAGCCATCAGTCCCCCAGGGCCCTGAAGCAGTAAAGAAGAGTGCAGGGCCTCAGAGAGGCCTGGCACTTCAAATGTGCAGCTGGGACTTGGAGTGCCATAGGGACACAGTTCAGGAGTAGAGGATGGCCCAAGAGACACTGTGTGGGCCCATGTTTGGGTAGCTTTGTACTATTCCTTAAAGTTCCTGGAACTTCCTTGGGGGATGTTTTCCTGTCCAGGTCAACTGACTAGGACTCAGGCAGGCCAGGTGTGGATGGGGATCTTACATCTCACAAAATCCCCAAGACTTGGTTCTGTTTTAAAAATAGGGAATCTTGAGGGGGGCGGGAAGTGGGGGAAATCTTTGTCAGGAGCAGTGGTACAGTTAGAAAGGGCAGCCCGGGCTACACAGTGAGTTCCAGGCAAGCCAGGGCTACAGAAGGACCTTGTCTCAAAGGCTTCAAAGAAAAGGGAGAGGGATTTGGAGAGCTGGCTCAGCAGTTAAAAGCACTGGCTACTTTTGCAGAGTACTAGGGCTGATTTCCCAGCACTCACATGGCAGCTAACAACCATCCATAACTCTAGTTCAAGGGGATTCAGCACCTTCTTCCAGCCTCCACAGGCACTGCATACATGTGGTGTGTGGTGTACTTAAATGTAGGCAAAACACCCATACACATTAAAAAATAAATAAAAAAGGAGTGAGAGGGATATTTAAGACCCCACCTACCTCAGCAGCACTTGAATAAAAATTTGTCTTGTTTGAAATGTTACAGAAAAAATCAGAGACCAACAGCCAAAGTCAGATGAGGAGAGGAAGTTTAATTTGACAGTAGTGGGAATAACCCCACTAATAAAGGGAGTCAGACCCCTTGTTCAAGTTTTGGAGGGTTTTTATACTCGTGAGGAATGCAAGCAAAAGGTACAACGCATATACATGGTAATTAAGATAACAGAGGGCCACAAAGGTAATAGAAGTGCAAAGGTTACAGGAATGTGATAGCTTTGGAAAACAAAGACTTCCATCCTGGATAACCTCGGGGGAGGGGAATATTCCTGTTCACTTCCCTACTTCTATCTCCAGGCTATCCCTGCTCCAGAGTTCTTAATTACCATCACATTGAAAAAGCTTTTAGCATCTGACTTGCTCTTCTATTTCCATAATATCCCCTCCTCTTCATTGACCTAATCCCTTATGTTATTTAAGAAGAATTTTATAGTATTTTTGAAAAATTACCTGGCATCTGATGGCCTCTACTTGTTTTTGATATATTTAGTGAGTTTATTATCCAAGATTTTAACAGGAAAGCTACTAGAACCACGACTGCTGGCTCTGTTAGTGTGGCTAGCCAGGGACTGAAGTTTCCCAGGTATTTTTCAGAAAGACTCCTTTCCCTCTTTTCAGGCCTCTATTCTCTCTAGTAGCTGTCTTGTATTTTTCTGACTCAGCCAGATTGATTTGCATAAATCAGTCCGAATACTTTCCTTTTTATGGTTCTGGCATTTCTATTCTCAAAGATAAGTTTACTGCCAGATCTAAAGAAATTTCCAGTTCCCAGTTCAGAAAGAAACTGGTTTTCTTTTGGGGTCTTTACTTTAAAACTGTCTAATTTTTACTTTTTATTTTTACTATTATTTTTCCTATGAAGAAGTAATCCAATATGCCATGGAGAATCAGGAAGCAGACTGCTCTGGCTTCTTCCATGCTGAACAAGAACATAGGGTGTGGTATGGCAAATGGAGCACCCCTTCAGTGAGTCTACCTGAAAGACCAAAAAGTATTGCTATAGAGAGAAAAGAAAGCCTTTGACTGGTGCCTGTGAAGGAAAAGTAAAGGCTAGAGTAGTTAGGTATAAATTACAGTCAGGGAACCAGAAGTCAGAAAAGGGTGAATTTTAAATGTCCAAATCAAAGCCCATTAGAGTTTCCTGATGAGGGCTTACAAGAACACACATCTATTGGGTTCCTCCTCATTTTTCTTTTGTCTTCCATGGCTGTACTTGAGAGGGATGAACTCAGGATTTGTTTTCAGGCACTCTGATAGCTGTTGGAGTGGCTAGAATCAGTCTTCTAGACAGGGAGAGAAAATAAATTTAGCCATTGATAGGTAAAAAGTTGGCAAAGAACGAGTGAATGGATGTTGAGGCACCAAGGCACAGCTAAAGCTCCATCAAAATAGGGTTTATTAGCAAAGGAACACATGGGACAGATTCCCTTCCAGGCAGGGAAAATGTTTGCCCATGGATTGTGAGCTGGGGCTTATATATGGGGGCTTCAGGGTGCTGAAGGCAGGAAGTGTTTTGGGAAAAATCAGGCGGGGGGAAGCAGGAAAAGCAGGGCTTGTGAACCTGGCTCTCTTTGGTCTGCCAGCCAGGATCTGGGTCAGGACGTGTTAAGGGAAAAGCTGCTGTACTAAACAGCTCCTAAACTCTCTGGTTAACAGGCACGATCTGCTTATCTTATCTTTGGAGATCAGAGGAAAGGCAGGCTGCCTCTTAGAAGAATCTGTTTCCCTTGACTTCAAAGGCCAAGGTGCTTATCAGCTCAGTTCCCTTTTTCAGGCTTGAAAATACAAAGTCCGTGGGTCCCTGTTGGGGAGCAGGGGGAGCTGCTGCTCTTTGAAACCCTAACAATCACAATACACACCAGAAAAAATACAGAACATTATAAGGAAATACTTTAAAAACCTACATGAGTCAGGTGTGGTGGCACATGCCTTTAATCCCAGCACTTGGGAGGCAGAGGCAGGTGGATCTCTGTGAGTTCGAGGCTAGCCTGGTCTACATGGTGAGTTCCAGGACAGCTGGGCCTACAGGGAGA
>NW_008338655.1:18868-19449 GCF_000622305.1 Nannospalax galili | reverse complement strand
CATGAAAACAAGGGGCTACTAAACCAACCTAATTGTTCGGTGGGTTGAAATCTTGAAAATAGATCGTTATGAAGTTTTTTGAGAGTATTAACATTGGTCTCAACAACATTTGATTCATTTACAAAAAAACAGCATTCCTCTCCCAATACTACACACGTCCCCCCATGTTCAGCAGTTATTAAGTCCAGTGCTCTTCTGTTTTGGAGCACAACCCCGGCAAGAGAGTTCATTTGTCATTGGAGAGACTCGAGGCTGTCAGTCATGGATGCCATTGCCTGGTCCAGCTTGTCTCAAAAGTCTCCTGCCAGGTGATGGGTCTGTACAATAGCAGCAGTCGCAGCGCTTCCAGCACCCAGGGAGAGGGCAAGTCCGAGCCTCACTAGCAAAGGGATGAAGTTTTCTCTCTGCTGGCAGGTGTGAAGGAGGAGTAATGTTTTAGGAGCCATTGTACATCTGATAATGGGACGAGGATAATGAGGGTATCAGATTCTTTTCCTATCATTTGTAGGGTTCTTTCTCTTCCTTGACGAATCATAGATGCAAGGGTGTCTACTTCTGTAAGAAAGTGAGGAGCACCCTGT
>NW_008338655.1:14935-16513 GCF_000622305.1 Nannospalax galili | reverse complement strand
TTTTTTATGGGTTTGTGGCAGAAGAGCTGAGGTGGGAGCCAGCGAAATACTGGAATAACTGACATCCATTTATCTTTGGGATAGTGATTATCAATTTGTCCTGGGAAGCCTATTAAGCTAATTGAAAAAGAGGAGTGATGTTTTAGGAGCCATTGTACATCTGATAATGGGAAGGGGATAATTAGGGTATCAGGTTCTTTTCCTATAATTTGTAGGGTTCTCTCTCTTCCTTGACAAATCATAGATGCAAGAGTGTCTACTTCTGTAAGAAAGCGAGGAGCACCCCCTACTGGCGTGTGAAGCCATTCTAGTACTCCTTGTGGCTGATGAATTGCTCCCACCATGGTGGGGGAGGAATTAAAAATTAAGAGTTGGACCGGTAGCTTGGGGTCATATCTGGCTAGTGATGCCTTTTGGAAGTGGTTGTTAATTATTTGGAGAGCCTTTTTGGCATCTGGGTTTAGAAACCATCTGGGGACTGGGTTTTTGTCTCCCTTTAAGAGATCAAAGAGTGGCTGTAATTGACTTGTGAGGATGGAAAGCCAGGGCCTTAGCCAATTAATGTTGCCTAAAAAGCTCTGAAGGGAATAAGGGTAAGGGGATGAGGGACATCCAGGTTAGGTTTAAGGGGCCTAACAGTAGTAGGCATTATTTCAGTCCCCAGGAAGGTAATGGGGGGAACTGATTGTATTTTATTTGTGGCTATCATAAAACCTTTGTCTTTAGGATGTTTATCATAGTGTCTTTCAGATCCTCTAGAGAGGAATCCTCATCTTGCCAGACCAAGAGGTCATTCATGTAATGATAAACATGTAGGCCTTTTTTAAGAAGGGGTGCCAGTGCATTTGCAACAGCCTCCTGGCATATTGTAGGGCTATTTGCCATACCCTGTGGCAGAACTCACCATTCATATCAATCAGCTGGCCCAGAATTGTTAATTTTTGGAACTGAGAAGGCAAAATGTTGGCAAACATTTTTGTGCAAACGGATGGAGAAAAAGCAGTCTTTTATATCTAGGACTAACAGGGGAGTATTAAGGGGGATGGCAGAGACCATGGGCAGGCCTCTTTGGGGTGATCCCCATATTTTCATGGTTTTGTTTATGGCTCTGAGGTCCTGCAACAGTCTCCATGCCCCTGTCTTTTTCTTTATTACAAAGACTGGGGTGTTCCATGGGCTCCTGGAGGGCCTAATGTGACCCAGCTGTAGCTGTTCTTTCACAAGTTGTTGTAAAATGAGTAATTTCTCCCTGGGTAATGGCCACTGTTCCACCCAGACTGGCTCTGTGTTGGTCCAATCAAGGCAGGGAGCGTGGTAATCAACAGTGGCCCTTAGAATTGGGGTTCTTTTGTTTTAGGGACCTTATCTGATCATCTATTTTAAGGCATTTCTCTTCAGACCCACTAGTAAGAATTACATTGAGGTCTTCCAAGATATCTCGTCCTAGGAGGTTTGTAGCAACATCTGCAATTAGGGGTCTTATTGTGCCAACTTCTCCATCAGGGTCCTCCCATTTATAGGAATTCTTGGTGATAAATGCTTGGGAGGCCCCTCCTACTCCTACTAGTTGGGGTCCTT
>NW_008338655.1:13132-14329 GCF_000622305.1 Nannospalax galili | reverse complement strand
TATTTTTTAGGGCTGTTGAATCTGCTGTTGGGAAATCTTTAGTGTCTTTTTTATCGTTTGAACCCTCCCCTTTATTATCCCCTGGTGTTAGTAAGTTTTCCTCAGTCTTAGGTGGGTTTCCTAAGCATTGTTGAATGGCTGCTATTATGGGGAGAAAGGAAAGGGGCAAATGGTGTCTTTCCTGGATTTCCTTTTTATGAGCCAGATAGGCAATGTTGGTCCAGACCTCTGGATCAGAAATGTCTGCTGAGAGGATCCAGGGTGCAAAATGAAATACTTCATTCCAAAATTTTGAGGTTTCCTTTTGGGAAATCTCAAGTTCTTTTGATTTAAGTAAGGCTCTAAGGGAGCGAATTTGGAGGTTTTTTTTGGTGTGATGCTGAATTACCCATTATAGGAAAAGAAGTGTGGTCAGTGGCGTTCAATGTTCCTGGGGCATCCTGCCACCAGGGGATTGATACGTTCTGACGAACACAAGCCTAGCTGCAGATTTAAGGGACTGGCAACCGTCCTTGTGACTTTTAACTGGTTGCTGCGTTACCAGATTCTTATAATAGTTATAAAGGTTACTGCCTACACCCAGTCAGGCTGCCGGGGTCCGGAAAGAGGGCAGGGGGCCTTTGGCCAATATCAGGGAGTTGCCCTGACCAAGAGGCTTCAGTTGCCCGCAAACCGTATCCAGACCCTCACGAAGGCAATAACCGAGATAAAGCAAAGAGAGAGAGAGATGGGGTGGTCCTCTGATGAGCACCTTCTCTAGGGAAAGGTTTACGGGGAAAAAATGGCTTTTTAAAATCTTTTTTTTTTTTTAGTTTGTATGGCACAAGCCACCTTGAATTTTTTAGGTGCTCCGCAGGGGCTAGTTAATTTAAATTCTCACCTAACTGGTTTAGCTTGGGCTTGAGCACCCCAGGGGCAAGATAACAAAACAGATTAGGGAAGTTTATTTTAGAAGTTGACTTTAAGGCTTATATAAAGATTCCTAGAACTTTGGGGATTTTGTTTCTAGGGGTGTTGTTCAAGATAGAAAAGGAAAGTGGGGTGAAACGCTGATTTCTAAGGGAACATGCCTGGGATCAAAACCCCAAGTGATCCCACGTAGTCCACAGTGCAAGGCGTGCCCGCAAATTTAAGAGATCTGGTGACCGCTCTAAGAGCAATTAACTGGTCATTGCGGTACTGGGTTTTTGCATTAGA
>NW_008338655.1:8595-12628 GCF_000622305.1 Nannospalax galili | reverse complement strand
AAGTGATCCAAGTGGACCATTTCTTCAGTCCTTTTTTTTTAAAAAATATCTCTTATAGGGTGTTCTGTTATTCTACAGACATGTTTTACATGCTGGTCAGAATTACCTAGATTTGCTAAAGTCTCTCTCACTTTACAAAGATCCTGTCCCATTAAAGGACTTAGAGAAACCATTAAAGCTCTATACCATTCTCAAGGTCCCAGCTGAATTAAGCTTTTTTGTAATATCTCTTGTGAACACAGTCTTATCTGGCCCAGTGAATTGGGCATCATATATTCCTTTTCTCACACTTAGTGGTCTCAGTAATGCCTGTCCCTCCTTTATAGTCCCCCAGCCCCTGCTAATCATGGGAGTGTCCCTGGGTGATGACCATGTATATTTATTGCCTTTCACCAGCCATTCCATTAAGGACTGATCCTCCCTTCATTGGCCTATGTTGAACAGCCTGTCCCAAGGATGGACAGGTTGTTATATAACTCAGTTGTGAAGCTTCTGAAGGACTTAGACTGACGTTATTTGTGCCCATGTCCCACACCCGCACTATCCACATGATGAAGGGCTCTCTTATTGCTTGCTTGTAAGTTTTTCCTAGTTTCAACAGCTCCAGTGTGGAGTATTTCCTAGCTACAGTGCTGTTAGCCTTTTCCTCTTTTAGAATCAAAGGTTGAATCTGAGGAGCAGCTTTAGCTACTTTCATTTTTAGGTCGTTTCTTTTTTCACTACTATCTGTCTTTTTCCCTAAGACCTTGGACCTTACACAAGTTAAAATGTCCTGTTTTTCTCTCTCTCAAGCTCTGAAGCCAAAAACTGAGTCTGCCAGTACCTTCCTAGACTTTCCAGCTTCCTCTGCCTTGGGCAAATCTTTTATTATGCAAAGTGGCCACGCCCCTTCTCTGGGTTCTCCACTTGTGTCCCAGGCCTGTAAAAGTTCTTTTTCCCTAAGACCTTGGACCTTACACAAGTTAAAATGTCCTGTTTTTCTCTCTCTCAAGCTCTGAAGCCAAAAACTGAGTCTGCCAGTACCTTCCTAGACTTTCCAGCTTCCTCTGCCTTGGGCAAATCTTTTATTATGCAAAGTGGCCACGCCCCTTCTCTGGGTTCTCCACTTGTGTCCCAGGCCTGTAAAAGTTTTTCTAGCCTTTCTTTAACCTTTAAAAAAAATCTTCACATGCCCGCAACTGGACTATTTCCCCACATTTACAACATAGCTGTGGCCCATGCTTCTGTGTGACCTCATCCTTCTAATTACATATTTCATGATCCATTGTATAACACATGTGAGCATAGCTACCCACTTAAGTTTTTGGGACTTGGCCCCTCTCTCCCCTGGGTTCCCACCAGCTTCTCCAAGATGGGTCGCCTTATCTCACAGGACTCTTTGCAGCACCCATCTCCTCCTTTCTGGTTTTGGGGATCTGAACCTGGCTCCCTTTCAATAGGCTCACCAGATGCTATTGGATTCAACAGGCTCACCAGATGCTGCTGGAACCGCATGCTTTACCAGCCCCACATCCCCAAGTTCTTCCCAGACGCCTGCAGTTCATTAATCTGAGCCGGGCTCCGCCAATGTTGTTGCGCTAAATTTTCTTCCCTTTTCCCTTCTTGGAGCCTCCACAAGGGCAAGGCCCCAAGGCCCACAAACTAACATAAGACAATTTTGATTTGGGTTTCTTTTATGGTAGGGAGTGAGGGGGTGACTTACAGAGAAACCAGGTGCTGATTGCTTCTGCGCCCCGCCCACAGTCTCCATGAGCTTCCTTCTGCTCATGCCCCTTGGGCCTGCCGTCTCAACTCAGTTCTGTAAATAGTCCATCTTGCTTCCACGATTGCAGGACGCCCCCAGCCATTGGCACCTAGGGCCCCACACTCTTCCTTTTTTCGGTTTCAGTCTCCTACCAAGAAAACTCTCCACTGCTAACTCTGCAATGGGCTCTGCCTTTCTTCCCAGGGTGCCCTGCGCTCACCTGTAGCTCATGGAGGAATAAGTGCTTTCCCAGCTACAGGGGTCCACCCTCCACCTTAGCCCCAGGCCCCTTGAAGACCAGAGTTGCCCCCCCGCAGCATCCCCCACCACCACACACAAAGGGAACCTTGAGAACTGGGAGACCTGGAGTTTGCAATGGCTTGTATGCAGCAGAGAAAAGCAAACACCTTTTATTTATTCAATATGAGCCAAGCGTGGAACAGAAACCACTAAAGTTGTTAAGATGACATTTACGTGGCATAAAATTTCTTTAAGACCTTCATTATAGCTTCATTTCTCCTTGTTCCTGAGAAAGATGTCACTGTATGGACTTTTTATCCTTTCACCAGATGAGGGGCATTTGGACAATCTCCATCTGTTGATTCTTGCAGAGTGGTGCCGTGAACATGCAAGTACATAGATTTGTTTGAATAGCAGTTAAAAATTCACTTGGATATATGCCTAGGAGTAGAGATACCACATCATATTGTAATTGTATGGTTAATTTTAATTTTTATTTTATGTGTGTGTGTTTTGCCTGCATGTATGTAAGTGCAGTATGTGCATGCAACACCCTCAGAAGGGAGGTGAGGGCATCGGATCCCCTGGAACTGGAAATAAAGACGGTTGTTAACCACCGTGTGGGTGCTGGGAATTGAACTCAGATCCACTCCAAGAAGAGCAAGTCCTGTTAACTGCTGAGCCATCTCTCCAGCCCTAAACATTTTTATTTTAAAATACGTGTAAATGTGTGTGTCTGTGTGTGGATATGTACATAAGAGTGCAGCTGCCTCCAGAAGGCAGAAGAGGGTGTTGGATCCCCTGGAGCTTGAGCTATAGGCTATTGTGAGCTTCCTGATTAGGTGAAAGCCATCTCTCCAGCCCTAAACATTTTTATTTTAAAATACGTGTAAATGTGTGTGTCTGTGTGTGGATATGTACATAAGAGTGCAGCTGCCTCCAGAAGGCAGAAGAGGGTGTTGGATCCCCTGGAGCTGGAGCTATAGGCTATTGTGAGCTGCCCGATTAGGTGCTGGGAACCGAACCCAGGTCCTCTGAAAACGCAGTCAGTCTTCTTAACCACTGGGCCATCTCTCTAGCCCCCTTTGCCTATTTTTAAAATCATCTTTTTTCCCTGAATTATCTTTTTTTCTGAGCTGTAAGCGTTCTTTCATACATTGTGAATATTAGATCATAAGCAGATGTGGAGTTTGCAAATATTTTCTTTGTCCTGCAGCTTGTCCTCTTCCTTCCTTCCTTGCGCCCTTTGATGCACAAAGGTTTTAAGTTGAATGAAGACCAGTTTGTCTTTTCCTAGCATGTGTGAGACATGTGCTCTTGGGACATTTCCTGGTTACTTTCCTTGGTGCTGTGACAAAACACCATTACAAGAAGCAACTTAAGGAAGGAAAGGTATGTGCTGGCTCACATTTGAGGGTGCTGTCCACCATGGTGTCCAAGGCAGGGCAGCAGGAGCATGTGGCAGGTGACTGTTGTGCCCATTGGACAGATCCCCAAGAATCACCATGGAGTCCAGAGAGCATGCAAGAACAAAGCGTCTTTATTCAGGCTTAAGCTCGGGCTCCCAGAGCAATCAGCAAGGAAGAATCACGGCATTCGCCCACCAAGCTGAACTGAGAGCCCCGATTGCAGGGGGAGGAACCTTTTTATAGGTTTTAGACAAAGAGAGGAGGAGAATAATAGAGTCACATCTTGATTGGTCCAAGGAGCTCACGCGCGCCAACACACTTTTGAATTGATTGGTTACAAGGGATATAGTCCTGGAGGTTTCTCATTGGTGGGTGCTACCCTCAGGGCTGTGGAATGTGATGTCTGTTATCTGTGGGGCCAGAAGTCTCTTTTCCTACCTTATAAGCCTGTTATATGCCTGGGCTTGCTTGATCTATAGCCTCCTGGGGTGGGCGTGGTAGGTGGAGATTACAACATGCCTGGGCATGCTCAGGCTTGCCTGAAACAGCTAGTCAAAATGGGGTCCATACAGTTTGTCCTTTCGATCAAGCAATCAAGCAGTTTACAGAAGTGAAAAAGAGCAGTTAGTCCTAAAGAGGG
>NW_008338655.1:3296-8290 GCF_000622305.1 Nannospalax galili | reverse complement strand
GCCCACTGTGGGTGGTGCCACCCCTGGGCAGGTGGGCCTGTGTTGCATAAGAAAGCAGGCTGAGCAGGTGCCGGGGGAGCAAGCCAGTAAGCAGCGTTCCTCCATGGCCTGTGCTCCAGCTCCTGCCTCCAGGTTCCTGGCCTGAGTTCCTACCTTGGGCTCCCTGATGAACTACGACCTGGGAGATGTAAGTCAAATAAACCCTTTCCTCCCCAAGTTGGTATTGGTCAGAGTTTTTTGTCACAGCAGTGAAGAACAAACTAGAACAACCCGTCTTCCCAGGGTGCTCCTCACCTTGTCCCTGGCTGGCTTACTCTCTGCAGGCTCACTCTTTTCAGAGGAATGAATAATTTTCAGGCTACATGCTACGCCTTTCCTCTGCCTTTCTGCCACCTTTTCCACAAATTTCCCAGAGCCTTGGAGAGGGTGGCAAGTGTAGGGCAATCTCTCTGGTATCATGGTGAGATATTGACCTTGGGCCTCCCCATCATCTGACTTCAGGATGTGGCCGCTGATCTCTCTCAGTGGTGTTTCCTCTACTATAAAGACAAATGGCAGGAAGTAGAACATCTAAATAAACATGGATGTGAATGCAAATGTCTAGAGGATATCCCAGTAAGTGTACCATATTTATTAAACAGTATACTTGCAATGGCTTCCCTGCTGGGCCCTGTAGCCTTCCCTGACACAGGGGTTTGGCCTGCTCTACAGCACCAGATGTGTTCCACCCCTAGGAGTGGGGCTTATCCAATTAGAAATTTGTGAGTTGTACGAATGTTAGTCAAGCCATTATTGCACTAGCAAGAATTGCTTGGCATGTCCATAGTGTGCAGCACGTGGGGTCCACTGTTTAGTAGAATCATAGGGGATCCTTTCTTTCCCAACCATCTGCGTAGTGCCTTCTGGCACTATGAAAGCCATTCATCCAGCGGCAGGAGTTTTTGGTTTAGTCTCAGCTCCATCCCTTTTTCTCCTGCACGCATGTCATCCAGTTTCTTCAGCAACATGGCCTTATTGACATTTCTAGTGTACAACTGACATTAATGGCAATAGCCTTGGTGAATTTGAGGACCTCTAGGATTTCTCTCTGACCAACAGCTCATATGTGGCAACCCACCCATGGTACTGTAGTTGTTCTCAACAGTTGTATAGTTTTGGCAGCCTCTGTTTTTATCTTACCCAACCATAAAACTCCCAAGAATCTTACAGATTCACCTGGCCTTTGTTTCTTCAGGAATCTTTCAAATACATTTCACATTTGTAAAACATTCAAAGGTTAACATTATATATTAAATCAATCATAGACAAAGTTGAATGCAGCATGGGAAGGTTTTATCCATTCGTATTAATTGCCTTCTCCATAGTTCTTTGTTAGGTATCATAGCATGGGTAAGAGGCATTAATTTGGCTACTCCTTTACTGTCTTTACCTATACCTTTGTAGTCATTCTGGGGATCTTAAATAGTCTCTTTGTAGTCTTTTTTTTTTAATTCAAATTTTTTTTAATTTTATGTGTATGCATGTATTGCCTGCAATGTAGGTAAGTGCACCCGCGTCATGCAATGCCCACGGAGGACAGACGAGGCTGTCGGATCCCCCGGAACTGGAGTTATGGACAGTTGTTAGCTGCCATGTAGGTGTTGGGATTCGAACCCAGGTCTTCTGCAAGAACAACCAGTGGTCTTAACTGCTGAGCCATCTCTCCAGCCCCTTCTTTGTGTTCTTTTATCCTTGATACATTTACAGATGTTGGCTCCAGTTGCCTGACCCTGCACCAGGCTAAGGAGGCAGAGGGTCTCTCTTGTCACCACTGCACCTGATGGTTCCCTGAGTCAGGCAGGCCCTGGGTCTGCCTCCTGGCTGTAGTCATATCTGTCATCTCTCCATTGACCATACCTGGCTGCTGGGGGAGGCCCTAGTAGGAAAAACTGCCTTCACCCCTAGCATAGCCTTTCTCTTGAGAGAAATGCACCTTATTTAAGCTTTGGGGATCCTTAACCACCCCTGGGACAGATTTTATCCTCTGAATGCCTTTTGTAAGCTGTTCTTCAGGTTTTAAAGCCTTCCAGAACTCCTTAGTACCGAATTTGGTTTTCTATCAACTTTTTCTTCAGGAATTTGGGCTCGACATAAATATTGCCACATTTGTGTTTGAGTAACCCAAATGGACCATTTCTTCTCTCTGGTCTCTTTTGTATCTCTTGTAGGTTGTTCTGTTATTCTACAGACAGGCTTTACATGCTGGTTCCATTAAAGCTCTATACCATTATTGAGGTCCCAGTTGAATTAAGCTTTTCTTTATATCTCTGGTGAACATAGCCCTATCTGGCCCAGCAAACTGGGCATCATATAATGTTTTTTCATACCTAGTTCTGTCAGTAATGCCTGTCCCTGCTTTGTAGTCCTCCAGCCTCTGTTAATTATGGGAGTTCCCCTTGGTGATGACCATGTATCTTTAATGCCTTGCACCAGCCATCCCATTAAGGACTTCTCCCCCTGCATTGGCCTAGGTTGAGTAGCCTATGTTGCAAGGACCAATGGGTGGTTAAATAACTCAGTTGTGAAGCTTCTGAAGGACTTAGACTAACATTATTTGCTCCCATGTCCCATACCCTCAGGAGCCACATGATGAGGGGCTCTTTGACTGCTTGTTTGTAAGTCCTTCCTAGTCCCAACAGCTCCAGTGTGGAAGATTTTCTCCTCTGCTGTTAACTTCTTTTCTCCTTTTGTATCAAAGGTTGAGTCCGAGGAGCACTTTAGGTACTTTTATTTCAAGGTTGTTTCTTTTTTCACTACTATCTGTCTTTTTTTCTGGGTCCTCGGACTCCTGGTCCCCTAACCTTACACAAGTTAAATTCTTGTTTTTCCTTTCAAGCTCTCTGGCCGAGAGTAACTCCTTAGCATTTCCAACATCTTCTGCCTTGGGCAAAACTTTATTATGCAAAGTAGTGGCCAGGCATCCTCTCTTGTTTTCCTCTTTTGCTGGTAAGATTTTTTTCCAGGATCACTATACTCTAACAAGTTTTCAGATCCATGAAGTGGTGGACTCCATTTTGTTTTTCTTTTTAGCAACTGAGCTCTTTCTCTACAATTACAATACAGCTGTGGCCCAGGGATTTCCCCCTTTGAGCCTGTCTGCATCTGCATGGACTGCATCATTCTAATTACATATTTCATGATCCATTGCATAATGCAAGTGAGCATAGATAGCCCCCTTATGCATAAGGGGTCTGGCCATGCTCTCCCCAGGGTTTCTGCCAGCTTCTCCCAGATGGGTCATGTTACCTCACAGGACTCCTTGTGGCACCCACCTCCACCCTTCTGGATTTCGGAATCTGAACCCAGCTCTCTTGATTGGCTCATCAGCCACTGCTGGAACCCAGGCGCTTTCCCAGGCCCACATCCCCATGTTTTTCCTGGTCTCCTCCGGTTCATCTATCGTGCAGACTAGGCCAATAGTTTCATCAATTTTTTTCCTTTTTCCTCCCTCCCTTTTTCTCCCAAGCTGGCCTTGAACTCATAGAGATCTGACTGCCTCTGCCTCCCCAAGTGCTGAGATTAAAGTCGTGCCACCTCCCCACTGACCCCTGTCCACAGCATGAAAGTCACAAATTATTTAGGCCCCTTTTAAATACCTTGGTGGAAATGTTAGGTAAGTGGTTAAAGCAAAACTGGGGAATCTTGGCTATAGGACTCAGGTGCTGTTTGATGACAGACTTAGTGTCATTCTTGGTGGGTGTTAAGTTAATACATGTCAGGGCTGGAGAGATGGCTCAGTGCTTAAGAGCACTGGCTGCTCTTCTAGAGGACCTGGGTTCCGTTCTCAGCACCCTCATGGTGGCTAACAATAATCCCCAACTCTGCTTCTAGGGAATATGATGCCCTTTTCTGGGCATTGCAGAACATGGGTGCACTTATGTACATGCAGGCAAAACACTCAACTACAGAAAATAAAAATAGAAAAAAAATTTTTTTTTGTCTTTTTGAAACAGGGTCTCCCTATAGCCCAGATGGCCTGGAACTTATTATGTAGAACAGGCTGGCCTTGAACTCAAAGAGATCCCCCTGCCTCTTCCTCCCGAGTGCTGGGACTAAAGGCATGTGCCATCACGCCTGTCTAAAAAAAATTTTTTTTAAATGTTAATACATGTCAAAAGGTTTTACATGTTAGTCACAGGATGTAGAATCTAACAGAGAGATGGGCAAAACATAGGGATTAAGGGGGCTGAAGACAGCCCAAGACAAGTTATAATTAGACTCTGAGCCTGCAAGAGTCCAATCTCTCTACAGTCGTTGAAGTCCCAATTAGTTAATCAGGTTCAGTGGAAGGTTGGGCTTATTTCTGGGAGCCTTGGTTCATATTAGGTTATTCTAAATGAAGCTGACAGGCTATGATAGAATGTGTGAATTGCAGAAAAGCCATAAGCTTCCTTAAGGGAAGCCATAAAGACATAAATTTCTCAAGGTGCCAAAATGGCCCAAATGGCAGCTTGTGTGATGTTTTAGATTGAGAATCTGTGGGTTCTGGTCGGCTGGAGCTGAAGAATCAGCTGTGATTAAGAAGAAACCAGAACCTGAAGCAAAACCTTTGCTTTACTGGGCAATTGATGCTGGTTATCTGGGGCTGAAAAATCAGCTGTAAGTAACAAGAGACCAGTATCACTGTGGTGAAATCTGGGAGGTATTTCTTCAGGGTCAGCAAACAGACACTATGGTCCAGAGGGGGCCTGAGCCTTCATCTCAAGCTGTAAATCGGATTTGGTAATGTGTAAGAGTCTCCTGCATGGTTCTGGTGTTGAAAGCGTGAAGGGGTCACAGAGAGCAGCTGAAGCTTGGCACTCTGAGAGGCCAGGAAAGGCCATAGGTGAAAGTGCAGCTTCAGTTGCAGTTAAGACCCCAGGATTGAGGGGGTCATGGAGAGAATCTGAGGCTTTGCACCCTAGAGGCAAGACGAGGCCATTGGTGAAAGTACAGCCTCAGTTTCAATGGAGACG
>NW_008338655.1:0-2731 GCF_000622305.1 Nannospalax galili | reverse complement strand
AGTTAAGAGCACTGACTGCTCTTGCAGAGGACCTGGGTTCAGTCACCACAACCTACAGGGCAGCTAACAACCATCCACAGCTCCAGTTCAGGGGATCTAACAGTCTCTTCTGACCTCCTCGGGCATTGCACGACATGGATGCACTTACCTATACACAGGGAATACACACGTACACATAAAATAAAAAATAATAAATGAAAAAATGTTTAAAGTTAATACATGTCAAAAGCTTATACATGTTAGTCACAGGATGTAAAGTCTAACAGAGAGGTGGGCAAAGGACAGGGATTAAGGGGGCTGAAGACAGCCTAAGATAAGTTATAATTAGGCTCTGAGCCTGCAAGAGT
Source organism: Nannospalax galili (assembly GCF_000622305.1). Classification (NCBI taxonomy): domain Eukaryota; kingdom Metazoa; phylum Chordata; class Mammalia; order Rodentia; family Spalacidae; genus Nannospalax; species Nannospalax galili. The sequence continues at coordinate 2,384 of NW_008338655.1, read as the reverse complement.
CCAATCTCTCTACAGTGATAGAAGTCCCAATTAGTCAATCAGGTTCAGTGGAAGGTTGGGCTTCTTTCTGGGAGCCTTGGTTCATACTAGGTTATTCTAATCAAGCTGACAGGATACAATAGAACACGTGAGTGGCAGGAGAGCCATAAGCTTCCTTAAGGGAAGCCATAAAGACATAAATTTCTCAAGGTGCCAAATGGTCCAAATGGCAGCTTGGCCTTTTCTCAGGCCTCATCAGCTGGTCATTTCCTGGGCTGGCAGAGACTGTTTACAGGGCCAACTTGTCTCTGTCTGCACCACAACTTCCCAGCTCATCCTGAGGAAATAAGCTTAGGAAGAAGACCCTCAGTTCCCCCAAGGACACTGGCTCCGAGCACGTCCTGCAGCTGTGTTCGGCGGAGCTCCTACGGAAGTCCAGACAGCCCTCCTTTCTTCGCTGATGCCTGTTTTCCATGGATGGCTTCGGCCCTTGCTGTGTTCTTACAGTAAAACAGCACATTCCTTGCCTGTGGCAGGTCTCGCTCCGACTCTTCTAAACGTTAAACTCCGTCTTCTTCCTGCTCTCCTACATCTGTCAGGATGGACCATCACAGGCCGTGTGAAGAATGCCACTTTAGCTTCCGAGCTCAGGCCTCTGATTCATTTTGAATTAGGTCTTGTGTAGGACGTGACCCAGCGGAGACACAGTGGAGTCCTCATCTGACTTCTGCTGTAGCATGGTCCTGACAAGGGCACTCTGAGCGACAGGTCTGCTCTCCAGTCCCCACTCAACCCAGCAGACACAGACCAGGGATGCTCCAGGGAGGCCAGGGGTGGGGCAGAGCCTCTCTTTCATCTCCACCGAGCTCTTCACTGGACCAGAAAGTGAACAGCCCACAGGTGGATGACACTTTCACCCATGTGGATCCACGGTGATTGGGAGTGGAGGGAGATTGGAGGCTGCGCAAAACAGACTACCCTGGACTGCAATCCAGTCAGAGGAGCCACTGGCTGGGGCTTCTGGCCTGCCACCACCAGCCTGGTCTGGTCCTTACCACCTCTGCCAGGTGGGAACCTGACTAGGAAGTGCACAGTGGGGGCCAGTGAGAGGTTGCCTTCGTCTTTCCCCACTCTGAACGGTATGTGCCCCGTTCCTGGATGGGGACCACAGCTGTAAGTGCCTGCACCCAGCTGGACTTGGGGGACGTGGTGCTGTCCCTTGAGTCCTGGGTCACTGCCCCTCAGAAACAGCCCGTTCTGAGGTTCTCCTCTGCCCTCACCATCAGTCCTGTGTGACGGAAGTTTCTGAGACTACTGCCTTCTAGAGTGACTGGTAAGATCTGGAAAGTATCCTCCGTCTGTGGGTTGATTAACGGGTGAGCACTCTAGGTGCTCAGTGTGAGAAAATGTTACCATGATGAGGTCACGTGAGGAGGCCTGGCGATGTGTCTCAGTTGGCAGTGTTTACCGAGCACGCGCAAACCCCTCGGGATTCTATCCCCAGCAGTGTGTGAACACGGGCCGTGCAGGCCTGCATTTGGAAGGTAGAAGCCGGTGGAGAAGTTCAAGACCATCCTATACAGTGAGTTCAAGGCTAACCTGGGATACATGTGACCGTGTCTCAGAAAAGGAAAAATAAATAAATAAATAAGAAAATAAATTAAGGGGCTGGAGAGATGGCTCAGCAGTTTACAGCACTGACTGCTCTTGCAGAGGACCCAAGTTTGGTTCCCAGCACCCACATGGCAGCTAACAACGTTCGTAGCTCCAGTTCCAGGGGATCTGATACCTTCTTCTGATCTCTGCCAGCACTGCAGGACACAGGCGCACTTACACACATGCAGATAATACCCTCATACACATAAAATAAAAATGATAAATTAAAAAAATAAAATAAAAAAAACCCCACAGGTTAGGCAGAGGTGAGTGACGAGGATGGCAGGACAGACCTGTAGGGATCTGGGGATCTCATCAAGGGCAAGCTGGAGCCTTACAGCAGGAGGAGGCCGCACTGCCCCTGGGGGTGCTGAGACTCTGCCTGTATCCATAGGGAATGAGGGACAGAGAAAGCTGGTTCCTGTAGAGAGACCTGAGCAAATCAGGAACCTGCCTGTCCTTCCCCGCCCAGGGGAAGTCTTCAGGGCTGGCTTTTGTCTCTCCCAAGGGTGGGTCTGGCTGTGTGCCTCAGGTCAGGCTGTGTGCCACAGGTCTGCCTATGTGCCCCAGGTCTGGGCTATGTTCAGCTTCTGCTTGCTATCAGGCACCAGGGAACCATGGATTTCAGAGATGAGCCAAGGGGTGAGGAAGGGGGCTGTGGGTTTCCTCCATGGGCATCTCACCATCTGGTAGGGGCCTCACTGCTGCTGGTGCCAGAGATTCAGAAGCGGCTGGTCCGGGACAGCTGG
>NW_008338654.1:453-678 GCF_000622305.1 Nannospalax galili | reverse complement strand
ACACTTTTGTAGGTTAATTTTGTTACCTGCCACTTTACTAAACATGTTAATAATTTCTAGGAGTTTTCTGGTGAATTTTTTGGTGTCTCAGATATAATATATCATCTGCAAAAAAGGATAATTGGATCTCTTCTTTTCCAATTATTACTCCTTTAATTTCCTTCTCTTGTCTTACTGCTCTTGCAAGAGTTTCATGCACTGTGTTAAAAAAGAGTAAGAGCACAT
>NW_008338654.1:0-369 GCF_000622305.1 Nannospalax galili | reverse complement strand
TTATATATATGGCTCTAATTATGTTGAGGTATGTTCCCTACAGTCCAATTCCATCTAGGACTTTGTACATAAATGCATTTTGACTTTTGTTGAAGGCCTTCTCTGTATCTATTGAGATGACCATGTGGTTCTTGTCTTTGAGCCCATTTATATGATTTATGATATTTATTGACTTATGTATATTCAACCATCCCTGCATCTCTGGGATAAAGCCGACTTGATCATGGTGGATCATCTTTTTGATGTGTGTCTGTATGCGGTTTTCAAGTACCTTGTTGAGAATTTTTGCATCTATGTTCATTAAGGATATGAGTCTGCAGATTTCTTTTTTGGTTGTATCTTTACCTGGCTTTGGTATGAGAGTGATGC
>NW_008338653.1:0-618 GCF_000622305.1 Nannospalax galili | reverse complement strand
AAATGCTGCAGGGGCCACTGAAGAGAAAAGTTTCTAAAATGGATAAAGCAGACTGGGGTCCATCCCACACTTGCAGACAAACTTGGCAGTGTTGTTCACCTGGTGGTGGCTTTAGAGGCATGAAAGATGGGAGAGTGAAGGGGTCATCAGTTCTTCCTCCATGGTTTCAGAGAGGCTCAGAGGCCAGGCAGTGTGAAGTAGGGGTACCCCTGCCTAGAGAAGGCCCTGATAGGCCATTGTGTGAAGCTGTGAAGGTGAAGCCTGGTGGAGACCCCAAGAAGTTCGTGATGCCAGAGCTGTGAGGCATCTGCCAAGAAGACCTGCATACAGGGAGTGGTACCAGCACAGAGAGAGACGTGTGTTGCATGCAGCAAAGCTAGAGTGGCTGAGCCATCTAAGCCCTTTGGAAGTAATGTCCCAGAAGTCCAACATGGAGTTACTGGATTTGGTGTTTGCCCTGCTGGTTTTCAGTCTTGTTTTGGTCCAGTATTTCCTTACTATGCCTCCATTCCTCCCTTTTGGAATGGTAATGTGTATTCAGTTCCACTGTATATTGGGAGTATGTCATTTGTCTTTTGATTTTATAGAAGCTTACAATTAAGATATTTACCTGAGTCT
>NW_008338652.1:0-757 GCF_000622305.1 Nannospalax galili | reverse complement strand
TACTTCACTAGAAAGGTTCCCAGAACTCACTAAATGATAGACTCATGGTCACAGTGTATTAGAGGGAAAAGATGAAGATTCAAATTAGCTACGTCAGGGAAGTGCAGAGGACTGAGTCCAGGGAAGTACCGAATGCAGGCCTGCTTTTGTCCTTGCTGTGGAATCTTAGTCTCTCTTTCCTGGAATTATTGTGTGACAACAACAGGCAGAGTGTGTGGATCGTCCGAGAATCTCGCCATGCCTTAGCCTCCGATAGACTGCATTTTTACTGGGGTCAGATGGCTGACTTTTGGTTTCTACCTGGTCCATTTTTTTTAAATAGAAGTCTTTTTTAAGTAGAAGTCATCACTAATTCTTTATAGGCTGAATCTACCAGAGGAACAGCTAATACAAAAAATACTTTTTGTTTATTAGATTTAATCACTTTCCATATGTATGCATGGATATAGTATATTTAAATGACTACCACATGTATTGTATAAGTCAGATGATTCAGAAACACTCATTGTGATATAGGATATGAATTTATTGCCTAGAGAGACTTTGAGATGTGTCACAAAAGTTGCAGGTTTTCTTTTCGATTGTGGACTATGTGCATTCCCGTGTCTATGTACATGATACCCAAATCATTTTGAGACTCACTTGTAGTTCATGTCTGTTCTAGGTTTTTGAAGGAGGAAGTAATACCTGTGGTATACTTTTTTTGTTATTTCAAAGGTATTCTATAGCCTAATACATAATCTGGCTCATGCTCTCT
>NW_008338651.1:4928-5919 GCF_000622305.1 Nannospalax galili | reverse complement strand
AAATAGACTACAATATAGGTTGATTCTTCAGTCTGGTAGAATTTATACAGTGAGTATACATGGATGTATAAGGTTCCTTGAATTTATGACATACTTAAAATTTAGTAATAACTCTGCTGGGGAAGAATTCTATTAATAGCTGATTTCCAATTTTTCCTCTGAGTCTATTAATTGTTGCTACATATAAAAGATTGAATTCTTATGTGTACACTAGGGTTATGAAACTACCCAAACCACTCAATGCTATCAACTTCTTAAGCATCAGAAAATCACTTAAACACTAAAGCTCATCATACTGTGACACCTCTCTGAATCCCACCGTGAGCTGGAGCCAGTAGGGGCAGCTGTAGTGCCCTGTAAATCAGGTGGATCAAAATGGGAGACTCTGAAAATTAAGCTGTTTTATTGGTCCCATAGCGCACAATGGCAGTTCTGGACCTGTGTGATAAACCTAAACAGGATGATCTACCTGCTCAAATAAAAGATCTCCATAGTACCTGAAGTCTCCAAACGAACAGAAATAATCAAACTGTCCACACAGATGAATGGACCAACAAAGTACAGCATATAATCATGAAATACCACTCACCCTCTTATAAAACATGGATGGAACTGGAAAACAATATGCTATGGGAAATAAGCTAGACAGAGAAGTTCAAATATTCTACTTATATGAACCAGCAAGCCAGGCAAATCTATGAAGACAGAAAGTAGGTTAAAGGTTATTGGAGGTTGGGGTGGGGCAGTGGGGAATTAACTGCTTCATGGATAGGGTCTGGGGTGATGAACTTTTAGAAACAGACAAGGGTCCATTATTTAACTAATGTTACTGAATTGTATGCTTAAAAATGGCAAATAACATGTTACTTCAAATTTACAGAATACTCACTCAGAAGGGCATTTAGGGACATAATTTTGACTCTATAGGCCTACACACACACACACACACACAGAGTGAGAAAGAGAGAGGGAGAACATGAGATTGGGATAG
>NW_008338651.1:2177-3184 GCF_000622305.1 Nannospalax galili | reverse complement strand
GGCCCAGATAAACCAATTTATTTTTACTCTTAAGGTCGTTTGAGGATCTGTTCCTCAGGGGTCACATGGGCTTAGGAGGCGCTCCTGGTTCCTTTCCTCTACCATTACCATCTATGTGAAGATAAGTCAAAGGTCCTGCTCGACCATGGATGGCTTCACTTGAAAGCATGGAGGAAATATTTCTTCTGGGTTGAACACAGAATCTGGGGTAACCTAATCTGTGTTCCCAGGCCATGGTCACTCATATTTGGCTCCAGAATAAACTCTTTTCCCCTTTGAGGTGAGAGTTATGCTTTTGTGTTGATAAATAGATAAATTTAGCAAAGTTACAAAATACAAAATCAAATTCCCAAACTGAATCACATTTCTATACATCAACAATGAATATGTGGAAAATTATTCCAAATACAATGAAATATTTAAGTATAAATCTCAGAGAACATGTATAGGAAATATATACCCAAATCAACAAAATGATGAGAAAGAAACTACAGCCTAAGCAAGCAGTGATGCATTACTGGTTAAGTTGATCGTGCACCAGTAAATAACCTCCCACCAGGTTCAAGGAGGCAACCCTCATTAAATTCAGTGGGCTACAAAACAACAAAAACACGATGGGGGGGTGCGGGGGGACTTTCTGGGAAGAAGAAAAGGTTCAGCGGAAATGGGAAAGGGTAAGAGAGATTAACGGGAGATGAAAATAACCAGAATATAGTATATGCATATGTAAAATCATCAAAACATCTTTAAAAGAATATTTTCAGGGGGTGGAGAGATGGCTCAGTGGTTAAGAGCATTGAGGACCCAGGTTCAATTCCCAGCACCCACACGGTGGCTAACAACCATCCATAACTCCAGTTCCAGGGGATCTGATGCCCTCTTCTGACTTCTGAGGGCACTGCATGACATGGGTGCACTTACACGCAAGTAGGCACTATTCTCATACATATAAAATAATAAATAAAAATTTAAAAAATATTTTCAGATGAAAAATACTAAAAAAAGTC
>NW_008338651.1:0-1747 GCF_000622305.1 Nannospalax galili | reverse complement strand
GCTGTAAAGTATTCCTTGAGAAATGTTTATAATTCTATGAGAATGTAAATAGTTTCACAGTAATTGTTTTCCAGTTAGAATATTCTAACTTAATTGCAGCGCAGTCTCTTTAATTTCTTGTTCATTAATTTTTAACTAACTTCATAAAAGAATAAGAATAAAAAAAATGTGATTTATTTTAGAAAAAGTTACCTGGACTGCTGAAAAGAATGTATATTCCACAGCTGTTGGATGAAATATGCTATAAACATTTATTAAATCTACTTATTCTATGTTGTAATTAAAAAAAAAAGTTAAAACCTCATTGAGATAATTTTTGAATCCCATACAGCTTTGGAGAAATTATACAGAAAGATCCTATATACCCTTTACCTATAGCAATATCTTTACAAAAAAATGATATAACTTATGAAAATGGCAACACCAAGGGCCCTGGAAAATTCTCTCCTCCATAAAAGAGAATAAATAATTTAAGGAGTGTTGGTTCATTTAAAAAGTAGAGTCTTGATCCAAATACCCAGTGAGAGCTGTGCCAGTTATCCTGCTTATTCCCATTCTCTTCTCTCTGGCTTTGAGGCAGGCAGCTCCATAAGCAACCATCAAGGAGAAAACCGCCTGGCAGTCATTAGTGGAGGCAGGACAGGAGTGGCACACCTTCAGAGCATCAATTCCAGAGAGCTATCTTTATTTGACCTGTACCATGATTTCCGTAAGACTCCACCTGGAAAGCTGTCTTTGATCTGAATAAAACTTTAACCCTGGGAACATCTGTCAAAAAGATTCGGGGGCTTAAAAAAAAATCTAAAGACATTTCATCTTGAAGGGCATCTGGCTGTTTGGGGGAAAACTATTTCTGATACCTGTTTACTAAAGCAGTTCCTATCATACCAGCAAAACACTTCAATGTACCAACACATCTGCTGTCTGCTGGGGTGCCGTGCAATGCATACTTTGTGGACCTGGGACTGCTGACTGGCTCTGGGAATGAATCTCATGGAACATAACTCCCTGGTCCTGTGGCTTTCTGTGCTGGAATACTGTTGAGAGCTTCAGGCATATTTTCAATGCCGCCTTAGTGATGAGTCAGAACCTGCAGATCTCCATGAGGCAAGGACTAGAAACAGGAAATGCAGGCAGAAGTCCCAGAGCTCCTATTTCATTTAGTGAATAAAGAATGACATTTAGGGCTGGGGATGTTACTTGGAGTATTAATACCCATCACCTGGCTGTAACTCTACACCCAGAGGCCCTCTGCAACTTTTGGACATTCAAAAAAAAAAAAAAAATCAAACAAAATCTGAAAAACCAAAACTAAAACCAAAAACCTTGGCTTCCTGCTTTGCCTACGTGCTTTCCTGTACGCAGCAGAGCCTCTGGAAGCTGCCCCAACCAGGAGCTGCAGGGGGAGCAATAGAAGAGCTACTAAGGGAGGCAAAACTATGAGAAAAGGAGAGTAGAGCAATGGGACCATGGGCTGCATAATGTCTTCCCTCTAGTACGAATAAAATTCTAATTACACAACTAGAAGCACCTTGTCATGGGATATGGTGGCACATACCTGTAATCCTAGCAGAGGTTCCAGGTCAACCAGAGCTACACAGTGAGACCCTGTCTCAATCCACCCCCACCCCCCGCGGTGCCAAACCATATTGTTCTCCCTCCGTTAAAGAATAAAATCATTAATAAAAAGAGGGAAGTAAGCTGTTAATCTCTTCTTGGTTTAGTTTTGGTGGTTCCCATGCCTTTA
>NW_008338650.1:0-242 GCF_000622305.1 Nannospalax galili | reverse complement strand
GAAACAGTGAGGTAAAGGAAAAGAAATAATGTGAAGGAGAAGAATAGTAGGAAACAGACCTTAAGAAGGGAGATTTGGACAAAAATTGGGTTAGATTAAGGGAGGGGGGAGGGAAGGGTATATGAGGAACCTAGGCGATAAGGAGAAAGAAGCAGTTCAACAGAGGTAGAATCATAGGAGCAAGGATATAGGTAAGGAAGAAAGGGGGGGGAGTGCAGGCACCTTAAGTGGGAAAACCATGA
>NW_008338649.1:0-411 GCF_000622305.1 Nannospalax galili | reverse complement strand
ACTTCTCACAGAGCAGCTCAGGAGAGCCCCAAGTCTATGTCTTTCCTAATGCCCCCCTACAGTCCCTCAGGGTTTGCTTACTCTCCTTACAGGAGTCAGGCTACATATGTGTCTATGCAAGTCTGTGGCCGAAGGTCGATGTAAGAATAAAGAGTCTCTTTTGGGAGGGCCAGTGAGATGAATTTGATCAGTAAAGTGCCCGATGCCCAAGCATGAGGACCAGAAAAATCCCTGGAACCCAAGTTAGTGAGGTGTGGCACTGGGCATCTATAACCCCAGTGCTGATTGTGTGTGTGGTGTGTGTGTGTGTGTGTGTGTGTGTGTGTGTGTGTCTGTGTGTCTGTGTCTGTGTCTGTGTAGGGGGAGAAGACAGGTGAATACCTGGACCTCATTGCCTGACCAGCCAGCCAA
>NW_008338648.1:4511-6346 GCF_000622305.1 Nannospalax galili | reverse complement strand
TTAGGGTTGGAGTTAGAGGTAGGGCACAGTTATTTTTAGGTTTAGGGTTAGAAGAGGGGTTAGGTCTAGGATCAGGTTTAGGGTAATGGTTTAGGTTTAGGCCTTGGGTTAGGATTATGTGTAGGGTCTCAATTAGTGTTAGGGTTAGTGTTGGGTCTAGGATTATGTTAAGAGGATAGTGTTAGGGTTAGATTAAGGTTAGATCTAAAGTCAAGGTTAAAGTTAGGACAAATGTTATTACTAGGATTAGGTATAGGGTTACTTCTAGGGTTGGATTTACTATTTTGATTATGGTTAGGGCTAGGGTTAGGGTTAGGGTTAGGTTTAGGATTTGAGCTACGTTAGTGCTGAGTAGGGGATAGGTTAATGTTTAGGGTTAGGGTCAGGGTAATGTTTAGGGTTAGTGTTAGGTTAAGGGTTAGGATTAATGTTATGGATAGGGCAGGGGTTAGGTTTAAGTTTAGGGCTAAGATGAGGGTTAGACTTAGGGTTAGAGGTAATTTTAGGGCTAGGGTTATGCAGAGGTGTAAATTTAGGATTAGGATTGAGGTTCAGGATAGTTGTATGATTATGTTCGTTGTAAGGGTTAAGTTTATTGTTAGGGTTAGAGTTAGCTTTAGTGATAGAGATAGGGTTAGGGGTAGTGTTGTATTTAGGGGTAAGGTGAGATTAAGTGTTAACATCATGATTTCAGTTAGGTGTAGGATTCGCTCTACAATTAGTTTTGGGTATAAATTAGGGGGTTAGGGCTAGGCTTAGGGTTATATTTGTGCTAGGAGTAGGGTTAGGGTTACATCAAAGTTTAATATTACAGTAAGGGTGAGGTTTAGTTATAGTTTAATATTAAGGTTATGATTAGGGTAACCGGGTTAGAAGTACCATTACAATTAGGTAAGTTTTAGGGTTCAGTTTAGAGGTCGGATTATGGCCCCATTTAGGATTATGACTAGGTTTAGGATTAGGGCTATAGTTAGGGTTGGTTTAAGGTTAGATTTAGGGCTAGGTTTAGTGTTAGTATTAGGGCTGGGTTATGTTTATGGTTAGATTTATATTAGGGTTACATTTATGGTTAGGATTAGGCCTATGGCTAGGGTTAGGTTTATTTTTATTCGTAGAGGCAGTGATAGGGATACAGTTAGGGTTAGATTTTTGGGTAGGATTCGGGTCATGTTTAGGGCTAGGGCTAGTGTAAGTGTTAGGTTTAGTATTAGAGGTACTTTTAGGGCTAAGATTACGTGGAGGATTAGGTTTAGGTTTAAGGCTAAGTTTATGTTTAGGGCTACAGTTGTGTTTAGGTTTAGGATTAGAGTTAGGGTTAGGTCAAGAGTTAAGTTTTGATTTATCATTAGAGCTACAGCACAATTTAGGGTTTGGGTTATGATACAATTTGAGTTATGTTTAGGGATTGTTTTAAGGTTAGATTTATGGCTAGGACTACCATAAGGGCTAGGCTTAGGTCAGAGGTTAACATTGGGTTAGGGATCGTCTATGTCTAGTGTTAGTTTTAAGATTGTGCTTAGGGTCATGTTTAATGCTAGAGTTAGTGTCAAGTTTAGGGTTAGTGCTAGGGATAGTGTTAGTGTTAACAAGAGAGTTATGTTTAGGATTGGTTCTATGGTTATGTTTAGGGTTAGGATTAGAGTTAGGGTTAGGGTTAGGCTAAAGGTTAGTATTACTTGTAGGGTTAGGCTGAGGTTTTGGTTTAGCTTTAGGGTTAGAGCTATGTTTAGAGTTAGGGTTAAGGTAAGGGTTAGGTTAAGTGTTAGGATTTGGGTTAGGTTAGGGCTAGGGTTAGTGTTAGAGTTAGGTTTTGGTCTAGTGTTGGGCTTAAGATT
>NW_008338648.1:3042-3914 GCF_000622305.1 Nannospalax galili | reverse complement strand
GGGTTAGGGTAGGACTAAGTTTCAGGGCTAGGGTTAGGATTAGGATTAGGGTTAGGATTAGGGTTAGGGCTAGGTTTAGTGATGGTGTCAGGGCTAGGGTTAAGTTTAGGGTGAGGGTTACAGTTAGGGTCAGGGGGTTAGTGTTAGGTTTAGGTTAAGGGTTAGGTTTAGGTTTAGATTTAATGTTGGGGCTAGGGACAATTTTATGGCTCTCCATAGTATTAGAGATAGGTATAGGGCAAAACTTAACATTAAGTTTAGGCTTAAGTTTAGGTCTAGTATTTAGCATTAGAATTATGATTAAGGATTAGGTTTAGGGTTAGGATTAGTTGTAGGATTAGGGTTCAGGATAAGTGTAGGATTAGGCTTAGATTTAGGTTTAGGGTTAGAGTCAGGGTTAGGGTTAGGGTTCGGATAAGAGTTAGGATTTCAGTTATGGTTAGTGCTATGAGGGTTAGGTAGAGTTAAAATTAGGATGAGGGGTAGGGTTAGGGTTATTTTTAGGGTAGGTTTAATGTTAGGAATTTGGCTATGATTATATTTAGGGTCATGGTTAGGATTAAGTTTAGTTTAGGTAAGTGTTGGGAAAACCTGCTGTTAGGGTTGTAGTTCTCCATGTCCGGATAGCCCTAAGGGGCTCGGCGCCAAATGGAAGGACTCCCCTTTTCAGCAGGGGGCCTCCTGCTCTCTTCCTGGCTTACCTGGAAAGTGCCACCAAGCATGGATGCCTGACCTTATTTGGAACATGACCTTTGGCATAGTTACCTGGAGTAAAAACTACCCCCAGGTTTTTTCTATATGATAATCAGGCATTGCCTGATAGTCTGGAAGATAGGAGCCCACTGCCACATGTAAATAAAGCATACTATGAG
>NW_008338648.1:0-814 GCF_000622305.1 Nannospalax galili | reverse complement strand
TAGCATTAGAACTAGTGCTATGTTTAGGGTTAGGTTTAGGGTTAGTGTTAGGTTTAGGACTAGAGTAAGGATTAGGGTAGGCTTAGCATTAGGATCAGTGCTAGGATTATGTTTGGGGATAGTCTTAAGTTTAAGACTAGTGTTGGAGTTAGGTATAGGTCTAGGTCTACAGTATATTTAGGGTTAAGGTTAGGTCTAGGGTAGGTTTAGGATTATGATTATTGTTAGGTGTAGGGTTAAGGTTAGGTCCAGGGCAGGTGCTATGGTTAGGGTTAGACTTAGGTTTAGGTTTGGGTTTAGGTTTATGCTAAGATTAGGGTTAGGGCTATTGCTATATTTAGTGTTAAGTAAGGTTTAGGGTTAGGTTTAGGTTTAGGGGTACATTACGTATTAGGGCAGCGTTAGGATTATCTTCTGGGGTAAGATTATGTTAGGGTTGATGCTAGGTTTAGAGCGAGGCTCACACTAGGTTTATATTTGTGTTAGGGATAGAGTTAGTGTTAGAATTAGGGATAAGGTTATGTTTACATTACGGTTAAGCTAAGGTTACAGTTAGGGCTAGTAGTAGGGTTAGGGCTATGGTTATTTTTAGGATTAGGGCGAAGTTACGTGTTTGGATTATCATTAGAGTTAGGGTTAGGATGTGTTCTTGGGTCAGGGTTAGGTTTGGGCTTTGGAATAGTGTTAAAGTAGAATCATGGTCAGGATTCAGTCTATGGGAAGTTTTAAGATTAAGATTAGCGTTAGTGTTAAGGGTAGGTTTAGGTTTGGGATAAACCCAAACCATATCCATAAAGGATATGGCTAGGTTAGG
>NW_008338647.1:10614-11516 GCF_000622305.1 Nannospalax galili | reverse complement strand
CCTATAATGGTGGTGGATCACCTGTCCTCTTGATCAAGGAGGCTGAGGAGATTCCACGAGAGGGACTTGAACCAGTGCTGTCTAGGCAGAACTGGTAAAAGAAAGGAGCTAGGGGATCCTCCCAAGCCCCTGTGACCCCTGAGGAACAGATCCTCAAATGACTTTAAGAGTAAAAATAAATTGGTTTATCTGGTCCAACTGTATGGCCTTAAACGCCCAAAAGGAAAATATAACTGAGAGATAAAAGGGGCCAATATAATTTCATAAGGGTCCATATGTATACCTAAAGGCTACATAACAAGAAACAATGCCAGACAGGCGATACTTTCTTTTGAGTTGTTGTCCAGGGTGGTCAAAGGGATTCCCAGATAGTAACCCAGCAAAGAACTGGGAAAATGAACAGCAGACCCCAATCTCATCCAAACGAATATAGACACCTATTACCACTAGATGAAGAACTGCTGACCCTCCTAAAACAAAGACCTCTAGATAGGCTGACTAGATTCACCAGAAGGACAAGTAGTGGGGAATGGCTGAGGATGCTGACAACACAGCAGAAAGTAGTAGGGATATCAGAATATAAGGGCTCTAGTGGGAGGAGGGAGGCTATGGGAGGGTGCTGTCTGGGAAGTGGGTGTAAAATTAAATGAATAAATGAATAAATAAAAATGATTTAAAAAATAATAATAATTAGTAGATGTGAAAACCATTACCATTGAAATCTACCTGATGACTTTATATCCATGCTCAGATGCCTAGAAGCTCAGAAAGTAACCAAATGTAACTAGTAATAATCAAATATATAGATATTAGAAATGCATGCGCATCTTAGTGTCAATTGTATTAAAATGAATTTTTCTGTATGAAACTGTATTTTAATAATGAAATGGAGATCTTTTTTA
>NW_008338647.1:5714-7478 GCF_000622305.1 Nannospalax galili | reverse complement strand
TCCCTCCTTCCCTTCCTCCTTCCCTCCCTCCCTCCCCCAGTTTCCTTTTCCTAATCCCAAGAGAATTCTTGCACCACACTTAAACTAAATACAGATTTTTAATCTAAACTTAACAATGAACAGTGCATACTCAATGGTGCCACAATTGCCAGGTTAATTCTCTGCAGAATGAAGGTGTGAGAAGGGAAAACTTGTTGTGTTGTCCCCAGGAGAAACCTGCATGAGATGGACAAAAATGCCTACCTCGTGTTTAGGAGGCATGAGGAAGGAAGATCTGGTCTTAAGGCAGAGAATTTTTCCAGACATCCTTTCTAAGCTGAGTCACCTGGACACAAGGAAATATGAGATTCCCAAGGGTAAAGGTAAACATCAAAGCACCAGTAGTCGGTCCTTTGTACTAGCTGCTGACACCACAAATGACCTGGGGAAGAGTGAGTATCAACACTGACCTCTGATCAGACTTCAAACACCTGGGACATTTTGGAAAGGGAGAGTGAATGATCATCTCCACTCTGCAAAGATCTAACTGTGGATCAATTGCTGTCCTTCCAATGTAAACTCACTATTTACATTTTTACTTTCTTTTCAAGTGCTGCTGCTTATAGTGATGCTCAGTAATTGTTCCAAGGATGTAGCTGAGTACGTGATATAAACAGGAGTAAAGTACAAGGAGAAACCAAAGAGATAATCCTAAAGACCAGATGATACTGAACACAAGAAGGTAAACATCCAAACTGAGTTAAGTGTGCAAGAATTGTGTGTAGTCAGTGTACAAGCCCACATGTGCTCCTTTTATTTAAAAAAATAAATAATCTATTGAGAATTTCATACGTACATATAAGATGTTTTGATCAAATCCATGCCCACTCCTCCCCTCCCCTCCAACTCCTCCCATATCTTCCCATCACTTTTTTATGATAACTTCATGTACTCTTTCTACTTCTTTGAATTATTAATTTTTATGGGGCTTTTGGCTCCTGTAACATTTCCGCCTCTGAATAAGTAAATCTAAAATCATTTTTTTATGTTTTTGAGACAGGGTCACCCTGTAGCCCCAACTGTCCTGGAACTCACTATGTAGACCAGGCTGGCCTTGAACTCACAGATATTTGCCTGCCTCTGCCTCCCGAGTTCTGGGATTAAAGGCATGTGCCACCACCCCCAGCCCAACCCTAAAATCTTTTAAGGATTAGATAAAAGCTCCAAATATTTTAGACATATTTGGCCTTTGGAACAGAAAAGTTTGCTAAGAGGCCCAAGGACACTATGAGTTTTAGCCAAGAAACTGGATACTTTTCTTTGGCTTTTTTTTTTTACCCTGCCTAGTTAATTCCTACCTCCTATTCTCATCACACCATCCTCTGAAGAGTTTACCCAAATTGCCAATAGGGAATTGGGACACAGACCACTCTGGCTTATTCCAAGCTGAACAGGGATGCAGGGTGAGGCAACTGGAGTACCCCTTCAGTAGGTCTATCTAAAAGACTCTCAAATTGCATAACTCTTCTCGAGGACTAAAAGTTTACCCAAATTGCCAATAGGGAATTGGGACACAGACCACTCTGGCTTATTCCAAGCTGAACAGGGATGCAGGGTGAGGCAACTGGAGTACCCCTTCAGTAGGTCTATCTAAAAGACTCTCAAATTGCATAACTCTTCTCGAGGACTAAAAAAAGTGTTTGATCCATGAATAGGAGATGTGAAGGAGAAGTAAAGGCAAGAGAAATTAGCATTACAAGTTCTAGACAGGGAACTAAAACCAAG
>NW_008338647.1:1467-4867 GCF_000622305.1 Nannospalax galili | reverse complement strand
AACCTAAGCAGACCATCATCACTTACTTAGGCTTTCTCATTTCATTTTTTCTGTCTATTTTGTAAAATATCTACATTCTCATATCCTTATAACAGCTTTTACATTCTCATTTTCTTTTTTTAAAAAAATAAGTATGAGATATAACAACATTAACAAATAAATTTTCTAACTGTTTTGAGACTTCTTTCCCTGGGGATGCTAAGCAAATCTTATTCCCTTTCAAGATTCTAGTGTCGAGCCAATGTTTAATTAAAGTTTTACTGGGGAACCAATGAATTTATTGAGCTTACTTACCTAGATAACTGAAGGGTTGTTGAGGTGTATGTATGACCTGCACGTATGCACACTGGAAAACCTTAATCCAGCATGGATCATGCCTTCTCTTCCTAGCCATCCCCAGACTGTATACTTTATCCCTCCCCAAATTCAGGAGGCCATGTGTGATTAGGGTCAAATTACATACAGTTGGCTTGGAAGAGCTGCTGGATAATCCAGTGAGGATCCAATGACCCTGCTTGCCCCCCTCCCCTTAATGAATGAGCACAACCCATTGTTGTCAACAAGCCCAATTGTGACAAAGTTTAGCGATCAGGCTCAGCTCAAGTCTTGATGGTAGTTATTCCATGTAGAAGGGACTGCTGTATAGCATCATCTTAATAATAGGGCCTGGAATTTAAAAGGATTTGGTGCTACAATCCACATATGAGGGAGAACATACACCGTTTGTTTTTCTGAGTCTGTGTTACCTTACTTAGTATAAAAGTTTCTAGATCCATATTTACCTGCACATTTCATTATTTCATCTTTCTTTACTGCTGAATAGAACTCCTTTGTGTAAATATACCACACTTTTGTTAACTGTAGGAAACCAAGATGCCAGGCCCTAGGGTAAGATGAGCCTAAAACTTTGAAGTCCAGGCTCGGTTCATCCACATATGAGGGAGAACATACACCGTTTGTTTTTCTGAGTCTGTGTTACCTTACTTAGTATAAAAGTTTCTAGATCCATATTTACCTGCACATTTCATTATTTCATCTTTCTTTACTGCTGAATAGAACTCCTTTGTGTAAATATACCACACTTTTGTTAACTGTAGGAAACCAAGATGCCAGGCCCTAGGGTAAGATGAGCCTAAAACTTTGAAGTCCAGGCTGCGTTCTTTGCTAAAGGGAGGGACACTGAAAACAGTAGCTCTGATAATGTCTGTCTTGTAGAACACTGCCAGACAGGAAGGAGAAAGTGTCCTGGTCATAAGTGCAGGCTCCCTGCTCTGTGGGAAAGCATCTTGGTCAACAACACTTAGCTCATCTCCTTGTCCTGAACAAATAACTCAGCTATCCCTGGATAAAAGATTAGGCCAGGTTTACTCCTGAGCTAAAAGCTAAAAGTTTACCATGCTTTTAGCTCTAAGAAAGAAAACATTGTGGCTAATAAATTCCCGGATGGGCACTGATAACCTTGAGTAAAAGTTTAAGAATCCTTTTGGTGCCAACTAACAGACTAAATCTCCTGTTTCTTTGTACCCAAATCTTTGTATGTGACTGCCATATCACGTGACTACTAGCTCCTTGGGATGTATAAAAACCATATGAATTTTAAAATAAAGCAGCTTCTTGAAAAGACCCAAGTCCTAGAGCCTAAGACTCTGTCTCTGATCAAGTCCCTCTGCCCAGAAGCCAGTAGGTCTCCCACTAAGCAAAGCAAACCTGAGTCCTGACAGTTAACCAACCATCAGTTGAGGGACACTTAGGTTGCGTCCATCTGTTAGCTATTGTGAGAAGAGCAGCAGCAAACATGGCTGCACAATTGTCTCTACAATATGATGAGTCTTTTGGATATATGTCAAGGGGTGGTATAACCAGGTCATATGTTAGGTTTATTTTCAGTTTTTAGGAGTTTGCCACATTGTTTTCCATAGAGAGTCAATGAGTTTGCAATCCCACCAGCAGTGAAAGAGCGTTCCCCTTTCTACACTTCCTTGCCAGCATTTGATATCATTTCTTATATTGATGCTATCCAGTCTGATTGCGGTAAGGTGACACCTTAGGTTGGTTTTAATTTGCATTTCCATAATTACTAACGATGTTGAGCACTTTTTGAGATGTTTCTTAGTCAACTTTATTTCTTCATTTCACAAGTCTCTGTTAGATCTTTAGCTCATCTTTTAATTGTGTCATTTGTTTTCTTGATTCTTTGTTTTTTGAGTTCTTTATACATTCTGGATGCTAAACCTCTGTCAGATATGTCACTGGTAAAGATTTTTCCCATTCTGTGGGTTTTATCTTCAGTTTTTGGTTGTTTCTTTAGTTGTACAGAAGCTTTTTAGTTTAATGAGGTCCCACTTGTTGATTGCTGATCTTAACTCCTGAACAACTTCTGTCTGATTTAGAAAATCCTTTCCTACACTTACATCTTGCAAGCTATTGCCAATGTTTTCTTCTAATAGTTTCAGGGTTTCCAATTTCACATTGAGAGTAGACTTTTGTGCAAGGTGAAACATAAGGATCTAGCTTCATTCTTCTACAGGTGAAGATCAAGTTTTGCCAGCACCATTTGTTGAAGATGCTTGCTTTCCTCCATTGTGTGTTCTTGGCACCTTGATCAAATATCAGGTGGCCAATTGTGTTTACTCAGGTTTGGATCTTCGGTGATGTTCCATAGGTCTATGTGTCTATTTTATTGCATCAGTACCATGCTGTTATTTAGACTATAGCTCTGCAGTATGCTTTGAGATCTGGTATAGTAATCACCCCAGCAATGCTCTTTGTGCCCAGGGTTGCTTTGGCCATCCAAGGTCTTTTGTGCTTCCATATGAATTTAAGGATGGATTTTTCTAATTCTGTGAAGTATGTCACTGGGATTTTGATTGGGATTGCATTGAATCTAGATATTGCTTTTGGTGGGATGGTCATTTTCACAATATTAACTCTTCCAATCCATGAACATGGGAGGGCCTTCCATCTCCTGGTGTCTTCTTTAGTCTCTTCCTTTAAAAATTTAAAATTTTCACTGTAGAGATCTTTGGTGTCTTTGGTCAGATTTATTCCAAGATATATATATTTTTTGCAGCAATTGTGAATGGGAGCATTTCCCTGTGTTCTTTCTCCAATTGCTTGTAATTGGTGTATAGAAAGGCAACCGGTTTTTGTAGATTGATTTTATAACCTGATACTATACTGAAAGTGCTGAAGAGTTCTAGGAGTTTTCTGGTGGAACTTTTGAGATCTCTTAGGTATAGTATCATATTCTCTGCAAAAAGATGACCTCTCCTTTTCCAGTTAGTACTCCTTTAATTTCCTTTTCCTGTCTTATTACTCTAGCAAGAGTTTCAAGCACTTTGGTAAAAAGGAGTGAAGATAATGGACATCCTTGTCTGGTCCCTGATTTTAATGGGAGTGC
>NW_008338647.1:0-1348 GCF_000622305.1 Nannospalax galili | reverse complement strand
GGAGATGAGGAGAGAATCACCACCCCGGCATCTTTCAAATACTTGATGGTAGCACTAATTTCTGGAGTCCCCCCAGGGATGCGATACTGTTTTTGGTTCACTATTTTCCCTGGCAGAGGCAATTCAAGTGGTTTCCATCTGGCCTTTCCAACCATAATAGCCCTCACTCCACAGGTCAGGGAACAAATGTGGGGATTATGCCAATACCTAAGGATAGTTATCCCAAATACACATTCTGATACTGGGGAAATAACCACAGGATGAGTTCGGGGACCAAGTCAACCCACAGTCTGTCAGACTTGAGCCAAAATTCCATTTATAACCTGACCTCCATAAACCCCTACTTTAACTGGTGGGCCACAATGCTTTTTAGAGTCTCCTGGAATCAGCGTCAACTCAGAACCAGTGTCAAATAGATCACGGAAAGTCTGATTTTTTCCTTCCCCCCAATATACAGGTACTGTAGCAAAAGGCTGCAGGTCCCTCTGGGGAAGTATGCGGGAGAGGCGAACGGCATAACTCTTTGGTACTGTAACAAGGTCCTTCCTCAAGGGCACCCAGCATTCCCTTCATTCAAGGGGTACTGGGTCTGTAAACTGTCTCAAGTCTGGAAATTGGTTAACTGAGCGAGATTCTCTATTGCTACAATCCAATACTGACTTCCTGTCATTCATCATAAAGCTTTTCTGCTTATACAGATCAAATAAAAGTTTAGTAGGCTTCTTATGGATGTGGTCCCTGGAAACACCATGACTGATTAGCAAGTACCACAGGTCCTTTTGAGTCATGCCACTGTAGGCATTGTTTTGCATTTGCAGTGTTAGGTCATTTATTTGGGCTCTTCCTAAGTTTTCAATGTACGCACTTAGAGATATAAACTTCCCTCTTAGGACTGCTGTTAAAGTGTCCCACAAGTTGTGCTGTGTTGTATTGTCCTTTTTTCTTGAATTCCAGGAATTCTTTTATGTCTTTCTAAATTTCTCTTTTGATCTAAACACACATTGTTTAGTAGTGTGTTTTTCAATCACCACGAGTTCATGTATTGACTAGGGCTTTGTCCAGTGTTGATTTTGAGCTTTATTGCATTGTGGTATGATAGAATGCATGGGATTATTTCATTTTTTTGTATTTTTTGAGGATTGTTTTGTTGCCCAGTATGTGATCGATTATTGAAAAAGTTCCTTGCGGTGCTGAGTAGAAAGTGTATTCTTTGGTGCTTGGGTGGAATATTCAAAGATGTCTGTAAGGTTCATTTGACATACAGTATCATTTAATTCAGACATCTCTCTGTTTATTTTTTGTTGAGTTGACCTGTCTAATGGAGACAGTGGGGTATTGAAGTCCCCTA
>NW_008338646.1:0-342 GCF_000622305.1 Nannospalax galili | reverse complement strand
TGATAAAACAGACTTTAAACAAAAACTACTCAGAAGAGACAAAAATGGCCACTTTATTCTGATAAAATGAATAAATCAAGAAGATATCACTATCATGAAAATATATTCACCAAGCTCTGGTGTACCCAACTTCATAAAAACAGTATTACAGGACTTTAAGACCCAGTTTAATCCCAATTCATTAATAGTAAGGGACTTCAATGCCCCATTGTCACCATTAGATAGGTCAACAGGACAGAGAAGTAACAGAGAGACATCTGAATTAAACAATACCATATATACAAATGGACGTAACAGACATTTACCAAATATTCCACCCAAGCACCAAAGAATATATTTTCT
>NW_008338645.1:731437-731896 GCF_000622305.1 Nannospalax galili | reverse complement strand
GCCATTGTGTCTGGAGACTTTGAGGCTGGCAACTCCCATTATCCCTAAGATCACACAGCTGCTCTGTGGCTATAGGGTGTGGCACCACAGGCAGTGGCGGCAGCCGAGGTGAAGGGGGAGGGGAATTTACCTGAGGATCTTTGGGAGCTTTTGAAGTCTGGGCATTAATATCTGGGCTTGCTAAATCATCAAGAGGGGGGTAAGAGTTAATTTTGTTGATGGGTGAGTTTTGTCTGACTTGGCCAAATTTTATTTTTTGGGCTGTTGAATTTGTTACTGGGCAGTCTGCAGGGTTTTTTTAATCACTTAAAACCTCTCCTTTATTATTTTCTGGTGTTTGTAAGCTTTCCTCAATCTTAGGTGGGTTTCCTAAGCATTGCTGGATGGCTGCCATTATGGGGAAAAAGGAAAGGGGAAAATTATGCCTTTCTTGGATTTCTTTTTTATGAGCCAGATGCG
>NW_008338645.1:730319-731204 GCF_000622305.1 Nannospalax galili | reverse complement strand
TCTTTAGGGTCTTTTTTATCATTTGAACCCTCTCCTTTATTATTTTCTGGTGCTTGTAAGCTTTCCTCGATATTAGGTGGGTTTCCTAAGCATTGTTGGATGGTTGCTATTATGGGGAAAAAGGAAAGGGGAAAATTATGCCTTTCCTGGATTTCTTTTTTACGAGCCAGATATGTAATGTTAGTCCAGACCTCTGGATCAGAAATGTCTGCTGACAGGATCCAGGGTGCAAATTGATATACTTCATTCCAAAATTTTAAGCTTTCTTTTTGGGAGATCTTAAGTCCTCTTGATTTAAGTACGGTTTTAAGGGAACGAATTTGTAGTTTTTTCTGGCGTGATGTTGAATTACCCATTATAAAAGGAAGATAGTGTTGTCTAGCGCTTAATGTTTCTGCAGCAGCCTGACACTAGGACATTGGAATGCTCTGACAGATACAAGCCTGGCTTGCAGACTTTAAGGTCTACAGAAAAAAAAATGGCCTTTTTAAATCTTTTGTTTGGCGTGGGTTTTAGCTGTGGTTTGAATGCCCTGGGGGGGGGCAGGATAACGAAACTGACTAGGGAAGTCTGCCTTAGAAGCTGACTCCAAAGCTTACGTGGAGATTTCTTAAAACTTTTGGGATTTTTCTAGCAGTGTTAAGATAGAAAAAGTGGGGTGAAGTGATGGTGTCCAAGGGAACGTGCCTGAAATTAAAATCCCAGGTGATTTCACTTAGCCCCCAGCACCAGCCTTCCCGCAGATTTAAGAGACTGGCAACCATCCTAAGACTCTTACGTGGTTTGCTGCATTGCCAGATTTTGTATTAGAAAGATGCATAGATAGAAGGTCTTTGTCTACACCCGTGCAGGCTGTCGGAGTCTGTTAAGGGGATGAAAGAGCCT
>NW_008338645.1:719128-730204 GCF_000622305.1 Nannospalax galili | reverse complement strand
ATTTGCCAGGCCCCACGAGTGGGGTGACTTGGGGGCACAGCTGCCTTTTTATTCTCCTGATGGGAGACGAAAGAAAGAGAGATTTGCCAGGCCCCACGAGTGGGGTGGTTTGTAGGCACAGCTGCCTTTTTAGTCTCCTGATGGGAGACGAAGGAAAAAAGAGATTTCTGTTGCTCTCCTGGTGGGAGAGATACTCACGAATTCTGCGTTTCAGGGGGCGCCAGCTGCTGGCTGGCGTGGAGTTCGGAGGCCCCACGTTGGGCGCCAGATATTTGCGGGTCCCGCGCACCGCGTTGCTGCTCGGGTCCCTGGCTCTCTACGGCTACTGGATGCTGGCGACTCTATGGGTCGCTGCGCTTCCAGGCGAGTTCCATTCCAAGCTACCGGGCACTCCCTCTGTGTTTCGCGATCCGTCGGCCGCCAGGTCACGAGGGGAGGTGCAAGAACGGTGAAAGCAGGATCTCCGCTAGGCGTTGTTTACAAAGGGACAGCCCCCTCTGGAGAGACTGAATTGTAGGCAGTAAGACACAGAACTCAGCTCAGTCAGGTACAGCTCCTTTATTCAGTGACTCAGCTCAGCTCCTGATCTTAGTGATTCAGCTCCGATTAATTAGGGGAAACCAGGATATTTATAGTGTGGAGACAGTAGCAAAAGCCTTAGTTGACAGGTGCTTTGTAGGATGCCCAATTTACATGTAGTGGTGGGCTTCTGCCAGGCTGTCAGACATTGCCTGATTATCACACAGGAAAACCTGGCAGTTTCATGCCGGAGGATATGTATCTGTGACGGGCACTTCAAAAGGTGAGTCAGGAAGAGAGCAGGAAGGCGCCCTGCTGAGAAAGGGAGTCCTTTCATTCGCGCCGAGCCAGCATGCGGCTATCCGGACATGGAAAGACTACAACCCAAAACAGCAGGGGTCCCCAACATCCATCCACTGGTTTCTGACATTCCACAGATCCACTGCCCAGCCCATGATAAGACTGGCCTTCTGTTTGTGCAATCTCAGGGAACCATGGCAGGTGACATGGGAGATGAATTTCTTTGGCATGAGGGGCACAGTAGGATCTATGCCTGGGAGGGACCCAGTGTGTGAGCTGGTGCTGGGGTGGTGCTTCTCTCACATAGGGACCCCCCTCCCAGTCCTTGTCACCTGGGGCCTGCCTCTCTTGATGATGTTCTGGAGCCTCATTGTAGTATACGTAGGGGTTTGAGGCCAAGACTTCAATGGCCTCCAACTTGACCTTGTACAATAGGGGGAGGCACAGAGCATGGTAGGAGGGGGTGAGGTGTTGTCATCTGACCTCCAGGAAGGTTCCAAGTATTCCATCCCACTCACTGAAGTCACTTGGAGGTCCTCCTGCTGCCCTCTACTGTTGTTTCTCAGAGATCCGCACCACACTGCAAAGTCAGTTTGGGGCCTGCTCCAGCACTGTGTTTTGTTTCGTTTAGAGACAGGGTCTCCCTGTAGCTCCAGCTGACCTGAAACTCACTATATAGACCAGGCTGGCCTTGAGCTCACAGAGATTCACCTGCCTCTACCTCCTGAGTGCTAGGATTAAAGGCCTGCATCACCAGGTCCTAGCCTTTGTAGGGTTTAAAAAAATTATTTATTTATTATTTTTATTTTACGTGTCTGAGTGTATTGCCTGTATGTATGTGAGTGCACCCATGTTGTGCAATGCCTTCGGAGATCAGAAGAAGGGTCGGATCCCCTGGAACTGGAGTTACAGATGGTTGTTAGTTGCCATGAGGGACCTGGAAGCCAAACCTGGGTCCTCTGCAAAAGCAGCCAGTGCTCTTAACTACTGAGTCAGTTCTCCAGCCACTCCAGTTTTTTGAGGCCGGTTCTCAATATACAGCCCAGGATGGCCTTGAACTCATGATCCACCTGGGTCAGGCTCCTCTGGGCTGTAATGACAGGTACTGGCCACCTCACTGGTGTGTCTATGGTTGGATCTTTGGCAGGGTCTGATTTTGTGCTATCCCTGTCTCTGTGCTCCCGTACGCACCCCCTCCTCACTCCCCAGCCCTGGCCAGCTCACCCTGCGCACACTTGTAGATGTCCTTGTGGCAGGAAGGCTGGCTTGTTGGGCAGGTTGTAGAAGACACGGCAGGTTGTAGAAGATACTGCACCTGTGCGCTGCAAGTAGCAGGTCCGGGAGTGGAGTGTGGGTGCGGAGGTGTTGGCTAGGGTCTGCTTTCCTGGGGTGTCTGCGGGCCCCGCCCCCTTCAGGACCTGCCTTTCCCGGGCTCCACCCCCTGCAGGCCTCCCCCAGCCTTGCTCCACCCACCAGGTGCCCCGCCCTTCTCCTAACCCCATTCGGGACTGACAAGTCCTGATTGGTCCTGTACTTCAAGGTCCCACCCAACCAAGGCTTCTCTCCATCCCAGGGTTAGTCCTGGTTAGGTTCTGTGCTTCCTGGCCCACCCCCCAGTGGCGATGCCCCTCTCCCCCAAGCCCACTCAGGCCTGCTCAATCCCCATTGGTTCTGTGCTTCCTAGTCTCCATTAAGTCTCTGCTTCCTGGCTCCACCCACTTAAGAGTAAGTACCCAAGGGTCTGGCCCTCCCCACTGCCCCAGGCCCAGCAGCCGCCCGGCCCTCGCTCTCGACCTGTGTGCCCTGGAGGAACCTGGTCTTTCAGCATCCTGTGCACCCGGAAGCCTTGCAGAGTGATCTCCTTGTGGGGTAGCAGTGGAGAGGGAAGGGTGTAGGGAGCCCAGCTCGAGCTACTGGGCCTTGGCCACTGACCACGTGGGCTGGAAGGCAGGCCACCAAACCTGAGGCACTGACCTCAGGCGCCACAGTAGGGGCTGAGGTGCATGCAGGGTGGAGGCCCTGCCCCCTCACCTTGTCCAAGTAAAGGACCACGTTGCTATGGCTGGAACGCTCAGCTGGAAGGCAAGGTGGTTTTGTTACTGAGTTTGGGACCAACGGGAAGCCAGACTCAAGCGAATTGGAATTAGCCAATTTTTTAACTGATGCTAAGTAGCTGCCCACAGTCTCTGAGGGCTGGGTTTCTAAGTAGGGGAGGAAGTCTTTAAAGGTAAAAACCACATTGCTTCATTCTTGGGGAATGTGAAGCTGCAAGGGGAGAGATTAAACTTCCCTCAGGGCCTAGCGGTGAGCATGTATACAGAAGCCAAACAAACATCATCCCATGACAGTCACAAGACAGAGGGGCATTTTGGGGGGTTGGTGGAACTAAGTTCAACCTTAAGTCTGACTTACCTGAGACAAAATGGAGGCGAGGGACAAGATGGAGTCACCCATGCTAGCACATCCCCCACTGGCTCTGGATGATATGAATCAAATCATTGATTCATGGTCGTGCTGATCCATGAGTTGGTACTGGATCTGCAAGCTCAATATTCTAACTGCATTGATTCTCTTTTTTATATATGTGAGTAACCAATTTAAGAGATGAGGTCCAATGGTAACACTAAGGAGTAGCAGGAGAGGGCCTGTTAGGAGGGTGGTGAACCAAGGGGATCAGGAAAATAGGGACTCATACCAGTTGGAGGATTTGGCTCTTTCTTTGGCTCTCTGCTCTAAATTCTGTTTAACCATAGCCAAAGTTTCTCTTACAATTCCTGTGTTGTTTGCATAAAAGCAACACTTTTCTCCTGGAGGCATACATAGGCCTCTCTCCTTTAGGAACAACACATCTAGTCCTCTACAATTTTGTAAGACTATTTCCTCCAGGGAATCCACCTGTGTCACAAGTTGTTCTATAGAATTCCTGAGATGATCTTGGTCTATCCTAGCACTTAGGATCTTAAAATTTTGATCTCCCAGGGCTAATGTTGATGCACCTAGGGCAGCAGAGCCCGCAAGCCGAGTTCCTACCAGGAGGTGAATAAGGACAGCTGAAACTGGATGGAGATGCTGCTAGTTATATATTGCTATACCTTCAATCAGTTCCATTATATGTGTACATCTGGGGGAAGACATAAACAAGAACACAAAGGCTCCTCTCACTAGGTTCTGTTTCTAGATGTTCAGTGGCAATGCACTTGGTGAGGCCAAAAGTACAAGCCCGCCTTGTTCCTGGTGGGGCTTGAAAGTGTATTCTGGTAGCCTGAGACTTGGTGAAATAGATTTGAGAACTGCAAGACTGGCTATAAGGGGAACTGGGTAGAGTATAAATTGAAGAAATTAAACAAATGTTAAGGTTCAGATAGCCCCACCCCCTCACCAACAGGATCTCAAGACTTCTCAAGCTCCTGAGAAAAGGGAACTGAGCTGATAAGGACCTTGGTCTTTGAAGTCAAGAGAAGCAGGCTTTTCTCCACTGTTTGGCCAACACAGCAGACTTCCCCTTTGATCTCTAAATAGGACAGGTTTTAACAGTCCTGCTCTCCCACTGCCCCCCCCAGCCTCCCCCCGCTCCCCCAACTTAAAAAAAAATATATCCTCCTGCCTTCTGCAGAAAGAAGAAGCCTTCCCCTTAAAAGACTCCAGCTCACCACTGAGGGCAGACATTTTCTCTGCCTTGAAAGGAATCTGTCCCATGTGTTCCTTTGCTAATAAACTCTGCTTTCTCCTGATCAACCCTATTCATCATACACTATTTTTTTTAACCTATCAGATGGTGCCAAAATGCGGTTCTTACTTCAAGGGACCTGCCTGGACTTCTCCAACTCCACTAACTTGGCTTTCAGGTACACTTCTTTTCTCTCTCCTCCTCTCCCCAGCCCTCTGCTTCACTCTCACCTCTTTCTGGCTCTCCTCACTGGGAGCACTCTGCCTTGTCTTCTTTTGATCTCCTTTCCCATTGATTTTCACCACTCCTGGACAGCACTGTGGTCTCCGTGATGGACCTGCTTCATCTGTTCCCTGTCTCGGTTCCCCCACCAGCCGCTCACCACCGGCATCTCGCCCCCTCCCCCTCCTTTGTCATGGGCCTGCAAGGTCTGCTGTCTTCCATCCTTTTTCCTGTCTTTCTCCTCTTCCACTGCCTTTCTTCCTCACTTTACTCGGGATGACTTCTGATACTGTTCAATCCAACACATACAAGTGCTCAGTATCCTTCTCCTCTCTCTCCCTGTCCCATACTGAAGCTTTCTGCTCCCTGCTGTGTGCCTGCCTGCCAGCCCACCAGGTGTTTGACCTCCCATGCATGCATTAAACCTGCATGACCCCAAGGCTTTTTTTTCCTTCTTGCTATTCACCGCCTCCAGGCAGCTGCCAAGAGCCAAGATTGCCAGCTCACCTGCCCTGGAAATTTTTTCTTTAACATTCTAATGAAATAAGTTTCCAGCTGGGCCCATTCTTAAATTCTCTTATAAATCTGGCTATGAACTCTTTAGGGGACACTTCCTCCCCCTTTTGACCCAACTAGCCTTAACTGGCTGGTCAACTTTGCTGGAACATTTAAATAATTTCAGATGGCTTGCCCCATTGACAAACAAAAAACATTTTAAAAGCCTTTTTTTCTCCTAAACTTTTTCTCAGGCAAAAGGGCTTGAAAATTTTATCTTAGGTCCTCTTGGGCATCAAGCAACTGGTGCTTTAAGGCGCGCCCCTTCCTGCATTAAACGAGCCTGCAGCACCTCACCTAGTGCTTGCTTCTACATGACTCCTGTGGTTTGTGTGCTGTGACTCCATGCCTCTTATCCCCCCTAATCGGCAGGGGACATGATCCAGGTTAGGGTCTTCACAGCTGGCCTGAGGAGAACCCGCAACACCTGGCACCTGAACAGGGACTCCTGCCCATGGTGTTGGCGACACCCAGAACCTCGGTTCGTTCGGTAAGTAGGCCCTTGGTCTTGTCTGTTTCTTCAGCTGCTCAAGGGTAAGTGAGTAGCCCCCTCCTCTGTCCCCTCCACCCTGTCTGTCATCTTTTTTGTTGGACTAGTTTGTTAGATCAGGGAGGCACACTCTGCCACACGGTCCCAAAGCCCATGTCAGCACCTCCCTCCTCTTGGCTCGTCCCGGTGAGTTCACATAAGGGCTGATCCAACCTGAACTCAGAGCCCAGGCTTCGGGTCACCCTGTTGCCTGTCCTGGAGACGCTGTGTGAACATACGGCTGGAGGTGTCATGGCCTCCAGAAGTCCCTCACTGAGCACAAGACATTTGGATCCAATACACCTGTACATGTTGGAGCAGTTTACATCTTAGTGGCTCACCATGCTTCTTTGCTTCCTTTGTGCTCTCTTGGTAGTCATGCTCATCTTCTACTTTTGTGGCAAATTCCCCTTCGCGAGACCCTCCCACAATAGGCAATTTACCATCACAATGCAGGGAACCATAAATGGCAGCACTCAGGGTGCTCCTTAAAACTAGAGGGTTAAAAGTAAAACCAAAAAATATCGAACACTTTTGGGACGAAGCCACTAATTTGGCTCCGTGGGTCTCCCCTAAAAACATGTGGGACCCTGACACGTGGATGCGGGTCCTCTTCCTGGCCCGAAAAAGGGAAGTCGGGTCAGCGATCACTCCCCCCTGCATCGTTTGTACCGATCCTCCTAGCCATCATTGCTAGCCTTAAATCCTCCTCTCCTGAGGAAGTCATCTCGGCCTACAACAAACACTGCCGGGAGCAATCTAGTGTAGATCTGGCAATTACCTCAACCCCAGACACCCCGGAACCCCCGGACCCGGAGGTGGACACCGCCTCTGTGCCCACTTCCAATAAGGAAGGAGCTCCTTTGCCTATATCTCAGGATACTCCCCTAGAGATACCATGCCCAAAAATTCCCCTACGCCATTACCCGTGGAAGGAGTTACTCTCTCCCCTCCCAGTAACCATACTGCCCCTTCCCCTGCTAACGTGCCCCTCCCTTCTAGACTGCCCTCCTTAAAGTCTCACCTGCCTTTGTCTGCATTTCCAGTTAACATTGGCCCTGATGCGGTGCAGCATCCATGGCTGTCCACCCCACTTGCTGACCTCGTTCTTATCCGCAAGGCAGCTGAGAAATCAGGCCCTGGCTTCCCATAGTTTGAACAGGCTCTTCGCCAGTGGTCCTTACATTTACAAACACACTATGATTGGTATAGCTTACTAAAGGCAGTCTTAGAACCCTCAGTCTTTCTAAACTGGCGTGCAGCCTATGATGATTAGGCTGAAAGCCAGGCATGCCTAAATCTCCAATATGGCCTCAACATTACGTTGGACATGCTCACAGGACGCGGACAATATACTGACCCCATCTCCCAGTCTACTATTGGCCTCCATGCCTATTTTCAACAAGTTTCTGACTTGGCCTTTAAGGCCCTTAAATGTTGCTCCCCCCATGACCCACAAGCCTTTTTCCATAATTTGATTCAACAGTTAGGGGAGTCCTTCACAGACTCCTTTACCCATGTCACCAAGGCAATAGAGTGGAGGGCGGAGTCTGGACCCACCCGAGAGGTGCTTATCAAACAATTAACTTGGGAGGGACTAAACATCCCTACTCATAATGCTATCATGCTTGTCCCCAATGATAACATTCACAAATGGGTACTCGCTACTAGGGACTTGGACCCTAGGGAGGGCCCTATTGAGGCTTTGACCGCCTCCTTGGAGACTCTTTTGTTTCAAGGAAAACCCGCCCACTTTGGCGCATGGGAAGGCTGTTGGAACTGTGGGGGGCTTGACCACTTTCATAGCCACTGCCCAAGAGGTACAGTCCGCCCCAAGACTCGCTGCCCCAAGTGCAAAAGAGGGTTCCATTGGGCTAAAGACTGTAGGTCATAGCCTCAACTGGACTCGGATCCTTTAAACTCCACCTGGGGTGCCCCCCAGCCCCGCCCACAAGAGGGGAAACGAGACAGATATTATGGACTCTTCCAATCCTCAACCATTCCCCACTAATGACCCTGTTCCTAGATGGAACTGCCATAAAGGGCCTAGTAGACACAGGGGCTGATGTCACCATTATATCAGAAACTGAATCCCTTAAATTCCCTCATTGGAAATACTGGCCAGTCCTGCCAATGAAAGGAGTTGGTGGCATACAAGGTACCAAGCTGGTCACATGTCCAGTATATTGGAAGGACTTGGATGGGAACCAGGGCAGATTACCCCCATAGTAGCAGATGTTTCCCATAACTTGTGGGGTCGAGACGTCCTAGAGGACATGGGTGTGGTCCTTACCACGGATGACCATGCCTTTATGATGATATCATGCTCCATGATAACTTGGGACTATCAGGGAAAGGACAACACCTTGCCGCTCTATCCTAAGCGCCACTGCCTGCCCAGGATCGACTCCAGTCTTGGTCCCTGAGGTCATCCAAATCACCAGGCTCTCTAATGATGCCATTTGGGTGGACCACTGTCCTGTAATAGAACCTAAATTATCTGCCCTCAAAAATTTGGTAGCTGAACAATTGAGGCTTGGCCACATCGAGCCCTCTCTCAGTAAACATAATAACCCTATATTTGTTATTAAAAAGAAATCGGGGAAATACAGACTCCTCCAAGATCTTAGAGCAGTCAATGCCCAGATGGAAAAGATGGGCTCACTACAAGTGGGCTTACCACACCCTACAGCTATCCCCCCATCCCATCGTATCATAGTACTTGATATCCAAGATTGTTTTTTCCAAATCCCCCTCGCAGAAACAAGATACACCTCACTTTGCCTTCACAATATGGGAGCCCAACTTTCAAAGAACAGTCAAGAGATACCAATGGAAGTTATTACCACAAGGTATGAAAAATAGCCCCACAATCTGTTAATTATATGTTAATAAGGCCTTAACCAAAATCCCCAAGGACCTAATTGTCATCCACTATTTGGACAACATACTGTTAGCACACAAATCTCACAATACTTTACAGGTTGCAATACCCAGTCTGATTGCTGATTTAGAATGTCCAGGTCTCCACATTGCATGAGCCAAGTTACAATACATCCAACCTTTCACATTCCTTGGCTACCATATAGATACTGTAATTAAACCGCTTAACCTTTCCATCTTGCAAAAAACTGTATATACGTTGACTGAGCTCCAAGAACTCTGTGGGACTATAAACTGGCTCAAACAATTTATACCAGTCCCTGACTTGGAATTCCAGGCTGTGTTCTCCCTGCTGGAAGGCCATAATTCACCAACTTCAAGGATCCCTGTCACCCAGTCAGCTAAGGATCTTAATAAGATAGATCATATACTCTGGTCTGTGTCACTCCAACGTCATGACCCAGCAGAGCCATTACTGGCCTTGATCCTCTGGACTAAAAATGGTGTCTTGGGGGTGCTATGGCAGCAAGACCCCCTGGTGTGGATCCATCTGGCTACCTCAGACCTAACTAGGCTTAGCTCTAAGTATGATATTGCCTTCAAGTTAGCAATTAAGGCCAGACAAACAGCCAGGCACATATTCGGAAAGGAACCTGACAAAATTTTACCACCCTTTCCTCTTAAGCATTCTGTGCCTCTTGCCCCCGCTAATTGGCAGGGGACCCGATCCAGGTCAGGGTCTTCACAGCTGGCCTGAGAAGAAACTGCAACACTTTCCTTTCACCCAGGGATCAAATTTTCAGGCCCTCAGATGTCTTCCCTTTGCTCCAGTAAAAGGCCATAAGGATCCCATCACTAAAACCATGAGAGCTCTCCAGATTATCTTAGATAACAGACAATGGCCTTGGCACATCTCCCACATAAGATCACACACCAACCTCCCTGGGATCTTGGCAAAGAGAAATGACAAAGTAGATAAACTTATGTCTGTAGAGATTCCCCTACTAGAACAAGCCAGAGCCTTACACCAACAATTTCACCTTTCTCCTCGCAGTCTGCACCGCCTTCTACCCGACCTACCCATCTCTCAATGCAAGCATCTGAGCAGATCTTGTGTTACATGTGAACCCCTTGCTCCCTTAGGCCCCCTCAATCAATATGGAGTTAACCCGCGTGGTCTCCTACCCAATGCCCTCTGGCAATTGGACGTCACCCATTATAAGCCCTTTGGTAATCTTAAGTATGTCCATGTCATTGTTGACACCTACTCCTCCTTTCTTTTTGCCATTGCTCAAACTGGTGAAAAGGCCTCACACGCCATTAAGGTGGTCATATCAGCAATGCTGGTAATAGGAGTACCGTGGGCCCTAAAAACTGATAATGGGCCAGCTTACACCTCTCTACAATTCCAATCATTCCTGTCAACATGGAAAATTAGCCACTCCCTTGGCATCCCTTATAATCCACAGGGACAAGCCATTGTGGAGCAGGCAAATAGGACCCTCAAAGAAACATTACACCTTGTTAACAAGAGGGTGAGGCTATGCTTGTGTGTTTCCTCAGAGAGAAACAAAGCCAGTATGGGTTCCAGCGAGAGATGTGAAACTATCAATGGACCAACGGGACCCCCAGGACCCAGAGACCTTGCTGCTATCTGGATAATTGGTTTGTTCTTCCCCGCCCCTGCCATGGCCCATGACCTCTGGGCCTTGGTCCCCTCCCTGCCTATACTCTTGCCCTTATCACTTCATTCCTCAGCTTACCCCACCCTCTATTCAACTAATTCTACACTTGGCCTCCCCACCATGGACCCAGTTACTTCCTGGGATTCATTCAATGGCTCCTGGCCCCTAAATAACTCTCTATGCTTCACTACCAACAATGCATCCTCATGCATTGGGCTGTTCAACCTGACCATCGAAGATTATGCTGGCAGTGCTGCCTCAGGTTACATGCTTAAACTCCAGGGCCTTTCCCCTACCTTCAACAACACTGATGTAACCTCAGTCCTCGCAGCAATGGGGACAATAATAACAGGGGAGGTGGAGGGGACTGCCACCCCTCTGCACCCATTTTGCCCTGCCATTCTATGCCCACAGCTCCCCAACTGCTCATGCATATGCTCCCTTGCACCCTTTTCCCTCATGCTCCCTATACCATGGCAGAGATACCACCCTAAGCCCAACCATGCCATCCCTCCCTTTTGCCGCTTCAGCCGCTCCCCCTCTAATCACCCCCTAGGATCTTGGAGACAACTGGCCCCCACTTATCCCTGTGGCATTAAGATCTCCCATACTAACCGCGAATCAATACTTGGTAACTGGGACCTCTGTGGTCCGCATGCCTGCATGGACATGAGGCCGTTACTGGCACAGCAGGGCCTTCAGCTTTCCAACGGCAC
>NW_008338645.1:716590-717636 GCF_000622305.1 Nannospalax galili | reverse complement strand
GCAGCACCTCGCCTAGTACTTGCTTCTACCCGACTCCTGGGGTCTGTGTGTTGTGACTCCACGCCTCTTACCCCCCCCCAAATCAGCAGGGGAACTGATCCAGGTTAGGGTCCTCACAGCTGGCCTGAGGAGAACCTGTAACACCCACTATTCACCCCCTCCAGGCAGTTGCCAAGATTGCCAGCTCACTTTCCCTGGGGATTTTGTTTCTTTAACATTCTAATAAAATGATAAAAGTTTCCAGCTGGGCCCATTCTTAAGTTCTCTTATAAATCTGGCTAAGAACCCTTTAGGGTACCCTTTCTTCCCTTTTTGACCCAACTAGCCTAAACCAGCTGGGCAACTTTGCTGGATCATTTAAACAATTTCAGGTGGCTTGCCTCATTGACAAAGAAAAGATGTTTTAAAAGGCTTTTTTTCTCCTAAACTTTTTCTCAGGCAAAGGGGCTCGAAATTTTGATCTTAGGCCCTTTTGGGCATCAAGCAACTGGTGCTCAGGTGTCTACTTTTCTAACTAGACCTAACCATTTTAAATTTCACTAGACATAAAAGGTCACAGGCACTGCTCAGGCGAGTCATATGCTTTTGGACCAATGAACACTGATTCATATGCCCTGTTCCTTCTGCCGCCCTCATGAGTTTCCTTTCCAGCATAGCTTGTGTCTACAGATTAAGAGCTCCTGAGAACTTGGCTTTACATTCACAGCTACAATGGTTCATGAGAAACATGGATTCCTTTGATTTGCTTTTCTATTTGGGAGATATATATATATATCTGAGGGTACTTTCTTCTTTAATATCAAACCCAATCTACTGATACCAGGGGTGCCTAGGATTCTCTTCCTTTCCAGCATAGCTTGTGTCTACAGATTAAGAGCTCCTGAGAACTTGGCTTTACATTCACAGCTACAATGGTTCATGAGAAACATGGATTCCTTTGATTTGCTTTTCTATTTGGGAGATATATATATATATCTGAGGGTACTTTCTTCTTTAATATCAAACCCAATCTACTGATACCAGGGGTGCCTAGGATTCTCTTACAA
>NW_008338645.1:697057-715818 GCF_000622305.1 Nannospalax galili | reverse complement strand
TGTCATGTGCTGTTTGAGGTCACTGAGACGCTGACTCTGGAGATGGGATTGGCCCTCCCACTTCAGACTCAAGCCTATTATCTCAAGATGTGTTCTCCAAGACTTTTCCAGGTTCAGGTTGGCCTCCTGACCCTGTGACAAGGAGAAGGAGAACAACAAAACAGCCTGAGAGTAAAGGCACTATGCAGTTGAGAACAGGTAAGTTGTAAATTAATTTCAACAGAGGGTATTACTGTCTATAATGAAACTAGCTAATGGAATTATTTTCAGTACTATTTAGATTTCATTTATTCTTAACCTAATCTGTTAATGTTTCCTTTTGTCTTTCCTGTTTCCTCTGATTTATGTTCTTAGATTGACAAGGTTTTATTAACTTCCTTCAGTTATTTAGCTTTTAAAAAGAAAAAAGATGGTACCTCAAATCTATATGAAAACTTAACTCTTTCTTTAGGCCACTAATTACCTATACAAAATGACATCTAAGTTGGTTGGGTAAGATCCTATTTGTTAAATACCATTTTTGTTTTTACTTTGACAGTGTTTTAAGATGTATTAATTTTGTTTGTCTACTTCAAAGTGTTTTAGTTTAAAAATGATAAACCAACCACATTATCAACAAAGACTATATAATTAAATATGTATACACAGTCAATATAAATTTATGCTTCTTAAAATTAATTTACTTGGTATCATATTAATTGTTTAAGTAAACTCTCATATAAACTAAAAATGTTAAATTAACACCAAAATATTTTTTTCAGCCAAAATATTCTCTCTTTAATCTACAACATGGTTCCTGATACTAAAATATATAAATTAATTTTAATTGCCTCTCTCCCTCTCCCTCTCTCTCTCTCTCTCCCCCCCACCACTGCCCTTCTGGGGCTCTACCAAACCTCTACTAAACCACCGCCCTTCTGGGGCTCATCTTCCCTCAGCCTCTACTAAACCTTAGGATCAACTTGTTCCACAAACTTCCCTCCCTTCTGGTTCACTGCGTTTCTTCTGATTTCCTCCCATCCCAATCCTTGTACTTTATCTCTATCTACTGGCTGGTCATGCCATGCTCTCATTGCAGGGTTTTCTGCTCTTTTTGCTTGCCTCGAAATCACACGTGTGTTGGAAACCCCTTTCTTTCTCTGGACATAGGACGCTATTTCCAGAGATAGGAACACACACTACTTCCTGTCCAGGACAGGATCTTGCTTTTCCTCTCCCTGATGATCTAATTGTGGGATGCCACCTTCTGGGACGTGGAAATAACTCAAAAATAATAACTCAAACCCACACAACAAAAAAAGGACGCTTTCTTTTGGTGCCTGTTTCTTCTTGCTCTCATTTTGTGTGACCGATGCCAAACTCCTTTTCCTCCTACTCCCTTCCCATCTCTCTCTTCCTCATCTGCTGTGCTTTCCTGCCCGGACTCATGATTCTACCTCCACTCCCTATGGAGAGAGGATTTTCTTTGTCTCCCATCTGCTCGGTTCTGTCTCTACCACCTACCCACTTGCTTAGTTCTTTCTCTATCTCCTCTTCACTCTGTACTTAATCTGTCACTGTGGGAAACACCCACTCAAAGTCTCGGGGTCTCACACCTCTTGCTTGTCTTCTTAAATCCTTAAAACAACTAGGACTTTTGGATACAATCGGGCCAAAATGCCTGAAGTTCCTGTGCACCACTGCCTGGCCTCAGTACAAGTTAGATAATAACTCTATTTGGCCAGACACTGGAACCTTAAACTTCAGTATTTTGAGAGATTTAGAAAAGTTCTGCCATTGTAAAGGCAAACGGTCCAAATTACCATACATCCAAGCTTTTTTTGATCTCTGTGCTAATACCTCCCTCTGGGTCCCATGTTCTTCCATCAGGTTCTTCTGGCTAAGACAGTTTTATGGGATCCCAACCCACCAGGGGGCCTCCGCCCCCCTCCTCCTCCCTACCCCTCCACCTCAGCTTTTGATCCTACCATAGCTGATGAACTGCCTTCGATTAGGACCCATCCCCAACCTCCTCCTGTTCCCCAGCCTGAGGCACAGCCAAGTCCTCCCCATGTTCTCCCCTTGCTATACTCTCCCTTGCCTCCCATGCCAGGGCCCAACCCATCTCTCCTCCTTTCTCCAACTCGAACTCCCTCTCCATGAAACCTTCCCCCTCTCCAGCGCTGCTCTAAGTCCATCACCCACTCTCCTTCCACTAACTCTCCTCTACTTGAGGAAATCCAAAACCTTAAACACCTCCTTGCCAAATATTCCCTAGTCTCCCCTATTCTGGCTTCTAGCTCAAATAACCCATTTATCCCTCCTGTATCTAACTTCTACTTTGATTCCAGACCCCTGCCTCCAGTACCCCTGCCCCTCCATCCCCTCATGGACAGGACACCCCTCTCATCTCTCCAACTGCAACAGTTATAAAGTCTAAACAGGGTTATAGCACAGTTTTCCTTAATTGCTTATGCTGGAGGTTGTAAACATCAATTCGATAATGTTTAACTATGTACCAATTGCTTTTTTCCACCCAAAGCAAGGTTTTGGTAGATCACTCTCTAAACTACATAAGGTAAAAGATTTACCTATAAACTTATAAAACACAATAAAAACACAGGTAATATTAACTTATTACATTATCTTATGTATATAATCTAGATTCCATGTTCTTTTAGTAAGATGATACTGCACACTACTTTCTTCTGAGTCAAACAACTACCATCTTCATGACTTCAGGTGTGTCCACTAATGAAAAATCATCACAATTGGACTTGTTGACTTAAGTATCTAATTAAAGGAGGAGGGGTAAACAGGGTCATTGGACCCTCACCTGAGTATCCAGCTGCTCTTCCCAGCCAACTGTATGTAATTTGGCCTTAATCACATGGTCTCCTGGACTTGGGGAAGACTAAAGTGTATTATCTGGAAAAGGCTAGGAAGAGAAGGCTTGATCCGTGCTGGGTTAAGGCTTTCCAATGTAAGTACTCTCAGGTCACTCATATACCTCAGCAACCCCTCAGTCATCTCTGTAAGTAAGCTCAGTAAATTCACTGGTTCCCCCAAAACAACTTTAATGTAATCAAACATTGGTTTGATACTACAACATGAAAAGGGGAAAAACATTGCTTAATATCCCCAGGAAAAGAATTCTCACAACAGATGAAAAATTTGTTTGCTAATGTTATTGTGTCTCATGGTTATTAAAAAAGGAAAATGGAAAATTAGAGGATGTTGGAAGGATATGAGAATGGATATATTTTTAAAGAAGGATTTATGTATGAAAATTGTGATGGCTGGATATTTCCAGAATTGACAGAGAAATGAGAGAGCTGGGAAGGTGATGAAGGCTCTGTGTAGGGTTGTTACAATATAACAAGGATGAGACAAGGATAATGTGTAGACAATCTTAAAATTTCTAAGGTCACAGCTTAGTTAACTAGTCTAAGGATGTCTAGTCAAGGTTTATTTAAGGATGTTGCCCAAGCTCTAGCTACATAGCACATGGCAATTAATGTACCAGGCTGGTGTAACTAATGTTGTTGGATGTTTAATAGCCTGTATTAATCTGGTCAAAGGAACTTAAAGGGACAAATTTTTGTTCCTGGCCCTCCAAGGTCAAACAAGTTCCAGGGGCTATGGTGCATCTCTCGAAATGTCCTATAACTTTGGTGAGTCACCTGTCCTCTTTTTTAGGGAGGCCATGGGGACCCTAGAAGATGGACTTGAACCAGTGTCAAGTCTGCAAAGAGGAGGGTCAACACAGAGGAAACATTTCGTCCATGCTTCCAAGCGAAGCCCTGGTCAAGCAGGACCTTTTGACTTATCTTCACATAGATGGAACTGGTAAAAGAAAAGCCTGAGGAGCCAGGGGCTCCCCCCAAGCCCATGTGACCCCTGAGAACCAAATCCTCATACAACCTTAAGAGTAAAAATAAATTGGTTTATTTGGGCCAACAGTATGGTCTTAAATACCCAAAAGGAAAGTATAACCAAAATTAAAGTCATCAGTATATTTTAAGGGTTCAAGGGATTACACAACCCAGACATTAGACAATGCTATGTTATTTAGACAATTATCTCTCATTGATGGTTTTGTTCCTAATAAGACAACATTACTCAGATGTAAGGCTTCAAATCTTGGTCTACAATACTGTAGTGCCCACCTACAGCTAAGGGAGGCAACCCACTATTGGTCTAGCCCAAAAAATTAAACGATGGCTAAGTTTGTTTTCTCTCCCTATCTAGAAGCCTTTGAGAGGTAACTGACACTGATTCTAGCCACTCCAACAGCTATCAAAATGTCTGAAAACAAATCCTGAGTCCATCACTCTCGAGAAGAAGAAAAAAAAATGATGAAAAAAAATGAGCTATTACCTTGGTGCTAACCATTGCTCCTTGCCTCTTCAGATATTTTCAGGACCAAAATCCAAAAATAACTTACTCTCATACTAATTTTAATCAGTTGTTACTTTCTTTCCCCCCACATGTATACAAGCGCCTGTCAACCATCGAGGACCCTGTTGAGATGCATGAAGAGGGAACCCCTGCTGTCTGACCAATCCCTAATCCAGCACCCCCATGTCGACCCTGTCCAGCAGGAAGTAGCAAGACGACAACGGCTGCCCTATCCTATAACACAAAAGGCTGGGATGTCAAGGTTCAGATAGCCCTGCCCCCTCAGCAACAAGGACTCATGGACCTCACAAGCAAGCCCCTGAGAAAACGGAACCGAGTTAATAAGTACCCTGGTCTTTGAAGTCAAGAGAAGCAGACTTTTCTCCACTGTTTGGCCAACACATCAGGCTTCTCCTTTGATTTATAAATGGGGTGGGTTTTAACAGTCCCGCTCTCCCACTTCCCCCTGCCCAACTTTAAAAAAAATTATCTTCCTGCCTTAAAAGATAAAAGACCCCAGCTCATTACCCAGGGCAGACATTTTCCCTGCCCAGAAGGGAATCTGTCCCATGTGTTCCTTTGCTAATAAACTCTGCTTTCTCCTGATCAACCCTATTCATCATATGGCTATTTTTTTTTTTTTTACCTATCAACAAGCACCTTTGCATTGAAGGTCCCCCAGAGTGAATCTAGTTTCTTGTGATGTGAAGCCTGTACCTTCAAGTGGGGCATTAATGGGGGTAATAGATATATTGGCCCCTATCCCCACATAGGAGGGGGGCCTGGGATCTAGGCAGAGCCAACAACTGCATGTTCTATTGTGGGTGGTATGATTTATCCAATTGTGCATTCGTCTCGGTTTCTCAATCTTGGGAATGTTGTCTGGGGCTGCCTGGAAGTGGTCGGAGGCTGTGGGTGTCTGGCTTCAGTGGAAACTAAGACTGGGGACACCAGAGGGGTTGGGTAACTCGAGAAGGGAGAAGCATACTGGAGCTGCCTGGGGGCAAGGTAGGTGTAGGAAGAGGACTAGAAGGCTGGGTAGGAACTGGAAGCCAACTCACTGGCCTGATGGGAATTAGCCAGCGAGTGGGCATTCTTCACTGGATTGTGAACTCGACTCTGGGGTTTATCCTTGCCATCCAGAGTTGGAATCCCCAACTGTTCCCTGTTAACCAATGTTGTGAGCTGAGTTTGTTCCAGGCTACAATGGTTATCTGAAATGGGGTGCATGAGCCCAGACTATATGAGATTGGGAGCGGTAGCCTTCTTATGGCAATGTGTTTGTCTTTATGATCACCCCAGGAAGACTCGATTTCACAGCCCCAAGTGGCACAGTGATATTCTCCAATTCTCTGGCAGGAGGGCTCCCCATTTGCAGGGCATGCATAGAACTGCTTATTCTGGAGGCCCTTCTCGGGTTGGGCAGACTGTAACCTTTTGTCCCTGACTCCTGCCCTGCCTCCTCTGACTGACATCTGTTTTACCAGGTTAAGGGACTCATGTAAAAGGGCCCAGAGGACAACTGTAAAAATGGGCTGGGAAGTGGCATTTTGGACAATACCTAACACTTTTCCATCAGCAGTTCGGGCTAGCTCCCAGTCCCAAATTTCAACATTCCTAGTTGGCCACATGTGGGAGGTACCTGTCAGGCTCCCCAGGACGAGCATTAGTCTGAGTCCAAAGTCTGGGTGAATCACACTTTTAGGGGATGCTGTGGGTCTCTCAACATCTTCCATTTTTCACTTTTGCCTTTGCTGGTCCTGTCTGCTTTCAGATGGGAATGATGAATCCGGGCTCTGGTTCCTGCAACCTTCACGGCTGTGGGCAGGATTACAGGATATGGTCCTTTCCAGGAAGGCTCTAAGGTCTTGCTGGGCAAGCATCAGACCCACACCAGTCCCTGGGCTGGGACTTGTGAGCTGGTTCAGGGTGGGCAAGGGTGGAGGTGGTGAGAGGTGGGATTGGAAACTGTTGCAGAGCCTGCAGGGACTCGATGAAGGAACAATTTAGGCATCTCAGTAGCTTTAGATATCTTAGTAGCTGGTGCACCTGATCCTAAATAGAACGGTAGGGAGCAACTCAGTCCACCCCTCAGCAGTTTCTGCCTGGAACTTAGGTAAAGTTTCTTTAGTTGCTCTATTAGTTCTCTACTTGCCCTGAACTTTGGGGCCTATAAGACCAATGTAACTTCTAATTTATTCCCAGAATTTTGGCCATTCGTTGTGACACTTTGGCTGTAAAGGCTGGGCCATTGTCAGACCTCAGAGAGGTGGGGAGGCCAAATCAAGACATAATCTCCATAAGCAATTTCTTGGTGACTACATTAGCTGTCTCAGCTCTAGTAGGAAAAGCTTCTACCCAGCCCAAAAAAGTGTCTATGAAAACCAACAAATACCAGTAGCCAAACCTTGCTGCAGTCACTTTGGTGAAATCCAGCTCCCAGTGTTCATCAGGGTTGAGTCCTCTCTCTCTCAGATGCCCGTAGGTACAGATCTTCCCCCTTTAGGGTTTACCTGAGAACAAATGGCACATCGGCAAGTAATGTCTTAAACCTTCACGTCCAAATGGGGCAGGAAATATCTATATCTCTAATTAGCTCTTGTAGCTTAGTTGATCCCAGATGAGTGCTCTGATGAAGCTGGGAGAGGAGGGCTGGCCCCATAACCCTGGGTAAGATGTGGTGTCCATCTTCCAGTCTTCTGTCTTGGTGGCTCCTTGTTACCGAGCCCACTTTTCCCCTCGTGGTGTATTCAGGGTGTTCCGGTAGGTCTGGTTCAGGCATGAGAGAGAATTGGAGGCGGGCCCCACTGGCTCTATTTGGGACCCTCTTTGCTATGGCATCTGTGAGTCTGTTACCTTGGGCCTCGGTCAAGTGTCCTTTCTGGTGTCCAGGACAATGGATAATAGCGAGTTTCTTTGGCAGCCAAATAGCTGTCAGGAAAGCAGAAATTTCTTCTTTGTTCTTGACTTCCTTCCCGGCTGAGGTAAGCAGACCTCGCTCCTGGCGCCATGGATGTGTGCAGTCGCAAAGGCATGTTGGTGTGAATGTTGACCGTGAAACCATGGCCCCACATTAGGGCCTGGGTCAGGGCTATCAGCGTTGCTTTTTGTGCTGTCTTTCCCTGAGGCAAGAATTGAGCCCAGATTACCTTGGAGAGCTTTACCACAGCTGCTCCTGCATACCTGATCCCATCCTGCATGTAGCTGCTCCCGACAGTGTACAGGGTCGCATCCACCCTTCTGAAGGGCTGGTCTCGGAGGTCTGGATGGCCATGTTGCAGGTGATCTATAACTTGAGCACAGTCACGGGTTGACTGCTCACTGGGGTCAGGCAAGAGAGATGCTGGATTCAATACTGCAGAAGGCAAGAACCTAATCCTGGGCCTGTCTAGTAGGAGAGCCTGGTAGTGGGTATTTTGGGCATTTGGCATCCAATGCCCAGGGGCTCCCCACAGGAGCATCTCAACTGAGTGGGGGATAGTAATGACTACCTCCTGTCCCATGGTCAGCCTATCAGTCTCCTTCAACAGAAGTGCTGTGGCAGCAATGGCCCGGATGCAGGCAGGCCATCTGCTGCTACAGGATCTAGGTATTTAGACAGGTGTGACACTGGCCTTTTCCAGGGCCCCAAGGTTTGAGTCAGAAAACCCTTAGCCACTCCATGGCATTTGTCCATGAACAGCTGGAATGGTTTGGTGATATTGGGCAGACCCAATGCTGGGGCTGATGTCAGCACCTCCATGAGTCTTTGGGAAGCCCCCTTTTCCTAATCTTCCCGTGTCAAGGGGCCATTTCCACCCAGGCTCTGGTACAAGGGTTTAGCTATTTTTGCAAAACTGGGCATCCACAGACTGCATTATTCATTTATTCCAAAAAATTCTCTCACCTGTCTTTTATCCCTAGTTTGGGAATGCTAACAGTGGCCTGAATCCTGCTTGGAGAGAGGGTCCTGTTGTCACCCTCCAGACAATACCCTAGATACATTACCTGACTGGAGCAGAGTTGGGCTTTCTTAGCAGAAATGCAATAGCCCAACCATTGGAGTGCCTCAAGCAGGTCTTCAGTGGCTTGCCTGCATTCTTCCAGAGCATGGGTGGCAATGAGGAGGGTGATGTTCGGGTGTTCTCAGCAGTACTGGAGCAGGTCCACACTAAGGGCCTCATCAAATAAAGTAAGAGAGTTCTTAAATTCTTGAGGCAGCTGGTGGCTGAAGCCAGCCTCAGGGTCTGTCCATTCAAAAGTGAATACGGGTTAACTTAGAGGCACCAAAAACAGGGAGAAAAAAGCATCTTTTAGATTCAGGACGGTGTACAAAGTCTTTCCTGGATCTAGCAAGCTAAGCAGGGTGTAAGGGTTTGGCACTGTTGGATGAATAGTTTCCACTCTCTTCTTCACCTCTCTCAGGTGCTGTACAGGGCGGCAGTCTTTTGTGCCCTGTTTAACGACAGGGAGTAGAAGAGTATTCCAAGACAAATGACAAGGGATCAGAATCCCTGTTTCCCTCATGCGGCTAATGTGTTTTCTGATGCCAGCCTTGGCTTCCCTAGAGATGAGGCAGTGCTTTGCTATTATAGGTGTGGCGGAGCTCAAGGAGCTGAACAATGACTGGCGGCCAGTATGGGGCCAGTGTGTGGGGTGCGGTTTCTGCCCACACTCTGAAATTTCTGCATTAGTTCTGTAAGGAAAAGACTACCTGTTTCTTCTCCCTGCTCATCGGAATGGTTTCCTACTGTTCTGTGTTCATCTGATAGGGGCAGGTTACTAGGATGGCTGAGTGTGGGCATTTCAAGTCCAGAGTAGCTTTAGTCTTGCTAAAGGTAATGGTGGTTTCTAGTTTTCTTAACAAGTTCCTGCCAATCAGGGGGTAAGGGCAATCTGGCATAACCAGAAAAGAATGAGTTACAGTACCTTGTCCAAGGTGTACCTTGCCTGTGGTGGTTCAGGCACAGGTTCCAGTTCCAGTGGCTCCTTGGATCGTGGTTCTCCTTTTAGGTGAGTAGGCCCATGGGTTGGGGTAACACTGAATGGGCTGCACTGGTGTCCACCAGGAACTAGAGTGTCTTGTCTCTGATTTTCCTGACAACCAAAGGCTCCTGGGGGCATGTGAAAATGGAGCCCTGGCCCCATCAGTCTGCACGTGCCAAGTTGAGGACCTTTCCCCTTTCTCTCTCTTTCGCTGTGGGCATTCATTTTTCTAGTGTCTTTTCTCCTTACAATAGGCACATTGGTCCCTCTCTAGTCTGGTTTGCGGCTGACTTGACCATTGAAGGAGTCTTCAACCTCTATTTTCCTCTTTCTTTAGGGCGGCCACCATTACCCAAGCCAATCTTTTATCTTTCTTTTCATCTGGGTCTCTATTATTAAAAATCTTCTGAGCTATTTCCACTGTCTGTGACCTGTTCATCCTTTCAAATCCTTCTAATTTTTATAACTTTTTATGACTGTCTGGGGCTGACTGGGTAACAAAGACAATATTTATAACCTGCTGGTTCTCTGGAGCATAGGGATCAATTGAAGTAAATTCCTGATAAGCATTTCGAAGACTCTCCAGGAATCCGGCAGGGAACTCCTGGCTTCCCTGGATAACCTCAGGTACCTTGGAGAGATTGGTCAGCTTCCTAGCTGGCCCTTTCATTCTGGTCAGTAAGGCCTGGCAATAGGTGTTTAGTGCCCCTTTACCTTGATCTGTGTTAGGGTCCCAGTTCAGAAGGATTGAGGGCAGTATTCATTCAATTCTCACCTCCGCATCCCCCCCTGGGGCCCCAGGGCCTGCTATGGCCTTGCGAGTCTCTGAGAGTATTCCATCTCTCTCCTCAGCTGTGAAGAAAGTGCCTAGAAGCTTGTCTGCAATTGGCCCAGTGGACTGGTGGGTAAAGAAAACTGTTTCCAGCAAGCTGATAAGGGCCTGGGGCTTCTCTGAGAAATGAGGATTCTGAGCTTTCCAACTGTATAGACCACTAGTAGAAAAGGGGACATAAACCATGAAGGGAGGTCTGGTCTCTCCCTCGTGGGTAGGAGATCTGCTTAGTGGAGCTTCCCTAAGAAGGAGCACAGCAGGAGGGGGCACTTGACTCAGTTGGATAGGCCATAATTCACCCCACTTCAAGTGTGAGAGGGAGAGGGTTGTGGAAGGATGGGGTATAGCCTAGGGGTTGGGGCAGGGAGTGCTCAGACATGGTGGGGTCCTGTCTGGTTGGGGATAGGTGTTGAAAGGGCAAGGGGTCTTCCTTCTCCCCAGGAGCTAAAACTGGGGGTCTAGATTTCTTGATTAGGGGTCTAGCCACAACACTGAGGAGCCCTGTTGATTTAAGAGAGCAACATTTTAGTGTGTGTGTATGGGGGGAGACAATGACACGACTGCTGTAAAAGGGAGAGCCAACTGTTGATGTAAGAGGTCAAGGTGACTGAGGTCCCCTGTTACCACACGCCAGGCTCTCTGGGCTGCTTGGGGATCGAAGGACTCCACATTTGGCCATTCTACCCTGAAAGTGGGCCATTCTAGTTCACAGAAA
This sequence comes from Nannospalax galili, assembly GCF_000622305.1. NCBI lineage: Eukaryota > Metazoa > Chordata > Mammalia > Rodentia > Spalacidae > Nannospalax > Nannospalax galili. The sequence goes on along the minus strand of NW_008338645.1, from coordinate 704,926 downwards.
GCACAGAGCTTCCTGGATGACATCTTGACCCCGTAATTTGCTTTGCAGAACTCCTAAAAGTGACACAGCATGCAGCCCAACGGGGTCTTGCCTGTGCTCAGCCCGGCTCTCATATCTGCAACAGAATCTACAGGCACACCAGAAAACACAGACCCACCAGACAAAGACAAGGAACACAAAGGAACAGAACACCCCAACAGACAATGGAGACCAAACAGGCACAGACACAGACATGTGATGGCCGCCTTCACATATAAGTTCACTCATTCCCTGAAATCCAAACTCAGGGACAAGAGGGCGTCTCCTGCTGTCCCTGGAGACTGGGTTAATGATTGTACCCGATTCCCTAAATCTCCCCAGATTAGTCCCGTCCTAAGCATGTGTCAGCCAGCGGTTTAACTTTTGTTCAAATTTGCTGCAGTTGCAATCTTGGGCTCTCAAAGGCCTATGTGTCTGCAGTCAGACTCATAGGGCCTATCTGGGCCTATCCCGGATTAGTGACTGGATTTGGTAGCTGTGCCCTCGGGCTCCTGTGGGCCTCCAAGTCTGCAACTGGGCTTGCCCCCATGTCAAGCCTGTCCTGGGCTGTGACACTGAGTCAGGGGTCTCCCGGGCTCTCACTTGGGCCTCCAAATGTTACGAAGTTCGGGACCACTAGGAGTCTAAGTAGGGGAGGAAGTCTTTAAAGGTAAAACCCACATTGCTTCATTCTTGGGGAATGTGAAGCTGCAAGGGGAGAGACTACACTCCCTCAGGGCCTAGCGGTGAGCATGTATACAGAAGCCAAACCAAAAATAGTCAATCGTGCTCGCTTCGGCAGCACATACACTAAAAAATTGGAACGATACAGAGAAGATTAGCATGGCCCCTGCACAAGGATGGCATGCAAATTTGTGAAGCGTTCTGTATTTTTCCCCTGCCATATCGAAATGATCCTCACTGAAAAGGAACAAATTGTTCCTAAGCCTGAAGAGGAAGTTGCACAAAAGAAAAAGATATCCCAGAAGAAACAAAAACTTATGGCACAGGCATAAATTGAGCATAAAATAAACACAGATAAGAGTAAAGAAAAGAAAAGTTAATCATCCCATGACAGTCACAAGACAGAAGGGCATTTTGGGAGGTTGTTGGAACCAAGTTCAACCCTAGGTCTGACTTGTCTGAGACAAAATGGAGGTGAGGGTCAAGATAGAGTCACCTACGCTAACGCAGTCTCATGATCAAAGGTATATATCCCCATCTTGTTGCTGAGCTGGGATGGAGGGTGGGTAATATGGGGTGTCAACAGGAACCACCAACACCCCCATCCCCAACCTACCTGGTTAGCCCATGCTTTGGGGAAACTGAAGTCTTTTATACCTGTCTGAGGTGCTCCTGGCTGGGGTAGAAGCTAGTGAGGAAAGAAGTCTCCAGGATGGTCATGGTGGCATCTCTCTGGTCATGGTGGCATCATCTCTCTGGCCCTAGAACCTGGGGGAGGGGGATGTATAGTCTGTCTTCCCCGTGTCCCTTGGCCTCAGTCCTGGCACTCTGCACCATGGACGGCTTTTGTTCCTTATCACTCTTCCCCCAAGAGCAAGTGGGGCCTACAAGCAGAACTTTGATAGGTCACTCCTTTGCTTGGATTACTAGATATCAAACCTTGTCCCTGAAAGACCCAACTGACAGCAGGAAGGCCATTTTAGAAAAAGAACTGTAATCAGCCATTCGATAAGCCAAGATTCTAACCCAGGTCTTGTGAAACTAGCAGTGGAAGATAGGACGTTTGCAGTCGGACCACCTGCCACCACCCTGAGGCCCCTACCGGGAAGTTAGCGATAACAGCCCCTACTGGGAAGTTAACGATAACAATCGGTTTCACCCATAGCCCCCTCTGAATTTGGCAATACTGTTTCCTCATACCTTGTACCCATTGAAATGCACTAATAATAACCTTGTAACCATGCATCTGCTTCTGTACCTTGCTTCTGCTCTATAAAAAGCCCCCCCCCAAACTAAGCCCGGCACGCAAGTCGTGACCCGAGCGGGACTCTGCGTCTGCAGGCGCCTGTGTATGAATAAATTCCTCTTGCTTTTGCATCCCGAAACTTGGTTTTGTCCCTGTGTGTTGAGCGCGATTCTTCAGTCCCAGCAACTGGAGAGATGGCTCAGTGGTTAAGAGCACTGGCTGCTCTTGTGGAGGACCTAGGCTTGGTTCTCAGGACCCACATGGGGCTTAACAATCATCTGTAACTCCAGTTTGAGGGGATCCAATGCCTTCTTCTGGCCTCCACCTGTATTGCATGATGCAGGTGCACTTAACAAGCATGCAGGCAAAACTCTCATACACATAATCATGTCCCAGGGCTTTTGCACATGCTGTTTCCTCAGCCTGCAGTACCCATTCCCAGTTCTTCATCCTGAATTTCCCCTTTCTATTTATTTATTTACTTATTTATTTTTTTAGACAGCATCTCATGTAATCCATGCCAATCTCAAACTCACTATGTAGCTGAGGATGACCTTGAACTCCTGGTCCTCATGTCTATACCTCCTGAGTGCCAGGATGACAGTCGTGTACCAACACACTTGGTTAATGTGGTGCTGGCTTTCTGCATGCTAGGCAAGTACTGTACTCACTGAGCCCCAGCCCAGCTCTTTCTCATCATTTCTCTCTCAGCTGATGCCTCCTCTCCTTGGGAACCCTTGGCTACTCATGACTCCAAGATCTTCCCAGTTGCTGCCTTTGATCAGAGTTGCATTCTGTGTTGATTATTGGTAATTGTTTTGTTATTGACTTTTTCTCTTGTTAGGCAGTGATCCTTGCTTATAACTGTGTTACTCATTCCAAGGGCAGAGCCAGGCACTCAGTAGGTGATTAAAATATGCATGTATCTAGAGCAGACATGAACAAGGGAGAAGATGAAAATTAGAGAGGGTCTGGCTGAAGTGTTCCATGGGTAAAGTCACTTGTAGTACAGGCCCGAAGATCTGAGTTCAATCCCTGGAACACATGTAAAGGGGGATGGAGATGACTGACCCCACAAAGTTGTCTTCTGACCTTCACTGTGGTTCGTGTGCTCCAACCTCATCTCCACACACACACACACACACACACACACACACACACACACACACACCACAGCAGGTGCAGAGGTCCTGAGGCAGGAGTACTAGAAGACAAGGCACCCTTCTGCCCAGCCCCGTGATCGCACTGCTGACCTTGTTTCTATCAGGAGTTGGAAGGTCTCATCTCCTTTATTTTCTGAGAGAGAAGAAAGCAAAAGAGTGCAGAAGCTAGGCAGTGAGGTCTGGGTTAGCGCTCTACTGCAGAGCCAGCCCTTGTTTATTGGAGCAGGGCCTCTCTGGGAAGCTCAGGACAGCCTTGAACTCTCAGCGATCCTCCTGCCTCAGCTCTGTAGCGCGTGTGCCACCACATGGGCCTGTGTGCAGTGGTTTATTCTGAATTAAAATCTCCCTTGGTGAGGAGGGAGGGAGGCTGGTGAGACTAGGAAGTCAACAAATTTGACTGGTCTAGGAGAGCTGAAACTCAGATTTACCAGGGCCCTGCCCCAGGGGTGTGGAATCTGTAAGCAACTGCTGGGAGCTGCAGAGAGGAGATTCTCAGACCTGTCAAGGTACCTGCAAGCCATGCAGAGCTCTGGGGATGCAGATTTCATGAGACGTCACTCATGCAGGGGTGGGCTTCTGGTGGTACAGCTGTCTTTGAGTCATTTCTGCCCCCGTTAGTAACTGCATAAAAACTCATTGCTTGCCAGGTGTGGTAGTGCAGGCCTTTAGTCCAGCACTCAGGAGGCAAAGGCAGGTGGATATCTGTGAGTTTGAGGCCAGCCTGGTCTAAATAGTGAGTTCAAGGCCAGCTGGGGTTACAGGGAGATCTTGACTTAATCCTCCTAAGAAACAACTATAACAAATGAAATGCCTCATTGCTTCATTAAGGTGTGCTACAGTGCCTTTGTTACTTTGGTCTATCATTGGTTCCCTATGTGGGTCCATCGAGGTGTGTGTGAGTGTGTGTGTGTGTTTTATCTCTCCAGGAACAGTCACAATGCACACCCAGCAAAAAGGGCTGTTTTTCTAGCTCATGCATATGTTCCCAGGACTAGGAAATGGCTCAACATGTAGACAATGTCTGCAGACGTATTGAATGACTGAATAAAGCTGAAATTATGTCTAATGGGCAGTAGTTCCACTGAACCAATGAAGTAGCAGGGCAGCCTGGCAAGGCCCAGGCTCACCTTTGGGGACAGGTTGGAAAGTGACATCGAGCTGGAAGTGGTTGCATGGTCTCTGGGGACCTGTGGAACATGGTCAGGATCAGGTATGATAGAGCAGCTGTCAGAGCAGTCCTCACCCACGCCCTGTCTTCCCTGTCTTCCCACACCTGTAGCCCCTCACTGGGGGATTCTAGGCAGAGCCAGCCCCTCTTTAGGGGATCCTAGGAAGGCACTGTGCTGAGGAGTATATCACCTTCAAGTTCATGGCACTTTGTTATGAGAGACTGAGTGGGCATAGATGGTAGAGATACAAGATATACTGAGATGGTTCTTCCTTGATGACCACCAGCCACAATCTATGTCGTTATGGCCCAAGAACTGAGGGAAAGGTCAAAAAATATTTAGCAGTGGAGGAAGGAATAACACAGCCATTCAGTGATTAAGTAGAGTGGGAGGAGAGCACTCACAGGTTCTATCTAGAGCCCTTGGCTATTTTCCTAACAGAATTTGTTAGGTTCCACGTCCTCCACATGCAAACTTCTCATCTTTCTCTTCTTTAAATTTTGTTTTGATGCTTCTGGAGTGGAACCCGGGTTCTCATGTATGCTGGGCAAGTTCTCTAGCTTGGAACCAGGCCCCCAGATCCTCCCTGGGGGATTCTAGGCAGGGGCTCTGCCTCTGAGCCATGCCCCCAGCCCTTCAGTGGGACTCCAGGCTGGTGGTCTACTGCTGAGTTGTATCGCCAGTCTCATTTTGCTTTTATTTTAAAACAAGGTCTCATTAAGTTGCCCCAGACTGGCCTTGAATTTGTGATTCTCCTGGTTCATCCTTTCAGGTAGCTGGGATGACAGGTGTGTGGCACCAGATTGAACAATAGTTGAGCCTTACATGGCATTTCTTTCCCAGAATGAGGGCATGAAAAGTTCTCTACTCCCTATCCGCAAGCAATGTCCTTCACACATGCACCCTTCTGTTCCTTGTTTAGAATACCTAACGTGGGATATATTGAGCAAGGACCATTGTGTCTCTCTAGATTGTGCTTCAAGCCATAGCAGATCATCAGAAAATACCAATGGATTGCATGATGTGGCATGTTGACAGATGATCATATTGCCTGTGGCCATGAGGTCATCTTGTGGAGGACTGTCAGTGGGGAGATAACCTAGCTTCAGTGCTTGTACCATCCATGCACGACTCTCCAAGTCATCCTTCAGATATCTGCCTTTACCAATTGCTGCTGCTAGGCATTGTTGTGACCAATGGTCACATTGCATGTTGAAGTCTTTCTGGGGGAAGCTGATCTGGACACGGAGATCCTGAGTACCTTTGAAGGGAATGGCTTGGTTGAAGTGGGTCAAGGCTTCAAGGCTCACTACTGTGGTTTTAGTACTGGGACAAGAGACAACAGTTCAGCACCACAAACAGCGACCCAGGTCCTCTGTGAAGTACCCTGGAGGGCTCTTTATGGATTGTATTTGGGGGAGGGAGTTGAGCACACCAGCATCATGAACTCTCCTCGATTCGGCACCATGGACAAAACCCTAGCTTTAGACTTGGGTACCTCTGCACCATTAGCAACTTCAACTAGACTCCCCAAAGCTCTGTTGGGTACCACAGGCAGCTCCATGGGTTGGGCTCCGCCCCACAGCACCTTGGATATCATCTCCCTTCAGATTGAGGTGGGCGCATCAACACCTGGGTTCTTGCCCAGTCCCAGGACCCAGTTCAGCACCACGGACAGCTCTCATGTTTTGGTGGGTCTGGATGCAGCAACAAACTGGGTCAGCAGCAGTTTGTGCTCTGGTCAGTGGGTTTTATCTACAAGAGGCAAATTCACCACAGTCACAGCAGAGCCACGTGGTTCAACCTGTCCTGGAGTCACCTAGCCTCATTGCTTTTCACCTTCCTTTTTAAATTTTTGAGGCATGGTCTGTTATAGCCCATGGTATGTTATAAATTTTTGAGGCATGGTTTGTTATAGCCCATGGTCTGGTATAAGGCCTCTAACTCCTTATGTAGACAAAGAAGACCTTGATCCTTCTGCCTCCACCTTCCAAGCACTGGGACGACAGGCATGCAATTCCACACCCAGTTTATGTGGTGCTGGAACACAGAGCCTTCTGTTTGCTAGGCAAGCACTCTACATATGAGGCACATCTCCATCACTCTCTTCCTTTTTAAATTTAATTTAATTTTATGTGTATGAGTGCTTTGCCTGCATGTATGTAAGGGCACCCATGTCATGCAGTGCCCATGGAGGTCAGGAGAGGGCATTGGATCCCCTGGAACTGGAGTTATAGATGGTTGTTAGCTGCCATTTGGGTGCTGGGAACTGAACTTGGGTTCTACAAGAGCAGCCAGTGCTTTTAAGTGTTGAGCCATCTCTCTAGCCTGCTCCTTCTCTTTCCTTGACAGGATATCACTAGATAGCCCAGGCTGACCTCCAACTCCCAATTCTCCTGCTTTAGCTTCCCAAGTGCTGGGATGACTGCCCTCCCTCACTGCAAACTGAATTGAACAGGGCCCCCATGAATTCATATTCACCTTATGGGGATCTTATTTAGAAATAGGGTCATGCTGGGCGTGGTGGCGCACATCTTTAGTCCCAGCACTCGGGAGGCAGAGGCAGGTGGATCTCTGTGAGTTCAAGTCCAGCCTGGTCTACATAGTGAGTTCCAGGACAGCTGGGGCTACAGGGAGACCCTGTTTCAAAAAAGACAAAAAAACAAAAAAGAAATAGGGTCTTTAGAAGTAGAATTAGAAGTCACACTGGGTTGTGTGGGCACAAAGTCTGTCTGACATTCTTTTTTTTAAAAATGTGTATGAGTGTATTGTCTGCATGTATGTAAGTGCATCTGGGTCTTTCAGTGCTCATGGAGGTCAGAAGAGGGCATTGGATTTCCTGGAACTGGTGTTATAGATGGTTGTTAGCTGCCATGCTGGGAATTGAACTCGGGTCCTCTGTAAGGTCAGCCGGTATGCTTGATTGCTGAACCATCTCTCCAGCCCCATGTCTGACACTCTTTTTTTTTTTAATTCTATGGAAAAGACAAGTTTTATTATATTCCTTTTTAAAATGGGGGAAAATTGTACAATTAAGCATGGTCAAACCTCCGTTAGAGCTGGTTAATACTGATATTTTTTTTGAGACAGGGTCTCCCTGTAGCCCCAGCTATCCTGGAACTCACTATGTAGACCAGGCTGGCCTTGAACTCACAGAGATCTGTCTGCCTCTGCCTCCTGAGTGCTGCAATTAAAGGAGTGAACCACCATGCCTGGTAATACTGATATTTTATTATTGCCTTGAAGTCTCTAAGTAGTGTCTAAGAAATTATGTTAAGGTCCACCTGAAGGAAAACAGTACTGGAGAGGCAAGAAAGGGCTTGTGTAAAAGCTTCAGAGGGTTCGTAGGGAGATGGAACTTTGCTGAAAAGTTATGCTGAGCTCTGTAGCACCTTCACTTCTTAGCATACCTTCCACACCCATCACCGGGATTGTTTCAGAGGAGCAGTTTGGAGGCTTTTGGTATTCTTTGTTTTAATTTTTAATTTTATTTTTTAAATTTTTATTTACTATTTTTATTCTATGTGTATGAGTGTATTGCCTGCATGTATGTGAGTGCACCCGTGTTGTGCAATGCTGTGGAGGTCAG
>NW_008338645.1:695884-696843 GCF_000622305.1 Nannospalax galili | reverse complement strand
TTTCTTTCTTTCTTTCTTTCTTTCTTTCTTTCTTTCCTTTCTTTCTTTTTCATGTACTCTTTCTTCTTTTATTTAAATTTTTATGGGGCTTTTGGCTACTCTAATATTCCCCCTTCTGAAGAGGTAACCCTAAAATCTTTTAAGGATTAGATAAAAGCTCCCAAATATTTTCCACATTTTTGGCCTTTGAAACAGAGTATGTTGCTAAAGAGGCCCGAGAACGTTGTGAGTTTTAGCCAAGAAACTGGCTACTTCTTTGGGGATCTTTTTACCCTAACTGCCTAGCCACTTCCTATCTCCTATTTTTATCACACCATCCTCTGAAGAAATTACTCAAATAGCCAATAGGGAATTGGGACACATACTGTTCTGGCTTCTTCCATGTTGAACAGGGTCACAGGGTGAGGCAGTTGGAGTACCCCTTCAGTGGGTCTATCTAAAAGACCCCCAAATTGCATAACTCTTATCTCAAAGAGGAAAAGAAAGTCTTTGAATCATGAATAGGAGATATGAAGGAGAAGTAAAGGCAGGAGTAATTGGCATTACAAGTTCTAGATAGGGAACTAGAAAAAATTCAGAACAGGGCAATTTTCAAATTAGGGTCTATTGGAATTTCTTGACAGGGGCTTCCAAAAGCATATCTCTATTGGGTTCCTCCTCATTTTTCTTTTGTCTTCCAAGTCTGGACTCTAGAGTAATGGATTCAGGATTTGCTCTCAAGTATTTTGATAGCTGTTGGAGTGGTTAGAATCAGTGTCAGTTCCCTCTCAAAGGCTTCTAGATAGGGGGAGAAAACAAATTTATCCACCATTTTAGAACAATAGCTGGTTGTCTCCCTTAGCTACAGGTGGGCACTACAGTATTGGAAACCAAGGTTTGAAGTCTTACATCTGAGTAGCACTTTCTGGTTAGGAACAAAATCATCAATGAGAAATAATTGTCTAAATAACTTTTTATAT
>NW_008338645.1:694073-695066 GCF_000622305.1 Nannospalax galili | reverse complement strand
TTTTACATTCTCATTCCCTTTTTAAAAAAATAATCATGAGACATAAAAGCATTAACAAATAAGTTTCCCATCGATTGTGAGACTTCTTTTCCTAGGGATGCTAAGCAATGCTTATTCCCTTTTAAGGTTCTAGTGTCAAGCCAATGTTTAATTAAAGTTTTACTTGGGAACCAATGAATTTATTGAGCTTACTTACCAAGATAACTGAGGGGTTGCTGAGGTGTATGTATGGCCTGAGGGTATGCACACTGGAAAGACTTTACCCAGCATGGGTAATGCCTCCTTTTCCTAGCCTTCCCCAGATTGTATACTTTAGCCCTCTCCAAATCCAGGAGTCCATGTGTGATTAGGATCAAATTACATACAGTTGGCTGGGAAGAGTGGCTGGACAATGCAGTGAGGGTCCAATGACCCTGCTTGACCCTTCTTTAATGAATGAGCACAACGTTCAACAAGCCCAATTGTGATGTTGCTTAGCGATCAGGCTCAGTGAAAGTCGTGATGATGGTAGTTATTTCATGCAGAAGGGACTGCTGTATAGCATCATCTTATTAAAAGGACCTGGTGTTAGGATCCACACATGAGGGAGAACATATGTTATTTGTTTTTCTGAGTCTGTGTTACTTCACTTAGTATGTTTCTAGATCCATCCATTTATCTGCAAATTTCATTATTTCATCTTTCTTTACTGCTGAATAGAACTCCATCATGTAAATATACCACATTTTTGTTAATCACTCGTCATTTGAGGGTTTGTTGTATATAGCTTTAATTATGTTGAGGTATGTTCCCTCCAGTCCAATTCCCTCTAGGACTATGAACATAGATCCATGCTGAATTTTGTCAAAACCCTTTTCTGCATTTATTGAGATGACAATGTAGTTTTAGTCTTTGAGTCCATTTATATGATTAATGACGTTTATTGACTTGCATATATTGAACCATCCCTGCATCTCTGGAATAAAGCCTACTTGATCATGGTGAATGATCTTT
>NW_008338645.1:691355-693973 GCF_000622305.1 Nannospalax galili | reverse complement strand
TGTGTCTTTATCTGATTTTGGATTAGAGATGCTGGCTTCATAGAAGGAGTTTGGGAGTTCTCCCTCTGATTCTATCTTTTTGAATAATTTAAGTAGTATTAGTTGGAGATCTTCTTTAAATACCTGGTAGGATTCTGTTGCAAATCCATCTGGGCCTGGGCTTTTTTTAGTTGGGAGGCTTTGTATTACTGTTTCAATTTCCTCATATGTTATGGGTCTGTTTCAACTGTTGACCTCTTCTTGATTTAACTTTGGTGGTTCCCATGATTTTAGATACCCATCCATTTCTTTTAGATTTTCAAATTTGGTGGCATATATGCTTTTAAAATATTCCCTTATAATGGTCTGGATCTTTTGGGTGTCTGTTGTGATGTTTCCCCTTTCATCTCTGTTTTTGTTGATTTGGATTTGCTCTTTCTTTCTTTTGGTTAACTGGGCTAAGGGTCTGTCTATCTTGTTTAGCTTTTCAAAGAAGCAACTCTTATATTCATTGATTCTTTGCATTGTTTTCTTTGTTTCTATCTTTGTTTCTATTTCATTAATTTCTGCTCTGATTTTTGTTATTTCTTTTCTTCTGCTGGGTTTGGGTTTCATTTGTTCTTGTCTTTCCAGTGCCTTGAGTTGCAATGTTAGGTCATTTATTTGGGCTGTTTCTAATTTTTTAAAAAATTTTATTTATTTTTATTTTGTGTGTATGCATGTATTGCCTGCATGTAGGTAAGTGCACCCGTGTTGTGCAATGCCCATGGAGGTCAGAAGAAGCTGTTGGATCCCCTGGGACTGGAGTTATGGACAATTGTTAGCTACCATGTGGGTGCTGGGATTTGAAAGTGGGTCTTGTGCAAGAATGACCAGTGTTCTTAACCACTGAGCCGTCTCTCTCCAGCCCATCTAATTTTTTAATGTAGGCACTTAGAGCTATAAACTTTGCTCTTAGGACTGCTTTTAAAGTGTCCCAGAGGTTGTGTTGTGTTGTATTGTCCTTTTTATTGAATTCTAGGAATTCTTTTTATTTCTTTCCTAATTTCTCCTTTGACCCACTCATCGTTTAGCAGTGTGTTGTTCAATCACCACGAGTCTGTGTAGTGACTAGAGCTTTGTCCAGTGTTGATTTTGAGCTTTATTGCATTGTAGTCTGATAAAATGCATGGGGTTATTTCAATTTTTTTGTATTTGTTGAGGTTTGTTTTGTGGCCCTGTATGTCATTAGTTTTTGAAAAAGTTCCATGGGCTGCTGAGTAGAAAGTGTATTCTTTGGTGCTTGGGTGGAATATTTGAAAGATGTCTGTTGGGTCCATTTGATGTATAGTATCATTTAATTTGGATGTCTCTCTGTTTTTTCTTTGTCCAGTTGACCTGTCCAATGGAGACAGTGGGGTATTGAAGTCCCCTACTATTACTGAGTTGGGGTTAATCTGTGTCTTAAAGTCCTGTAGTGTTGTTGTGCATATATGTTAAGGATTTTAATGTCTTCTTGGTTAACTGTTCCTTTGATCTGAATGAAGTGACCCTCTTATCTCTTCTGATTTGTTTTACTTTGAAGTCTATTTTGTCAGATCCTAGAATTGCAACCCTTGCTTGTTTCTTAGTGCCATTTGCTTAGAATATTCTTTTCCATCCTTTTACCTTAAGGTAGTGCCTGTCCTTGAAGGTGAGATGGATTTCTTGCAGACAGCAAAGAGATGGCTTTTTTTTTTTGTCTTTTTGAGACAGGGTCTCACTGTAGCCTAAGCTGTCCTGGAACTCACTATGTAGACCAGGCTGGCCTTGAACTCACAGAGATCCGCCTGCCTCTGTCTTCTGAGAGCTGGTATTAAAGGCGTGTGCCACCATACCCAGCTGAGACGGATTTTGTTTTTAACCCATTCACTTAGCCTTTTTCTTTTGACTGGGGAAGTTCAGTCCATTGATATTTAAGGCTATTTTTGAAATATGTGTATTGGTTGCCATCAGTTTGATTGTTGTTTTGTATTCTCTGTCTAATTTTGTGTTTCCTGTATTATATTTTTATTTTCTTTTGTTGCCCCTGGGGTATAGCTGTTTCTCTCTCTCTCTGTTCTCTGTATTGCTTCAAGTATTCTTTGGAAGACTGGTTTTATGGACATGTATTCTTTCAGGTTATTTGTGTCATGGAAGGTTTTTCTTTCCCCCTCAACTAAACTAGACATTTTTTCTGGGTATAGTATTCTGGGCTGGCATCTATTGTCATGTAGAACTGGAAATACCTTGGTCCAGCCTCTTCTGGCTTTCATAGTTTGCATTGATAAGTCAGCTATAATTCTGATGGGCTTTCCTTTGTATGTGCCTTGTTTTTATTTTGTTGCTTTCAGTATTCTCTCTTTGTTCTGTACATTTAGTTTTTTTTTTTTTTTTGGTCTTTTTGAGACAGGGTCTCACTGTAGCCCAAGCTGTCCTGGAACTCACTATGTAGACCAGGCTGGCCTTGATCTCAAAGAGATCTGCTTGCCACTGCCTCCTGAGTGATGGGATTAAAGGCGTGCACCACCATGCCCAGTGTTCATTTAGTATTTTTGCTATGATATGTTGTGGGGAGTTTCTTTTCTGGTCCTGTCTATTTGGTGTTCTATGTACTTCCTGTATTTGTATGGTAATGCCTC
>NW_008338645.1:689009-691033 GCF_000622305.1 Nannospalax galili | reverse complement strand
TTCCTTCTTCATTTCTGCCTGAGTTTTCTTCAGTGTTTCTATGTCTTTTTTGAATTCATTCAGAAGTTTACCCCTATCTTCTTTCAGTTCTTTGATTTGTTTGTTCGTATGTTCTTTAAATTCATTGAATCCCTTGATCATGTTAATGATTGTTCTTTTAAATTCACTGTCCTGGGTTATCTCTAGGGGGTTCTCTTTGTAGAATTCTTCTACACGATTGGTGGAATTTGGTGGGGACATAGTGTTTTGGCTTTCCATTTTATTATTCTTTCGTTGTGAGTTTGGCATGTGAATTTTCTTAGTTGTTTATGATTCTGATATGAGAATTAGGTTGAAGTATGCTTCTGTTTGTATTATCCACATGCTTAGATCCTTTCTTTATTTGCTATGTAAAGCTGGTTGGTACAGGGTTCAGGTTCTCTCAGGTTTAATTTGGAAGGAACTGATGGCTTCAGATCAGATTCAGGAGTACCCACAGAAGCCCAATTCAGGTTCTAGTCAGGTACACTCAGCCTTCCTTCACCATGTGGAGGTAGGATCTGGGTGCTCTTAGGCAGCCCACCCTCTCAGGTTGTGTGCTAGGATCTCAGCCTTTGCCTACCAAAGCCAGATCTGCCCTGGGGCCTTGAGGGGGAGGGGCTCAGGAAATCCCAGGTAGGGGGGATGGGTGTGGCACAATTAGTGGAAGCTCACCACCACCTGGAGGCAGAATATGGGGGCTCTCAGGCAGTCCCCTGAAGCATCCTCATGCCCTCTGCCAGAGGGAGGCCAGAACTCAGCACTCTGGTGGTCTGCTGAGATCAGAGCTGCTACACCAGTGGAGGTTGAAAGCCACCCTCTCAGGCTGTCTGCTAGGATCAGCTTTTGGCATTCTTATAGGAAGAAATGTAAGAGTTGGGGGCTGGCTCAGTGGTAGACCACCTGCCTAGAATCCCCCAGTGAGCAGCTGGGTGTGTGACTCAGGGGTAGAGTCCTGCCTAGGATCCCCCAGTGAGGGACTGGGAACACCTGCCTATAATGCCTCCCTGCCCACTTGCTGGGGGTGTTGCTCAGTGGTAGAGCCCCTGCTTACAATCCGTCAGTGAGGGGCTGGGGGCATGACTAAGTGATAGCCTCTGCCTAGTATTCTCCAGTGAGGAGCTCAGGGTGTGCCTCAATGGTAGAGGCCTGCTAACATATGACTTCAAAACTCAGCTCCACTAAAGAAAAGTAAAAAAGAAGGCATGCGAAAGGCTGTGTGGTGACACACACTGTCATCCTAGAACTCTGGAAGGGACACACTAGGATCCTTGACAGCGAGACTCTGCTGTCTGTGTCTCATCGTGGGGACTGGATTCCAGGGCACCATTTCAATGGAGAGCCCTGAGTTTAGTTTGAATGGCCCAGGCCATGAGACAGCAGGTACCTGTAGAGATGCCATGACTACAGGACCTCTCTCCGGGGTGAAGTGGCCATCCTTTGCTTGTCTGTGGGCAGTGATTCACTGAACCATGGTACAGAGCTGCATCAGGTTGATGACCACCTTGTCTGTCATTACGGGATGGGCCAGGATGAAGATTCAGAATGACTAGCTCATGAGCCTGTAGGGTAAAGGGAGGTGACAAAATATGGTGGTATTTTGTTTAGTTTCTTGATTTTTGTTTGTTGTTTTGTAAGAGTGAAACCACTGAGGACAAGTCAGCCTTCGGGTTGCAACAGCAAGAGGTTTATTTAGTACACAGGTACCTGTGGGCACAAAGTCTCCTCGGAGGACTTGCGCGCCCCCATGCTGGGTTTTGGCACTTTTATAGAGCAGAAGCGGGGTACAGAAGCAGAAGCATGGTTATTGGCCCATTCAAACGAGTATAAAGCATGAGGAAGTTAAGTTGCTAAATTCTGGGTGGGTGACTTATGGTACAGATCTGATTTCCTGGTATCGAGCCCCGGGGATTGCCAGATGCAGATGGCTTGACCACTACGTCCTGTTTTTCTGATAAGCTAGTTTCTCAATGCTTGACTTCTTGTCAGGCATTCCTATCAGGTGG
>NW_008338645.1:665763-684618 GCF_000622305.1 Nannospalax galili | reverse complement strand
CCTTTCTTACTACTGTGGCCAGGATTCTGCTTAATTCTTTATTTCGCTTCCTATCTCTCATTGCCTCTCTATCTTCTGCCTCTCTTTTCTGTCTTTCTTCTCTTTCTTCTGGCGTCTCTCTCTTGTTAAAAATTCTCTCTGCCTCCCTCAAGAGGTCTCTGAGACCTTGCCCCTGCAAATTTTCTATTCTCTGGAGCTTACTCCTGATATCAGGGGCTGATTGCCATATGAAAGACATAGAAACACTCACTTCTTGATCAGGACTATCCGGGTCGAAGGGAGTGTACCTGCGATATGCCTCTTTAAGTCTTTCTAAAAACACAGTGGGCGGCTCATTGGTTCCCTGCATTACTGATCTTACCTTGGCCAAATTGGTGGGGTGTCTCCCTGCCCCTTGGAGGCCCGCTACAAGCACCTGGCGATAAAGACGTAGGTGTTCCCTACCTTCAGCCGTGTTGAAATCCCAAGCAGGTCTGGTGAGGGGAAAGGCAGCCTCGATCTCGTTTGGCAGTTGGGTTGGTCTCCCGTCTGCCCCCGGGACATGCTTTTGGGCTTCCAGAATGACTCTCTGCTTTTCCTCCGTAGTTAGGCCTTGCAGGAGCTGTTGGCAATCGTCCCACGTGGGTTGGTGGGTAAGGAGGATAGATTCTATCAGGGCTGTTAGGGCCTGCGGGTCTTGGGAAAAGGACGGGTTATGAGTTTTCCAGTTATACAGGTCTGAAGCGGAGAAGGGCCAATACTGTAACTGGTTTCCTTCCCCTCCTGCGAGTCGGAGGGGCAGGATGTGTGGGGAATCTACTTGTCCTCTCCTGTCTCTGAGTCTCCCTTCCCCTCCTGTGAGTCGGAGGGGCAGGATGTGTGAGGAATCTCCTTGCCCTCTCCTGTCTCTGAGTTGCCCCGCGATGGGGGAGGGAGCAACCTCCGGTCCCTCTGCTTGGGTGTTGTCTGGAACAGCCGCAGCGGCCTGCGGAGGAGGGTGGTAGGGAGGGGGATTCTCACTCAGCAGATCAGCAGGAACACTCTCATCAGGGGGTAAAACAGGCTTTGGTTTCAGCACAACACGATACAGGGAGACGGTCGAGGGTCTGGGTTAGGGGCAGAGGGGAGGGGGATTCTTCGTGAAGGACTGAGAAAAGGAGTCACCCACGGTGGTGGGTCAAGGGAGAGATTTTCCCAAGTGACTATATAGGCGACTTGGTCCGGGTGTCCCATCGGTCCAGGAGAGAAGATTTTTGCTTTGATCTGTAAAATAACATCAGAATTGAATGTCCCATCGCAGGGCCAACCTAAGTTAAAGGTTGGCCATTCTGAGGAACAAAAAGTAATCCATCTATGCTTCTTGATCTCCACAAACTGGTTGTGGGCACGAGTTTTCACCTCCTTCCAATGATCTAAAGTCAAACTCAAAGGGGTAGTTAATCCTTGTCCCATTTCAAAGCTTTGGTTCAAACAACGATCAACAATGAACAACAGACTCTACTGACACACAGACAGACACGCAGCGCGAAGAGGAGAATTTCAGATACCGATGGCAGGGAGGTGCCCCTGCCCAGATTAGACCCACAAAAAACTACAGAGGGGGTCTCACTGATCCTGGAGTGTCCCCCAGGTCAGCAGGCAAAACTCATGGACTCATCAGTCCAGCACTTGCACTGCCCAGGAGTTCCGACGGGGCCCCACAGACGCTGCGCGAACCACGAGCAAACAAGTACACAGACAACACAGACAACAGTTAGCAGGCCGACTCACCTCCCCCCAAGGCTCGAGTTGCCCCGGTGGTCTCCTCTTGTCCAACAGATCTCGGTGGGCCTGAGGCCAGCATCTTTCCTAGAGGGATCCAGACCTTAGGAGAAAGCCTGAGAGCATCTGATCCTCATCCGACTTGGGCCTCTGTGGGAACTCCTGAGCATCAGGACTAAAGCCATCTGGTCCCTCCAGTATAAAATCAAAAGAGACCTGAAGCCTAGACCAACCAGCTTTTTGTAAGAGTGAAACCACTGAGGACAAGTCAGCCTTCGGGTTGCAACAGCAAGAGGTTTATTTAGTACACAGGTACCTGTGGGCACAAAGTCTCCTCGGAGGACTTGCGCGCCCCCATGCTGGGTTTTGGCACTTTTATAGAGCAGAAGCGGGGTACAGAAGCAGAAGCATGGTTATTGGCCCATTCAAACGAGTATAAAGCATGAGGAAGTTAAGTTGTTAAATTCTGGGTGGGTGACTTATGGTACAGATGTTATTTCCTGATTTCCTGGTATCGAGCCCCGGGTATTGCCAGATGCAGATGGCTTGACCACTACGTCCTGTTTTTCTGATAAGCTAGTTTCTCAATGCTTGACCTCTTGTCAGGCATTCCTATCAGGTGGCCTCATGGCGCCTAGGTTTTTCAGTTTTTAGAGTCCCAGCTGGCCTAGACCTCCATAAGTAGATCAGGCTGGCCTTGATCACAGGAAATCTGCCTGCCTCAGTGTCACCAGAGTTCTCTCTGGGTCTCTTGCGCTATCAGTCAAACCATATAACTTATCTTTATGTACATTTATTATTATCATCGTGTGGGGAGGGAGGGGAGTGGCTTACAATGAAAGGAGCACCCAGTGCCTACTCTGAGCAGCTCAGCTCTAGGCCTCCCAGCCCTGTGCCACAGCTCAGAGCCTGCCACACCACACTGCTCCTGAGGATCGCCCATAGTCACCGCTAGCATTCGCCAATGCATTGGGCCCGCAGTCTGGTTCTGGGTCAGTAAATGCCCCTTTTCCCGACACAGGTGAGATGCTGGGGCCATCTTTGTTCTCCACCCCCACCTCCACGCGTTCTCCACACCCGCCAGAGCTGCGGATTCCTGGCTGCTCGCGGCTTCCGTCCCAAGATGACACCAACAAGCCCCTCCTTCCAAAGCTAACTGTGCACAGTCAATTCTCTGCAGCAGGCCCCGCCCCTTGGAGGAACCAGAACCCCTGGGGAACATACTCAGCCTCCTGCGTGTTGGCATTAAAGGCGTGCACCACCACGCCCAGCTCACTGTTGAGATTTGAATGTGAAATGTCCCCCACAGCATCATGCATTTGACCCTTGGTCCCCAGCTGGTGACATTTTGGGGGAAGGCTGTGGAACCTTTAGGAAGGGAAGCCTTTGGGGAGGAAGAGGGTCGCTGGGGATGGGCCTTATGTCTTTCTAGCTGAGCCCCACTTCCTGTTCACATTCTGCTTCCTGAGTGTAGCCCTAATGTAACCTGAGACCTCCTGCTCCTGCCACCTGATGGACCAATTTTCATAAACTAGGATGCGTTGCCTTATTATTTGGTCACAATAAGGAGAAAAGTAACTAAACAGCAACAGGGTATCTCTGCCCACTACAGTAACTATCCACTTAGTCCCTCAGCTCAGCCGTAATGGGTAAGGCTGCCTACCCAAGGCCCTCAGAGCAGATGTGTCCTCTCCTGGTGGTGGAGGGAGGTGGAAGGGTCTGTCCTTATCACGTGCTTCCTGGGTTCTCCTTAGTGACATGGTATGTTCTGTTGTCACCACAGTGGACTAGCATCCAGGTGTGACCTGGGGAGACAGAAAGGGGGTATGTCTTATAGGATGATGGGTGCACAGGGTGGCTGGGAGCCAGCTGCAGTCACCAAGGAGAATCTGGAGGGTGAAGACATGGTGGAGCTCATGGCATGCCATATTTAATTTTTACTTATTACATTATTTATTTATTTACCCAAGTAAATAAATGCCATGGTGCACATGTGGAGGTCAGAGGACAAGTTGCAGGAGTTGGTACTCTCCTTCTACCACGTGGGTCCCAGGGTTATCTGGCTTGGCTGCAAATACCTTTACCATCTGAGCCATCTCACCACCCCCTACACCACATTTAGGTATCACCAGGGGGAGGGGGGAGGGGGCTCATCCAGGCATGTGAAGGAGGGGGCTTAAGAGCTGAGTTGAACTTGAGCATCACAGCCAACCAGTGATTGTGGGGTTGAACTAGGGCCAGCAGAGAAAGCCAGTAAGCATTGTTCCTCCATGGCCTGTGCTCCAGCTCCTGCCTCCAGGTTCCTGCCCTGAGTTCCTACCTTGGGCTCCCTGATGAACTGTGACCCGGGAGATGTAAGGCAAATAAACTCTTTTCTCCCCAAGTTGGTATTGATCAGAGTGTTTTGTCACAGCACTGGAGAAACAAACTAGGACAGTAGCTAATCTTTTCTAGTGCTGAAATCAAACTCAGAACGTTGTGATAGGGCAGAACTTTATCACCTAGCCATGCACCCAGGCCCTCACTGGGAAATCCTAGGCAGGGACTCTACCCTTGAGCCACACCCCGAGCCCCTCACTGGGGCTGTGTGTGTGTGTGTGTGTGTGTGTGTGTGTGTGAGTATATGAGCACATACACACCATAGTGTATACATGGAAGTCAGAGGACAACTTTCAGGAATAGGTTCTTGCCTTCCTCCATGTGGGTCTTGGGGATCCAACTCAAGTCACCAGGGTTGGTGGCAAACATCTTTTTTAAAAAAAATTTTATTATTTTTAATTTATGTTTATGCATGTATTGCCTGCCTGTAGGTAAGTGCACCTCTGTCGTGCTATGCCCAAGGAAGACAGAAGAGGCTGTCGGATCCCCTGGTAGTAGAGTTATGACAGACAGTTGTTAGCTGGGTGGCAAGCATCTTTATCCATTGAACCCTCTTACTGACCCTGTTTTGTTTTGTGAGACAAGATCTCATGTAGCCCAGGCTGGCCTCAGATTATGTAACTGAGGATTAGTTTGAACTCCTGATACTTGTGTCTCTACTCCCTGAGTGCTGGGAGTACAGGGGTGTGCCAACACATCCAGTTTGTTGGTGCTAGTGATAGAACCCAGGTATCGGTCTGTGACAGGCTCACCATATAAGCATGGGATTAAAGGTGGGTGTCACCATGCCCAGCTTAGTCTTGAGGTTTTTTTTTGGTTTTTTTTTTTTTGGTCTTTTTGAGACAGGGTCTCCCTGTAGCTCCAGCTGTCCTGGAACTCACTATGTAGACCAGGCTGGCCTTGAACTCACAGAGATCCACCTGCCTCTGCCTCCCAAGTGCTGGGATTAAAGGCATACACCACCACGCCCAGCTAGTCTTGAGCTTTTAAAGTCAAATATATTCCTTTCCCTCTCTTCCACCTCCCCATCCAGGCTGGGAACCTCTAAACTTGTACAGAGCCTTGCCAGAACCTTCTGATGGTGAGTTTACCTGACAAGGCTCTCAGCTTACTGTCCCCACACATCTGTCTTTCCCAGTGAACTAGGTAGAATCGGTCACCAGCTCCAGGTCCTGGCTCTCTCCTTGGGCAGCAGATAAAAGTCCAGAATTCAAAAGGAGGGCAGCATCTCTGGGGTCAAGCTGATAAAGGCAGATATGTAGACACTGCTTTGGCTCTTTAAATGCTGCTTGGAGCTTACGACATGGTCCTTACTCATTGTGGACAAGAGTTACTAAGGCTGAGCAGGGTTATTTCTGACCTTCACTGAGGTGGTCCCAGCCCTTGATGGGGACCTCTGCTTTGTTTGGCCTGAGCCCAGTCATTATCATATCCACCTCTAGATGTCCATTCTTTGTGTGTGTATGTGAGTGCCTGTGTTTATGTGGCTTTTTAATTAATTGATTTTTATTTATGAGTGTTTTGCCTACTTGTATGTAAGTGCATGCAATGCCTGCAGGGGCCAGAAGAGGGTGTTGAAGCCTCTAGAACTGGAGGTACAGATGGTTATTAGCCATGATGTAAGTGCTGGGAACCAAATCTAGGTCCTCTACAAGAGCAGCCAGTGATCTTAACTACTGAGCTATGTCTCCCAACCCTCACACCTGGCTTTTTTACATGGGTTCTAGGGATCAGACTCCGGTCTTCATGCTTATATGGTAAGTCTTCTATGGACTGAGCCATGAACTCATTCCCTCCCATAGTCCTCACAGCCAGCAAGCCACACTAGGCATGCCAGGGAAGATCTTGCATGGATCCTGGCCCCAGCCCTTCACCAGGATGTGACTATCTTGTCCTTGGTTCCAGGGTCCTAACATCTTGTAAGTTGAGGGTGAGATGAATACTGTTGCCCACCTCTGTGCCCACTGTGGTCACCTCATTGTGTAGGAAATTCCCAGAGTCCTCCTGAGTTGAGTAAGGTTAAGCTGTCATCCTGGCTGAGGTCTTTGGCCAGAGGGAACCATCTGTTTCTACCTGTACAGAGTGACTGGCAAATCATTCTGACTCCCTCTGACCCCAAGTTCATGGAG
The DNA here is from genome assembly GCF_000622305.1 of Nannospalax galili. NCBI lineage: Eukaryota > Metazoa > Chordata > Mammalia > Rodentia > Spalacidae > Nannospalax > Nannospalax galili. The sequence continues at coordinate 678,370 of NW_008338645.1, read as the reverse complement.
AAGATGGTGCTGCTGTTTCTTTGTACTGGCTACAAGCATCTACACCACTAAGTACTCAGGTATAGCCCTAGGCATTTAGAGACTGGAGTTATTACCCCAAATGCTCTGAAATCCTCCCCAATTTCAAGGTCCCCTCCTTTGCCTGCAATCCTGTGGTGTATTGTCCCCATCCCCCCTGCAAACTCGACCTGCCCTGTCCTCTGTCCAGTGCTCAGAGTCTGTCTCCCCCAGTCCAGTATGGGGTATTCACCGTGAACCGCAAGATGGATCACACTTGAAATTTCACACTGGACATCGAGGTGGGTCCTGACCAAGGGGGGTGGATCTCTCATTTGGGGTGGGGCGGGTGGATCTCAGCTGGGGGGTAGGTCTCTCAGCTGGGGTTGACCTGTTCCAACAGAACCCTCCCAGAAGTTACCAGTCCTGCCCCTTTGTCCGCACAGAGCCCTGAGGGAGTCAGAGCCTGATGGCCATTGAAGGCTTTTTAAAATTTTCTTTCACCTGCCAGAGCTTGTCAGGTGCCATCAGGGAGCTAAGTGTGAACTGTCTCTCCTTCCTTCCTCTGCTAGGAGTGTCCTTTTATAGTGAGCAACCTGAACCACCACACATGGCCACCTTGCTCCCAAAGACAGACCCTTGGAATCAAGTGACATTTGAGTCACCAGATACTCGATTTCATCTTCTCCCAAGATCTGGCCCCTAGGGAGAAAGACCCAACAGGACCAGAAGAATGTGAGAATCTGACCCCCAGATCTCCTGAGAGCCTGGGGCAGTACAGGAAGTCACCCCCAGATCTTCATCTCTCCTGACTTTCTCTCACAGTCTAAGGACCTGGACCATGGAGGCCACTTACCAAAGCTCAGGCAAGCACAAGTTCACAGTTGCATTTGATGTGACGGAGCTTGGTGAGAACTGTGCATTCATGGAACACGTGAGGCCAGGCTGGGGGAGGGGAGAGGGAGGAAAGGTAGGATGGGGGAGGGGCAGCTGACATGCTGAACATCCTGTCACTTGTATTGTGTCTAGGGCTTTCATCTTTGTATGTCAAGCCAAACAAGACATTCTTCTGCCTCAACGACAAGACACTGTGTGTTGCTGTCTAGGCCCAGTGAGTCCCCTTGATCCCTCACCCTGATAGAGAACCAGGGACAACCCAGAAAATGAAGACTGAGATTTCCCCCAGTTCATGTGTTCACATACTTGGTCCATGACTGACAACAATATTTTGGGAAGTTGCAGGACCTTCAACAGGCAAGGCCTAGTTGGTCCATCATGTGGGTCCTTGGGATTAAACTCAGGTCATCAGGCTTAGAGGCAAGCCCCTTAACCTACTGAGTCATCTTGCCAGTCCCCATCTCTCAGCCTCTCTCCTAACCTCATTGCCACCACATCTGGCCTCCTGCCTCCATCTCCCAAGTGCTGGGGTTACAGCTATGTGTTGCAGTGCTGGGTTTACACAGTGTTGGGGATGAAACCCAGGACTCCATACACACTAGGCAAGCACTCTGCTCACAGAGTCCCAACCCCAAGCTCCAGTTTGGAATGCAGTGAGATCCAGCCAGCCCTCTCTACAGCTGTGAGGTTGTGCAGGTGGGTCCAAGCCAGTGAGGTAACCCTCCATTCCCCAAGGTAGTGAGGTAACCCTCCATTCCCCAGGTAGTGAGATAACCCTCCATTCCCCAGGTAGTGAGGTAACCCTCCATTCCCCAGGTAGTGAGGTAACCCTCCATTCCCCAGGTACATTGTCAACAAGCTGGTGGATGGGCATGCACTGATCATCTTTTGAGTCAAGATGGATTCCTGCAGGATTTATAAATCAGAATTCACTGCAGAGGGTGGAGGTGTGTGGACCCCCAGTCTTCTTCTACCTTTGCCCCTCTTTCCTCTCCTTCCAGGAACCCATCTCTCTTCCCATCCCCTGTTCCTAACACGTCTCCAAAGGCCTGGGGTACATCTTCCTACAGAGGGAAAAGCTGCTGGCTATGTTCAAAGGCCCCAAGGAGGACTTGGTGGGGGCCTCCGTTTTCCTCAACATCATTGTGTTCTCCTCAGGTGACACCCATACTCGGGGCTCTGATGAAGTCACAGGTTCTGTCCTAGGAACTTCCCTCATCAAAATGAGGAAGTGCTGGGATGGCTCAATGGGTAAAGAGCTTACTGGGCAAACATGAAGACCTGAGCTCCATCCCCAGCACCCACAGAAAAGCTGGGTATGGAGCTGCAGAGTTGGCTCAGCAGTTAAGAGCACTGGCTGCTTTTGCAGAGGACCTGGGTCCAGTTTCCAGCACCCACATGGCAGCTAACAGCCATCTGTAATTTCAATTCCAGGGAATCTGATGCCCTCTTCTAACCTCAAATGGTATTGCATGATGTGGGTGCACTTACATACATGCAAGCAATACACTCATACACATAATCAAAACAAATTTTTAAATAATAAAATAAGATAGAAAGTGACTGAGGAAGACACCTGACATGGACCTCTGGTCTTCACACACACAAACATGGGCAAACAGGCTTGCATATACATGTGCACACAGATATATACAACAAATATACATGCAAAAAAATCACCAAGGTGGGCAGTGTGGGTGAGGAAGGGTGAAGGACAATTGAGGCTGTTCTCTGACCTCCAGAGAGAGAGAGGGAGGGAAGGAGAGAGAAATGCAGAAACAGTGTGGCTAGGAGGGGCATAAATTGTGTTCCCCTTTTCCCATACTTCCCCTAACCAGTGCCCGTGCCCACCTGACAGGACACCTTGTCTCTTTGGCAGACTCTGGACTGTCTCTCTGTATCTATAGGGGGCGAGTTGGTTCAAGTGGGGTGAAGATTGTGGAGACCCATAGTTCACAAAGATGTACAGTATTTTAAGCCAGGGGTGCCCTTCCACTTTTGGGTCAGACTCTCAACCTCCTGCAACCAGGGACTTGGGGTCCACTCCCCAAAATAAACCTCCTGGTTCTCCTGGTGTGGGCTCAGGTCAAAGTTGAATCCATCTAAATACCCCAACCCTTCTTTAATTTTTTTTTTGTCTATTTGAGACAGGGTCTCCCTGTAGTCCCAGTTGACCTGAACTCACTATGTAGACCAGGCCGGCCTTGAACTCACAGAGATCCACCTGCCTCTGCCTCCTGAGTGCTGGGACTAAAGGCTTGTGCCACCACACCCGGCTCTTCTTTAAATTTTATCTATTTATTTATTTTTGGTCTTTTTGAGACAGGATCTCCATGTAGCCCCAACTGTCCTGGAACTCACTATGTAGACCAGGCTGGCCTTGAACTCACAGAGATCTGCCTGCCTCTGCCTCCACCTCCCCAGTGCTGGGATTAAAGGTGTGTGTCACCATGTCCAGCTTTAAATTTTATTTTTATTTGGCAGGCTGAAGTGATTGCTCAGTGGTTAAGAGCACTGACTGTTGCAAAGGATCTAGGTTCCCAGCACCCACATGGCAGTTAACAACCATCCATGACTCCAGTTCCAGAGGAATCCAAACCCTCATCTGACCTCTTGTGGTACTGCAAGACATAGGTGTAGTTACACACATGCAGGCAATACACTTATGACAAATAATAGTGATAATACTAATAAGTTTTTTTTTTAGAAGAAGCATTTCATTACAGCTTTAACATACTCAATAACAGTTTCCAGAGCAAAGATACAACTCTTTCAAAAGTGGCTATAAAATTTTTAGGTTTGCTGTTGAATTAATACAGTTATACAATATTGAACTCAGTATAAGCCCTGTAAGACATAAAATTGAATGAGTTTTTAACCTTTAAAAAAGATCTCCATTTCATTTTAGAATATATTGTTCCTTACAGAAAGACTCATTGTTTTTGCTACTAACACTGAGATGTTGGTGTATGCATCTCTAATCTGTATGTATCTGATTATTACTAGTCATAATCAGTTGCACTCGGCTCCTTGGCACCTGTGTATGTCTATAAAGCCATTGGGTAGATTTCAAAGTATTTTTATTTTACGAGTATGGGTGCTTCGTTTGCACGCATGTAAGTGCATCATGTGCATGCAATGTCCGTGGAGGCCAGAAAATGGCATTAGACCCTGGAACTGGAGTTACAGAAGGTTGTTTGCTGCCACGTGGGTGCTGGGAATCAAACCCAGGTCCTCTGCAAGAGCAGCTAGTACTCTAACCACTGAACAAGCTCTCCAGTCCCCAACCCTCCAAATTTAAGCCATAGCTGGTGTACATTAGGAAAGCCAGCCCTTACAATAGCCATACTCCGAGCTTACCCCAAGCCCTCCACATCTCCTTCCCACTCTCCTCCATGCTTCCACTCCAACCAGCATACCAGTGCTCAAGGGGCCACATATAGCCAAAAAGCCCTAAGGGTACTGTTCACAAACACTGAAATGAATGGCCTCTTTAGGGCTGCGGAGTGCACCGCCTGTGGAGCAGGTCTGTCCAGATGCTCTCTCCAGTTTTCTGTTTCTCACTGTGAGCCACACCCCAGGTCTGTCCACCTCACACCAGAATCACCCCTCAGGTCTCTCTCAAATCTGGATGGATCACCAGCATCCAGAGTCCTCATCTACTGCCAGAACCACAGCGTGTACAGCTCAGAAGATGGGGTAACTGCTTTGACTACCAACACAGATGTAGATTTGAAAGAGCTGCCCATATTAGTACCAGTTTGGAGGACGAGGAGGATTGGTTGGGATGTCCACAGCCAGACATGTGGCTAACAACCATCCATAACTCCAGTTCCAGGGGATCTAACACCATCTTTTGGTTTGTGTGGGATTTGCATGCATGTGTTGGACTCACATACATGCAAGCAAAACACTCATACTCATAAAATAAAAATAAATAAAAATTAAAAGTCAAGAAAAAGCAAAAAAGAAAAGATAGATAATAAAGAAAGACTACCAATGTTGATGTCTGGTCTACACAGAAACACATTCACATTGTCACCCCCACACATGCACACACAACACACACATGCATGTGCAACCACTTACACACACATGCATGCACGCACACATACATACCACACACCTACATGCACATGCACACCTCACACTAAAACTCAAAGTAGAAAGGTGTTTCTGCCTGTGGGAGCAAGCCTGCCCTCGACAGTTCTGCAAAAACTACCCAGCCAAAGGAGCAATGAGATACAGTTCACGTCAGTTTCCCAAGTTACCAGCAGAGGGCATCTTCCATAATTTACAGAAGCATTGTAGGAGTCAGTGCTTTAAGCAAAAAGCCTTTCCTAGATTCCAGGCTCTGGGAGGCTTTTGATATCTAAATGGGCAAGACTTGAGAGAATCACTAAATGCATACATTGTCCCTGTGGGAAGTTCCCTGTAGTGCCTGCTCATCTGCACCCTTTCTGCTGACCCAGAGTCACCTTTTATGACCACCCATCTTCATCACCCACCATCACAGGCAATTGAACCATGAAGTTATTTTCTGGGGACAGAGTGAGCTTGCTCCAGGTCAATATCATCTTCCTCAGGGGAAAGTCCCACATGGTGACATTCGCCCTGAGAGGCGTGTGCAGTGACTGCATGGTGTCCGATGTGCTTGGATGCTGGTGTTCTCAGTGCTGCCAACCCTCATGACTTGGGGGACCACCAGGATGTACCTGCAAGGACAGACAGACATGAGGGACTCCGTGGCAGGTGAATGCCTGGAGCTGGGAGCCATGCCAGGGAAAGTCACCTGAGTCCCCTGGGTTCCCTAGACTCACAGCAGGTTGGTGTGGCTCAGATGGCTGCTCATGAGGATCAGAAAGAAGCCCAGGATCCAAGACTGATCCATAGAGAGCCCAAGGCAGCAGGTATATGACTCTTCTGTGTCACAACCCTGGACTGTTGGCTTTGGCTTGTCCCGGCTGAGTTAATGTCTAAACAGTTTGGGGAGGGGAATACCTGTAAATCCAAAAGCAGGGGGTGAGGGGCTACCCCAAGTTTCTCAGCCAGACCTCCAAGGGGACTTTTCTGGGGGTTTTGAGTGGCAGGAGGGGAGACCACAGTGTCTTATCTCCTACTCCTGGCAGGGAGCCCTGTGGCCCCAGGGCACCCACCTCATGGCAGTCTGGATGGGTGTTGTGAAATTGTTCAGTTTCTGGAACAGCTGCTCCCACAGCTCACCATCAGCACTTTCTTCCTTGTCCCCAATTCGAGGCGTGAGAGAATACTATGGCGCCCAGCTGTTCTGGCTCCTGCTATATTGAACATCTGAGAAACACATGGATCAACAGCATCTCCCAGGGCTGTCAAGAGGGCTCAGCAGTAACAGGACTTGCCACCAACCCTGGTGATCATAGTTGGATTTTCTGAACCCACATGGTGGAAGGAGGAAATGAACTGTCATAAGCTGTCCTCTGACCTCCACACAGGTGCTGTGGGTGCATACACACATATACAAACAAACAAAATTTTAAAAAATTAAAAAATATTCTTTTAATTGGGCATGGTGGTACACATGTCTTTAATCCCAGCACTTGGGAGGCAGAGACTGGTGGATCTCTGTGAGTTGGAGCCCAGCCTGGTTTACATAGCAAGTTCTAGGCCAGCTGGGGCTACATAGTGAGACCTTGTTTCAAAATCAACTAACCAGTCAATCAACCAACCAATCAATCAGACAAACCAAAAACAAGAACAAACAAAAGGAGTTCAGAGTCATCTTTGGCAACATACAGAGTTCAAGGCCAGGCTGGCTTCCAGGTTATCAGGTTATATCAAGAAAAGAGGGTTGGAGAGATGGCTTAGAGGTTAAGAGCATTGGCTGCTCTTGCAGAGGACCCAGGTTTGGTTCTTGGTGGTTAACAACCATTCATAACTCCAGTTACAGGGGATCCGACACCCTCTTCTGGCCTTGCATACATGTGGTGCACATACCCACACACATATACACATAATTAAAAAAAATAAAGTGAGGAGTAACTGAGGATGACCCCTCCAACGCTGACTCTGATTCCACACGTGCACACACCCACACCCTCTCCTGTGCTGGCCTTCAGCCTCTCTGCATCCCATGCATGGGCTGAGCTGACCCCCTCCTCACAGGAGATGGCTGTGCTTTAGTAAATCAAGCCCATTGTCTGTTGTTTCTGACCTACGCCAGTCTCTTTGTCCAGAAGGCAAATTATACGTATTAAAACCAGGGAGGAAACCACATCATGCTTGAAGCATTTGTGAAAGAAGGGCTTCCTCTGTCCCCACTGAGACTCACTGGTTGATTTCTGTGCCTGTTGGAGATAATGTTGAGCCAGCTCTGGTATCTGCTCCAAAGCAGTTGGAGTGACACAGAAATTCTGAATTTTCCTCTGCTAGATAGGATGATTTGTTATTTTTTGTTTTAATTTGGAGACAAGCAAGCTATTCTGTAGTTTAGGCTAGCCTTGAATGCATTATGTAGCTGAGGATGACCTTGAACTTCTGATCCTCCTGCTTCCACCTCCCAAGTGCTGGGATCACATGTGTGTACCACCACACTTGGTTTATGCAATGCTGGGAATGGAACCCACAATCTCATGCATGGTAGGCAAGTGCTCTGCCAACTGAGCCCTAGCCCCAGTCTCAGCTTGGACACGCTCACCTCTTACAGGGTGCCCAGTGATCCAAACAATTTTAATTTATATACATGTGTGCTTGTATCCAAAAAGATTCAATAAGCAGGGACTGGAGAGCTGCCTCAGTGGCTAAGAGCACTGGCTACTCTTGCAGGGGACCCAGGCTCAATTCCCAGCACCCCCATGGTGATTAGCAAGTGTCCATAACTCCAGTTCCTGGGGACCCAACGCCCTCTTCTGGTCTCCATGCACTTCATGAACGTGGTCCACTTACATGCATGCAGATAAAATACTCATATACATAAAAAAATTTCCTGGGCCTGGTAGCACATGACTTTAGTCTCAGTACTCTGGAGGCAGAGGAAGGTGGATCTCTATGAGTTTGAGGTCAGCCTGGTCTACATAGTGAGTTCCAGGCCATCTGGGGCTACAGGGAGACCCTGTCCTTCCAAAAAAAAAAAAAAGAAAAAAAAAAGGAAGATTGAGTTAGCACCTTCTGTGGGCCTGGTTCTAGTTAGCACTCTGGGAACATAGCCATGAGCGTGATAAATTCCCTCCTGTGAGTGAGAACATTTCCTGGGAACTACTAAAAGCCCAAGGCATTTTTTTTTTTCTCCTTAAACCTCGCATCTTTCAGCCAGGTGTGGTGGCACATATGTTTAGTCCCAGCACTCTGGAGGCAGAGGCAGGCGAATTTCTGTGAGATAAGAGGATATAGTGAGTTCCAGGCCAGTTGGGAGTACAGGGAGACCCTGTCTCCAAAAGACCAAAGTAAATAAATAAATAAATAAATAAATAAATAAATAAACCAACCGAACAAAAAAAAAACCCCAAAACAAAAAAAAACCCCAAACCCCCAAACCAAAACCCAAAGAACGCTTTGCATCTTTCAGTGAGATGCATGAGGTAACACATGCCTGTAATCCCAGTACTCAGGGATTGAGGTGACACATGGCTGTGCTTCAAAAAACAAAAGAACCCCACAAATTAGAACAACAAAAACCATACCAACAGGAGCTGGAAAGATCGCTCAATAGTAAGAGCATTTGCTGTGAAAAGAAGGAGGAACTGAGTTCAAATCCCTAGCACTCATGTAAAAAAGCTGGTCCTGGGGCTAGCGAGATGGCTTAATGGGTAAAGGTGCTTGCTGCCAAGCATGACACCCTGAGTTTCATCCTTGGAATCCAGATGGTGGAAGAGGGAACTGACTCCTGCAATTTGTCCTCTGAGGTCCACACAGGCACCATGGCATGTATACAGGCAATTGCAAGCATACAGAAAGTAAATAAATAAAATTAAGAAGAAAAACTCAGATGGGGGACAACAGAGGCAGACTCCTGATGTCTTTCTCTGGCCTCCACTGACATACCTACGCACATACCACACAGACAAAACACACTTGCAGGTTCGTAAATTTTCCACATCTCGTATCTGTAGCAAGTTAGACACTAAGAAGGCAGGTGGACTCTAGCCCGCTGGCCTTGAATTTGCGATCCTCCTTCTGTCTCCCAAGTGCTGGCCTTATGGGCCTGGGCCACTATACCCAGCTACTGTGTTTTTTGAGTCTCATTCTCTAACATAGGCTGGCTTTGATCTCTCTCTCTCTCTCTCTCTCTCTCTCTCTCTTTCTCAAATTTGTGTGTGTGCGTGTGCATGTGTGTGTGCTATGTTCTGAGTGTGGAGGTCAGAGGACGATTTGCAGGAGTCAGTTCTACCATGTAAGTCCTGGGGTCGAATTCAAGTTGTCAGGCTTGGTCGCAAGTTCCTAAGCCATCTCAGCAGCCCTGGTCTTGGACTCTCCTTCTCCTGCCTTAGGCTCCGAAGTGATATGATTTCAGATGTATAGCACCACACTTCACTAATGGTTGATTCTTAATAGTACCCACTGTGCACCAAACCCTCCCTCCCTTCCTTTCTTACAGCCATGCAGAAAATATTAGACCTCATGGACAGGTAAGAGAAACTGAGGACTGGCACCATGGTGTCACTGTGAGCAATAGACAAAGAATCCACAAAATCAAATCCAGACTTTGTGTGGGAGAGACTGGGGATGCTGTGCAGTGGGAAGAGCATGGGACTGGCATGTAGGAAGCCCTGAGTTTATCCCCAGCACTGCACAAACCAGGTGTGGTGCATGTATCATTCCACTTGGGTGGTGAAGGCAGGGGGATCAAGAGTTCAGTCTCCACTACACAGTGAGTGTGACACCTGCCTGGGCTACATTTAGAAAAGAAGAAAAAGAGGAAGAAGAGGAGGAAAAGGAGGTGGGAAGGGGAGGGGGAGGAGGAGGCTTTTAACTTCTGAGCAGTCTTACCCCCCCATCCCCGGTTTTTTCTCTTAAAGACAAGGTCTTGCTGTGTAGCCCTGGCTGTCCTGGAACTCGTGGTCATCCTCCTAGTTCAGCCTTCTTCACCGCTGGCCTTCAGTGCTGGGGTCTCAGGAAAGCAAACCAGGCCAGGCTTGTAGGGGGTCAAGCGTCATTGCGGCCCGCCAGCAGAGGCCCCAACAAGCCCCATCCCGGCTCCCGCCTCCCTAAGGAATGCCGGCGGTCGGGGGAGGCGGAGCTGGCCTCTGCTGGAGCAGCTGCTACTGCAGCGGCCATCCAGCCTGCCTCCCTCCCCCAGGCCAGTGGGGTTTGCAGGCGCAGGCGCCAGGGGTGGGAGGAGCAGCTTTGCCAGGCCTCATCCCTCCAGGGATGAGGGGCCTGGAGTCTCCCGCCTCCTCCAGGGCACTGAGCCCAAGGCTTCCCGGGAAATGCTGGGAAGGCTGAGAAGGCAGAGGACTGATCATTCATTAAATACCTAGCAGGCGCCAGCCAGTCTTCCCTAGCAACCCTGAGCTCACAGATGAGAAACTGAGGCCCACCAAGTGGGTGTCTCAGTGACCCAGTGCAGTCACTTCCCACCCCAGCAGCCTTGAAGTTTCCAATGACTTTGTTCTGTTTGATGCAGGGTCTCATATAGCCCAGGCTGGCCTGGAACTCCTTACATAGTGAGTATGGCCTTGAACTTCCTATCTTTGTGTCAACATCTCCTGAGTCCTGACATGAGAAGTGTGCATCATGCCAGCTTTATTCCTGGGTTTACTGTTGTTTGTAATTTTGTTTTTTTGAGACAGGGTCTCCTTGTAGCCCCAATTGTCCTGGAACTTTATGTAGACCAAGCTGGCCTCAATCTCACAGAGATCTGCCTGCCTCTGCCTCCTTCCCGAATGCTGGAATGAAAGACGCTGTGCCACCACACCTATGTTTTTATTTTATTTTATTTTATTTTATTTTATTTTATTTTATTTTATTTTATTTTATGTATACGAATGTATTGCCTGCATGTATGTGAGTACACCCGTGTCATGCAGTGCCATGGAGGTCAGAAGAGAGCTTCGGATTCCCCTGGAACTGGAGCCATGTCAGTGCTGGAATTGAACCCACGTCATCTGCAAGAGCAGTCAGTGCTCTTAACTGCCGAGCCATCTCTCCAGCCTCATCGTATTTTAAAAAATATATCATCTGGTCAGGCGTAGTGGCGCATGCCTATAATCCCAGCACTGGGGAGGCAGAGGCAGGAGGACCTGTGAGTTCAAGGCCAGTCCAGGCTTGTTCCAGGTCAGCTAGGGCTACAAGGGAGACCCTGTCTCAAAAAATAACAACCAATAATAAAATCGTCTGACCTTATACGATATATGCAATTCATAAAAGTTAACATTTGTGCTATTGCATTCCAGTTTTTTGAGAGTCCTAGGGATCTGAACTCTGGTCCTTAGGCTTGTATGGAAAGTGTTTTACCCATTGAGCTGTGTCTCCCCAACCCCGTTTGTTTGTTTTTGGAGACAGGATCTTCATAAGTAGCCTAAGCTGGTCTTAAACTCACTATAGAGCCCAGGCTGGCCCCAAACTCATAATCCTCCTGCCTTAGCATCTCCAGTGCTGGGATGACAGGTGTGTGTGCCTGGCTTTTGTCATTGAATTTGTTTTCCTTAAGGCTACAGCTGCAGGCCTAGCTCGTTCTCAAACATCCTATGTCTATCCCCTCTCCTGCAAAGGGGTCGTATCTGGGCACTGGGACTTTGGAGAGAAGACATTTACTAAGAAGTAGGGAGAGTCCAGGCACCACCACCTTTGAGTTCATTGTCTCACCAGAATCTCGAAAGTCAGCTAGCCTGGGCTACTCAGTGGGGGCATTGGAGACCCTGTCTCACATGAGGTAGAAGACTAGGACCAACACCCAAGGTTGTCCAATGACTTTCACGTGTGTGCTGTGACCCATGGGAGCCCACATTCAGATGAACATACAAGTGCACGTGCAGAGAGAGAAAGAGAGAGAGAGAGAGAGAGAGAGAGAGAGAGAGAGAGAGAGGAAAAGAAGGGTTAGAGAGGGAGAAAAGATGGTGTTTCAGGGAAAGGACGGTGCTCAGATCTGCCAATGGAAAGATCTGGAAGTCTGGGTGTGGTAGTGTACACTGCTGATCCCAGCACTCTTTTTTCCCGATTTTTAAAATTTATGTGTACAAGTGTCTTACCTGCATGTAAGTGCTCCAAGTATGTGCGCAATGCCCTCAGAGGTCTGGAGACGGCGTTGAAACCCCCAGAAATGGAGTTATGGATGATTGTGAGTCACCATGTGGGTGCTGGGAACTGAACTCAGGTCCTCTTGAAAAGCAACCAGTGCTCGTAACCACTGAGCCATCTCTACATCCCTTCTCCTTCTTCCCTCCCTCCCTCCCTCCCTCCCTCCCTCCCTTCTTGCCTCCTTCCTTCCTTCCTTCCTTCCTTTCTTCCTTTCCTCCTTTCCTTTTTATAGCAATTAAATTGTTAATTGACAATTTCTCACATGTACATAATGCATACCAACCACTTTCACCCTGTATATTTCTTTCTTTTCTTCCTTTAGACAGAATCGCAAGCCATGTCTGGCCTCAAATTTTCTGTGTAGGCAAGGGTGATTTTGAACCTCTGATCCTCCTGCCCAGGATTACAGGTATGCACCATCGTGCCAGGTTTATGCAGAGCCAGGAGTGGAGCCTGGGGCTTCCTGCATGCTAGGCAAGCTTGTGGCTAGTTGGGCTACAGT
>NW_008338645.1:635583-665105 GCF_000622305.1 Nannospalax galili | reverse complement strand
GATAGGGTCTCCCTGAAGCCCCAGCTGGCCTGGAACTTGCTATGTAGACCAGGCTGAGGTTGGTCTCAGAGACATCTGCCTATCTCTGCCTCCGGAGTGCTGGGGTTAAAGGCGTGTGTCATCATGCTCAGTCACTAACAATTGTTTTTAAAGATAGGGTTTTGCTGTGTAGCCCAGGCTGGACTTGAGTCCTGATCCTCCTGTCTCCACCTCCTGAGTACTGTGATGACAGGCCTGGCTTGTATCTTCATTTTTATGAAAACCCTCGACCCCTGTAAAATCCAAAACAAGTACTGTCTTATTTCAAAGGGAAGAATTTGGCACACCTAAGCAAAACCAAAGTCCAGCAAAGTAGCTCAAGCCTGGACATCTGGGATTCACTCACGATCTTCTGGGCTCCAAAAGGTTCTGGCAGCTCCACCTCTCTGACCCTGCCATCCGCATCACATATAGCTTGTCTCGAAGACCCAGGCTGGCTCCATTCCACACCTGCCTCTGCCCTTGGTCACCCCACAGTCCTGGCATCTCCAAAAAGTTGGGGGTCGTCACTGAAACTGAAACTACACCTTCACCAATGGCCTCTTCTTGCCTCTGGGGTGCAAAGCCTCAGTTTCTCTCCATGACCCCTTCAATCCTGGGGTCTTCGCTGCAACTGAAGCTGCACTTTCACCTATGGCCTTTCTTGGCCTCCCAGAGTGCCAAGCCTCAGCTGCTCTGTGACCCCTTCACGCTTTCAACACCAGAACCATGCAGGAGACTCTTACACATTACCAAGTCCTGCTTCCAGCTAGAGATGGAGGCTTGGGTCCCCTGTTGACCACAGCTTCTGTGTAAGGACTCTGAAGAAATACTTCCCAGAATATTTCACCATGCTAATGCTGGTCTCTTGTTACAGCTGAGTTTTCAGCCCCAGCTAACCAGCATCAATTGTCCCAGTAAAGCAAAGGTTTTACTTCAAGTTCTGGTCTCTTCTTAATCCCAGCTGATTCTTCGGCCCCAGCCGACCAGAACCTACAGATTCTCAATTCAAAATATCATACAAACAGCCCTGATAGTCTCTGCTTCCCTTTGAAGCTTCACAAGCCAGAACTCCATTGTTCACAACTCTTTCAGCATAACTGTTCCAAGCTCCACAGCAACAAACTCTGAGCACTCAATGGGTTTTTCAGCCTAAAGTTTCGAATGCTTCCACAATCCTCCTAATAACACCAATGTCAGGTCTGTCACAGCAATACCCCACTCTTGGTACCAATTTCTGTCCTAGTTTGTTTCTCCATTGCTGTGACAAAACACTCTGACTGTTACCAACATGGGAAGGAAATGGTTTATTTGGCTTACATCTCCTGGGTCACAGTTCATCAGGGAGCCCAAGGTAGGAACTCAGGGCAGGAACCTGGAGGTAGGAGCTGAAACACAGGCCATGGAGGAATGCTGCTTACTGGCTTGCTCCCCTGGCCCCTGCTCAGCCTGCTTTCTTGTGGAACACAGGCCCACCTGCCCAGGGGTGACACCACCCACAGTGGGCTGGGCCCTTGTACATCACACAACAATCAAGAAGGTGCCCCATGGACATGGCCACAGGCCAGTCCTATGGAGGTAATTCCCCAGTTTGAGGCTCCCTAAACCCAGGTGTGTCAAGTTGACACTAAAGCTATCCAGCACAACCCTCAACAGTTGCCTGGATTTGAGGGTATGGAAGCGCAGGATGCAGAGGACCTGCTGCACTGTGTATGAGAAGGTGAGGCTCCTGGTGGGGCCAGGCTGAGAAGCTGCTTGGTTCTAGATATTCAGTTCATGATCTAGTGAACAGGAGGGAAAAACTCGAAAATAAAGAAGGGTGGATGCTGTTCAGGGTTAGTGCAGGTGAGCGTGCAGTAGCCTCTGCAAAGAGAGAGGAGAAAGAGAAGGGAGTGGGGAGGAGGGGAGGGAGGGGCAGAAGAGAGGAGAGGAGGGGAAGGGAGAGAAAGGAGGGGAGGAGGAGAAAGCGGGAGGAGAGAGGAGAGGAGGAAAGGGGAGGGAAAGGAATAAAGAAGGAGAGAGGGAGGAGGCCATGGCTGACCTGTGGGGGACACACTGAGGATAGCCAGGCTGGTCCAGGCTGGTCTGGGGAGGTGGTGGGGAGTGCAGGACTCAGAACCAAGCTAGGCATATCAGGCCTGCAGCATCTTCAGTCAGGTGGCATCCCCCCAGCACCACCGCCAGCTTTCCCCTCTTGTATGTTTCTGTGGTTACCACTCAGAGTTCTCCCTTCCCTGCAACACTGAGGTTGACTCAATGAGATTTTATTGTGTGGGAAACCGACAGGAAATTGAGGGCAATGTGAAACCATAGCCCAAATCCTCCTCCTACTGCACCCCAAACTGTAAGGAATCCTTTTCATGTAATATGGGTGCTGGGGATTGACCTCAGGTCATCAGGCTCGGAGGCAAACACCTTTACCAATTGAGCCATCTTGATAGTTCTTCCTACCGTCCCCTGACCCCACATTCTAATGTATTTAGATGATTCAGGGACCCAGATGGTATAACACAGCACACTGAAAATGAGCAATTTTAGTATTTATGTATTATCTTGGGGTGGGGGATCTTTTTGACACAGAGTCTCCGTGTAACCCCAGCTGACCTGGAATTCTCTATGTAGACCAGGCTGGCCTCAGTCAAACAAAGCTCCACCAGCCTCTGCCTCGCAAGTGTATGCTACCACACCCAGCTGAAAATGGGTGATTTTAGAAGTGATGAAGTCAGGGATGGTTGTAAAGGTGAGGACAGGCCCATACTCACCTTGATCACCTTGATCAATGCATCTCTCGGTTCTCACCGGAGAAATTTCTTATTTAGCAGATGTTAGTTAACACACAAGTTCACAACTGGCCAATGTACAGAGAACAAGAGACTGCAGAGTGCTTGTCCCTGAATAGGACTCCTGTGTCAACCTCTGCCTCCCAAGACTCAGAGATCATTACGGAAGAGGGGGAGGAAAGATCATAAGAGCTAGAGGAGGTGGATGACCACAAGGGAATGGAGTTTTCCAGACAGCTGGTCAGTTATTCATATGAAGTCACAGCAATAGTGACAGCATGCACAAGTCCCATGCAAACTCAAGCCAGACAAATTCCAGCACAGATGTGGGGAAGTGAGTAAGAAACCACAACCTACCCCAAGGAACCTTTTGCAACTGATGGCTTCTGGGAGGCAGAGAGTTTTCTTTAAGGGTGTGGCTCTTGGTAGGTTGACCAGGCTCTCTAGTGGATGGACAGATACCAAAGGGATCTGGGACACAAACTAGACTCTATAGGCCTTTGAGATACCTATAGGCCTTAATATATATTATATATATATGTCATATATATAGCAAAGTATATATATATATACAGAACTTTACTGGGAGGTTAGGAAAGGGAGTATGGATATGAGAGGGTATCTAAATATGATCAAAATATATTTTTTGAAATTCACAGAAATTGAATAAAAAACTTTCAGAAAGGTAAACACAAACACAGCGTGGAAGGGGCCCTGGGGGAGAGTGATGGAAGTTTAAAGAAAGCCTCATCTCCATCATTTTTGGGGGGATCTTTTTGAGACAAGGTCTCCTTGTAGCCCCAGCTGGCCTCGATCTCACAGAGATCCACCTGCCTTTGCCTCTTGAGTGCTGGGATTAAAGGGCCATCACCAAAAGCCTCATCTCCATCTTTAAACCTAAAGAAACAAAGGAATGGCCCTGAACTCCTGGTCCTCCTGTCTCCACCTCCCCAGTTCTCTGATGACAGGTGTGCACTGCCACGCCTGGTTTATTCAGTGCTGGGGATGGAACCTAAGACTTTGTGCATGCAAGGAGAACACTCTGCCAACTAAGCCACATCCCAGCCCCTCATGGGTGGATTTTAGGCCCAAGCTCTCCCACTGAACCTATGTCCCCAACCCCCTTTTTACTTTTATTATTTTTAAAAATTTATTTTAATTTTATGCGTATGAGTGTCTTGCTTGCATGTATGTGTTGGGGACCCCTGCTGTTTTGGGTTGTAGTCTCTCCATGTCTGGATAGCCGCAAGCCGGCTCGGCGCAAATGGAGAGACTCCTCTTCTCAGCGGGGCACCTTCTGCTCTCCTTCCTGACTCACCTTTTGAAGTGCCGGTCACAGATACATGTCCTCCGGCATGAAACTGCCAGGTTTTCCTGTGTGATAATCAGGCACTGTCTGACAGCCTGACAGAAGCCCACCACCACATGTAAATGGGGCATCCTACAAAGCACCTATCAACTAAGGCTTTTGCTACTGCCTCCACACTATAAATATCCTGGTTTCCCCCTTATAAATTGGAGCTGAATCACTAAGACTGAGCTGTATCCTGTGTCTTACTGCCTACGATTCAGTCTCCGCGGAGGGGGCTGTCCCTTTGTAAACAACCACTAGCGAAGATCTTGCTTTCGCCGTTCTTGCACGTCCCCTCGTGATCTGGTGGCCGACAGATCGCGTGCATAGAGGGAGCCCGGCAGCTTGGAACAGAACCCACCGGGGCAGCTGACAGCGGCTGGCAGAGCCACCAGCTTCCGGTAGCCTCGGAGAGCCAGGGACCTGCACAGCAGGGACCCGTCTCAGCAACATGGTGCGCCAAACCCGCGCACCCCAGTGGCGCGCGAGAGACCAGTGCCACGCCAGCAGCTGGCGCTCCGAGATCCCCACTCGCCCACATATATGTAAGGGTACCACATGTGTGCAATGCCTGCAGAGGCCAGAAGGCATCCGTTCCCCTGGAACTGTAGTTACAGATGATTGTTAGCTACCATATGGGTTCTTGGAATTGAACTGGGTCCTCTGCAAGAGCAGTCCAATGCCCTTAACCACTGAGTCAGCTCTCCAGCTCTTGATTTTTAAGATAGGTTCTATTTAAGGTGCTCCGGCGGCCTTGTCTCAGTCTGTAGCCCAGGTTGGTCTTGTACTGTGAATCTTCCTGCCTCAGTCTCCAATTCACCACCTTTTAATACGTCCACACTGGGGCCCATGCCTGCAGCCCAGGAACCTTTGTTAAGCAAGCTGTATCTGAGCCTTGCTGGATGAGAGCAGTACAGTGCCGCCCAGTGTTCTCTATTCAGGTTCTGGTTCCCCTCTACCTCAAGAAAAGCCCTGAACACCAGCATAGAGTGAGCATACCACAGGCTGAAGAATCCAGTCTGTGCTCACTTCCTGTCCACCCACTTTTCCACTCCTCCCTGCTCTCCTATAACTGAATCTGATAGGCTGCAAGGTGCACAAACTGACTAATAAAAAGCTTTCCTGGCTGAGTGTGGTGGCACATGCTTTTAATCCCAGCACTTGGGAGGCAGAAGCAAGTGGATCCCTGAGAGGCCAGCCTAGTCTACATAGTAAGACCCTGTCTCAAAACAGACAAGACAGGCAGGCAGACAAGAAAGCTTTTCTAGGGTTGCAGAGGCAGCTCAGCTGATAAAACACTTGCTGCACAAATGTAAGGACAGGACTTCAAATCCTCAGTACTCCATTAAAAGCTGGGTGGATGTGGCGGCAATCTTCCTGTAATCCTGGTGCTTGGGAGAGGGACACAGGTGACTCCTGGAACAAACTGACCAGCCAGAATAGCTAAATGGGCAAACTCTGGGTTCAAGTAAGAGACCCTGTCTCCATATTCTTTTTATTTTATTTATTAATTTTATTTTATGTGTATGTGTGTATTGCCTGTATAAAGATAAGTGTACCTGGGTCGTGCAATGCCCGCAGAGAACAGAAGAAACTGTTGGATCCCCTGGAACTAGAGTTACAGACAGTTGTTAGCTGCCATGTGGGTGCTGGGATTGGAACCTGGGTCTTCTGCAAGAACAGTCAGTGTTCTTAACTGCTGAGCCATCTCTCCAGCCCCGCCCCCATATTCAAGGTGGAGGGCAGCTGAGGAAGTCTTCCAAAGTCAAAGTCAACCTGGGCTTCCGTGTGCATGTCCACACACTTGCATGGATAGACACTTGTGAACACACATAGATACATGCACACACCACACACACACACACACACAGAGGCAAAAAAGTTCTGGGCTGGAGAGCTGACTCAGTGGTTGAACACTGGCTGCTGTTGTAGAGGTCCCAGGTTCAGTTCCCAACACCCACATGGCAGCTAACATCTGTCTGTAACGCCAATTCCCAGGGATCCGATGACCTTTTCTGGCCTCTGTAGGCATTGTACTCACATATGCACATACACACACAGAGACACATAAAAGCAGTAAGTTTTCCAGTGGGGCTTCATGAATTGAGTCTATATGGTCCACTGATTCAGGGGTACACTGAAGGGATACACTGGTTGTTCAGGTGTGGAGTCTGCTTCTGCCTCATTCATCTTGGCCACACACATCTTGGGAGACAGCTGCAGGCCAGGCATCGAAGGCCCAGGCCAAGGAGGCGAGGCCAGTGGAAGACGAGCATGTGGGCAGTTCTATGTACAGGCTCCCGGAGGGGTCCAGGGTCTTGAGTGCTACCAGAGGGTGGTATCGGGAGTTGGTCTGTTTTCGAAGGGGAGGTCTGCTGGAACTGATGACCTTGGCAATGACCTGTGGGAGGGAGCCCCAAGCTCTTGGACCTGCACAGGTCCCCAGTGTCCCTTGGTACCTGAGCTGTAGGGCCTTGTGCACCCACCTGGGCCACGTCCCAGGGGCTCTGTACTACAGAGTGGAAGAGCTCCCTGGAGGCTGGGAGGTACAGGTCCTGGAGGTAGCCCAGGGTATCAGGGTCAGTGCCTGGAAACTCGGAGGAGGCAGCCTGAGCCAGGAGCTTGTCCTTGAAGTCAGTGACCACTGGGCCTGGCTCCACCAGGGAGATGCTGGGGAGAAGACCAGGGTTTGGGTGTGGGACCCCAACAATGCCTCACTCACTGTCTCTGGTCATCATCATCATCATCATCATCATCATCATCATCATCATGTTTACTTTTTATTTTATGTGTTGCCTTCATGTAAGTGCACTCATATGTGCAATGCCTGTGCAGGCCAGAAGGGGGCATCAAAATTCCTGGAACTGGGGAGGATTATTTACAGAAGTCTGGGCCCCTCACGCCACTGAATGAATGTCCCTCCTTCCCCAGCAACTGTTAATGGTCAATCAATCATCAGGGAGGGGCAGGGCCTCATGAGTCCCTCCCCTCTAGCAACTGTCAACTGCCTATCAGTACTCAGGGAGGGGTAGGGCCTCATGAGCCCCTCACCCAGAAACTGTTTACTACCTAGCAATCCTTAGGTAGTGGCATGGCCCTGTGGAGCCCCTCTCGGCTAGCAACCATCAACTACTTGTAAATCTTCATAAAGGGACTGGGCTTTGTGAAACTCCTCCTCCCAGCATCTATTAACTGCCAATCAGACTTCAGGGAGGGGTGGGGCCTCATGAACCTCTCCCCTCTAGCAACTGCTGTCTTCAGAGAGGAGTGGGAACTCACGAACCCTTCCCTCTAGCAACTGCCTTCTCTCCTCTCCATTTTCCTTTGTGACTCCCGAATCAGCATTTCCCTGTCCCGGCTACCCAGGTACCCGTCTCACAAGATATTGAATTGGCGCAGTTGGATGGAGAGACTCTCAAAGAATCCTTCCAGGGCAAACTTGGAGGCTGCATAGACGTCGTTGAACATGACACCTGGAAGGATGGTAAGGAGGCAGACTCAGGGGGGTGCCAGTCATGGACTTTGTGGGTCTCAGGGCGATGGGGGGGTCTTTGGAACATGAAGAGAAGGTCTTGGGAATTCAGATGAGGGCCAAGCATCCACAGTGTTGTGGGATGTGTAATGGACACGTGTGGAATCAGGATTGTTGTGGGTGCTATGTGCCACCACGTCCCAGCTGCCCTTGCTCTCAGGAAACAACTCCCTTCTGTTCATCTATATCCCTGGTCCATTTGTGTATGGCATCCTCAGAGTCGACCATGACAGGAGAGGAAGGGAGTCTAAAAGGGTTCAAGGAGGAAGAAGCAACATGGATGGCAAGTAGGTGGCCTCTAGAGTAGGCCTGTGCAGACATCACCAACTGATGGGCATTGTCTTTTCTGCTGAGTCTGAGTCTTAAATCTCTACATCCCTAGGCCTGGTGTGGAGCTATTTGGCAAGAAGGCGTCTAGGATTAGTTATGATAGTTGTTTTGGATTTCCAAGGGACAATGGAAGCTATGCCCAGAAGTGGAGTTAATTCTAGGATGTGGATTACCACTGATGGCATGGCTACTTCCACTGCCTATTATTATACCAGGGGAGACACAGTTGATCAATCCCAGAACTTGTCCCTTCTGAGCTTCAGAATCCTTCTCAACACAAGTTCATTTGGTCTATGAGCTAAAACCCACTTGCCATCCTTCCAACCCTGGATAGAGGGGAGGGAGTAGATTCCTTAGGGGTGGGTCCCTAGACTCACCCTGGAGTCCCATAACACTGCTGAGCACCACAATGTGTCCCTGTCGCCTCCTCTTCATGCCTGGAAGCACAGCTTGGACCAGACGGATGGCCCTGAAAAAGTTGGTGTCAAACACATTCTGCATGGTAGCTAGGCTCAGCCCTTCCAGGGGCCCCACCAGGCCTATTCCTGCGTTTTTCACTAAGGGGGCACACAGAGTGTTACTTGAAGTTAACCCAATGACCAAGGCTCCCTCCCTCCAAATCAAGGGTATCTTTCTGAACTGTTTATCAATTTGGTGGTCTTTTTTTTTTTGTTTTTGGTTTTTTTTGTACAGGATTTTGGGCTCTAAATGTTGGAAGAGCTACCAGAAACAGAATCTCTGTCATGGATGAACAATTCCAGTCTATCCTCAAATTGCGCCAAGATGGTGACACCCACCCTCTTTAGCAGGCTCCGTGGGGACTTGAGTGGCTGCTTCATCATCCTCCTGTCTCTGAGTGACTCACTGGAGTACTTTTCCCAACCACATATGGTTTTCTCCTTATGTGAGAATGACTCTCCCATGCAATCCATCCCATCCCTAGATCTGGCATCTTTAATAGATTGTTCTTGCCTTTTGGCCAACTGGTCTACCTCTTTCTCTGGCCACCTGAGCTACCCTTCTACCCAGGGCTAGAAGTTGTTACTTTACTGAGGGTATTTACTGAGGGGCAAGGTGAGTGACTCCCCAGACTGTCAAGTCTCACCCAGCACGTCCACTTGTCCTCCCTGGATGTGGCTGAGACATTGGGCCACTGACTCATCACTGCATACGTCTAGCTGTGCCACAATCAGGGTCTTCCCCAGAGCATCCCCAGCAGCTGCCTCCAAAGGCTCCTTCTTCCCCAGGTCCCTCATGGTGGCCACCACTGAGGGTAAAGAGCAGAGCTGGGACAGAGACTGGGCTCCTTTGCCCTGTGTGCTTGTATGGTGTGTGTGCATGCACATGTATGTTTACATGTGTGTGCACATGTGTGTGCTCATATGTGAGGAGGCAGGAGGATAATCTTGGGTATCATTCCGCAGGAGATTTTATTTTTATTTTATATGTGGGAGTGTTTTGCCTGCATATATGTAAGTACCACATGTATGCAATGCCCATGGAAGCTAGAAGAGGGTGTTGGATCCCCTGGAACTGGAGTTACTCATGGTTGTTAGCCACCATGTGGGTGCTGGGAACCAAAGCTGGGTCCTCTGCAAGAGCAGCCAGTGCTCTTAACTGCTGAACCATCTCTCTAGTCCCCATTTCTGATTTTTTGAGACAGAGCCTCCCTATATACACCTGGAATTTGTTATGTAGATCAAACTGGCTTGGAACTTAGAGATCCTCCTGCCTCAGTCTCCTGAATGCTGGGATTACAGATGCAAAGCACCATGCCAAGCTGTTTCTACAGTCTTATGCAGATTGAAGTAAATTGTCACAGATGGAGACCCACATGTTCATACACTTAAATTTAGCACCCGTTCAGCAAATGTACACTTGTGCACACATGTTCACATAAACCCACATCCAGTCACCAAACATTTGTTTTTTTGAGACAAAGCGTCATGCAGCCCAGACTGGCTTTGATCTCCTGCCTCCACTTTCCAAGCATTGAGATGACCGGCATATGCTACCACACTCAGTTTATGCAGTGCTGGGCTTGGAATCGGGCTTCATGCACACCAGGTAAGTGTCCTACCCACTGAGCCCCAGCCCTCTGTCTGTCAGTTTCATTTTTTTTTCCCAAGACAGGGTCTCTTTGTAGCCCCCGCTGGTCTGGCACTCACCCAGGCTGGCCTTGATCTCACAGAGATCTACCTGCCTTTGCCTCCTGAGTACTGGGATTAAAGGTGTGCGCCACCACACCTGGTTCTGTTTCCTCATTTCTAAAACCAAGCAAAAGACAGTGAGTGACAGGCCCCCTGGGTGATGGTGGGATGAAATGACAGATACATTTAGAATGGTCTTAGGCAGTAGCAAATGCTACCTTTAGCTGGGCAGGGTGGCACAGGCCTGTCACCCCAGCACTCAGGAGGCTGAGTCAGGAGGATTATGAGTTTGAGGCCAGCCTGGGCTATGTACTGAGATCCCCTTTCAAAAACAAAAAAGGCTAGGGATTTAGACCAGTGGTAGAGAACTTGCCTAGCAAGTAAAAGGCCTGAGTTTCATCCCTAGCAGAGAGAGAGAGAGAGAGAGAGAGAGAGAGAGAGAGAGAGAGAGAGAGCCATTCAACACCAACAAAAATCCCCAACCCCCAGTATTTTTTATTTTGTTTTTAGAGACAGTCTCACTATTTAGCCCTGGCTGGCCTAGAACTCTCTATGAGGCTCTCTGTCTCACCTGTTTATGTTCCCTGAGTACTGTGATTAAGTAGTGGTAGTATCATTACTTTTTTTTTTTTTACATTTATTTACTTAGTTTGTGTGTGCACATATATGGAGGTCAAAGAACAACTTTCTGGAGTTGGTTCTCTCATTCCACAAAGTGGGTCCCAGGATCAAACTCAGGCTTGGTGGCAAGGTCCCTTACCCACTGAGCTCTTTCACCGAATCCTGTAACAGTGTTTCCTACCCAGTGGCAGCCTGCAGGGACACAGCTCTACTCACACTGGCATTCATTCTTTCACACTCAAAACTCTTGCCACTTCTAACCCAGAAGGCTGGAGACTCAGCCCTGCCAACTGGGGTGGCGCCCTCACCCCAGCATCTTGCTCTTAGGTAACAGCCCTCTGCCAGCTTCCCCTCCTGCCAGCACTAGGTCAGAGGTGCCCATGGGTGGCTTGCACGAAGCAGCAATGAACTTCAGAGACGCAGTAAATAATGCCCCAGTTAAGCCCCCAAGGTCGGGTCACCCTAAGAGGCTTATCTGGTAGCTGTGATCTGGGGAGTGGGGGGGGGCAGTGACTATCTGTTCCCATGGGTGCTGGGGCAAGTTGCTCAGAGAGGCCTTCTGGACAGCGCTTCTAAAAATACCATTCCCTCCCACTTTGCTCTATTATCCTAACACTTATTACAACTCTCTCCTCCCTCCCTCCCTCCCTCCTCTCTCCCTCTTCTCTCTCCCTCCCTCTTCCTCTCCTTTCCTCTCCTACCTGCTCTTTTATCCCCCTCCCCTCCCCATTGATTTTCTTTGGGTCTTTTTACATAGCCCAGGCTGATCTTGAACTTTAGTTTTCCTCTGTCTGCTCTGGACTTCTGGGATGATAACCTGCAGCGCCATACCCAGCCTCCAGTTTGTTTTCATTGGTTTATTGTCTCTTTTTCCTCCCCTCTCCCACTACTCCAGGACGCAGGGCTGAGGTTTTCCTTGTTCCTTTGCTTATTTTGAGACAAGATCTCCCTAGGAGGACCCTAGGAGTTTCATTGACCTGGAACTCTTGCCTCAGCCTCCAGAGTATTAAGACTACAGGTGACTCCACCACACCCCTGACACGGAGTTGACTGTTTTTTTCTATTTTTGAGACAGGGTCTCACGTAGCCAGGCTGACCTTAAATTTGCTATTAGCCAAGGGTGACCTTGAACTCAGTCCTCCTGCCTCCACCTACTGAATGCTAGGATGACAGGCATGTGCCACCACACCTGGTTTGTGTGGTGCTGTGGATGAAAGTCAGGGCTTTGTGCATGCTAGGGAAGAGCACTATCCACTGAATTATCCTCAATCTGAGGAGCACAGACACAAACACAGACATAGACACACACACACACACAAATGTATATTTGTCTCTTGTTCATAATTTTTTGCTGTATGATATCCAATATTCAAGAGATACATATATGAGGGACTGGAGAGCTGGCTCAGTGGTCAAGAGCACTGGCTGCTCTTGCAGAGGACCTGGGTTTGGTTCCCAGCACCCACATGGTAACAAATTGCTGTATGTATGTCATGCACATACATGCACTCAGGCACACACACATACACATAAACTAAAAAATACATCTGAGATGAGGGGCCAGCCCATGGGGGCAGCTATGGGAAGGCTGTCTGTACAGTCTGTATCAGCCTATACCTGGGAGGGTGGGACAGCGGGGACAGCACAGAACTAAGCCATCTCTTACCGGAGTATTGCTGCCTGGGGTCCTGAGATCCCGGATGAACAGCCTGAGATGAGCACTATCTGAGGCTGGGAGGCCATGTCCACCTTCTTCCTGATCCATGACGTCACCTGTGCAGCGCCTGCCCCACCCTCACCCGCCCAGCTTCAGCCCATCTCTCCTGCAGGCTCCAGCCACCTGGTCCCCTGCAGAGCTCAGGGGCCCTGGAGGGCTCGGCTGTGGAATCTGGTATATCTTCTGCACCTCTGAGCCTCCATCTACCCAATAGCTCTTCTTGGGTACAGGCCTGGGAGTGAAAGACCTGTGATTCTGCTGCTGGCTTGGGAGGCTGAGGCAGGAGGATGAATTTAAAGAGTCTAGACAAATTTATGTATTATATTTATTTCAAAGAGGGTCTTGAACCTGAGACCTTCAGTCCTCAAGTGCTGGGGTTGAAGGCCTGTACCACTATTCCCTGGTTTATAACAGATTTTCTGAGACAGGGTCTCTCTGTAGACCCAGCTGGCCTGGAACTCCTTATGTAGACCAGGCTGGCCTTGATCTCACAGAGATCCACTTCCTCTGCCTCCTGAGTGCTGGGGTTTAAGGCATGTGCTGATATACCTGGCCTCCCTAGTCTAATTCATCAACTGACATTTTGTGGATGCTGGGGATAGAGCCCATGGTTTTGTGCATGCTGAGCAAGGACTGTACCTCAAAGCCACATACATCTCCAGTCTGATCAAACTGACTTCTGATGCTTCAGTGAAGATGTCCAGGACCATTACTGTTCTTTTTCTCTCTCTGTCCAACCAGAGATTCCACACCTAGAGTAGAGGTAGTAAGAGAAGAAATAACTCACACACTCCTAAAACTCGCCGACCTGCTTCCTGCCAGGAAAAATTTACAGTTATAATGAAAAAATTAAATTTTAAGGTGAGCTGGGTGTAGTGGTGTACGCCTTTAATCCCAGCACTCGGGAGGCAGAGGCAGGAGGATCTCTGTGAGTTACGGGCCAGCCTGGTCTACATAGTAGTTCCAGGTCAGCTGGGGCTACAGGGAGACCCTGTCTCAAAAAGACCCCTCCCAACACATTTTAGCAAATGAATGTTTCTTATCTTAAAACCAGTCTTTTGGGTCTGGAAAGATGGCTCTGTAGTTAAGAGCACTGACTGCTCCTGCAGAGGACCTGGGTTCAGGTCCCAGCACCCACATGGCAGCTAACAACAGTCTGTAACTCCAGTTCCAGGGGATCCGACTCCTTCTTCTGGCCTCTAAGGGTATTGCATGCACTGTAATATACATGGCAGGCAAAACACTTAATACATATAAAAAATAAAAATAAATCTGAGCCAGGCATGGTAACACATGCCTTTAAATGAACAAATTTAACTAGGGAGCTGGCTGGCAAGATGGCTCAACAAGTGAAGGCACTGTATGCCACCCCGCACCCCCAAGATATAAATAATGTAAAAAAAGTTTAAAGAAGTTAG
Source organism: Nannospalax galili (assembly GCF_000622305.1). Classification (NCBI taxonomy): domain Eukaryota; kingdom Metazoa; phylum Chordata; class Mammalia; order Rodentia; family Spalacidae; genus Nannospalax; species Nannospalax galili. The sequence goes on along the minus strand of NW_008338645.1, from coordinate 651,188 downwards.
ACTAGACTAGCAGGGCTGGAACTTATTGATAAACTATTTGGAAAAGGCGGAGTCTGTGGGGGAGGGAGGAAAGTCTGCTTGTGGGGAGAGTCCCTGCTCTTCCCCCTCCTCCAGGGGCTCCCATCGTTTTCTTCAGCCACACATGGGGCCCCACCTCTTCCTTTTCTAGGACACAGAGACTCTTTGTTTTAGGAGCTTGAACTGGGAGGCAGCTACCTTGTGGCTAGCAAGCTGTTCCTCAGGAGGGGGACACTTCGAAACTGTGTGATGCCCCCTTTGAGTTTTCCCTAGGGAGACTCCCCTTAATTCTGCCTGTCAAGTGCATGGAGTAGAGAGCTCCTGGGCATGCTGGGAGGTCCCCACAGGGCCTTGAAGAATGAAAAAGGTCCCCCACACTCACATAGATTCCCCAGTTTCATGGGGGTTTAAGATGGGTTGGACCCCTCTTTTGAAAGATCTGAGGGTGAGGAAGAAGCAATAGGATGGGGGTGGAACCAGATTCCTTTCCTTAGAGATTATGAGTCTGGTGTAAACTTGGGGTGTGGCTCAGCAACAGAATTCCTGCCTGAACTTCCTGTGGCTCTGGGTTACATTTTACCACCCCAAAATCGAAAGAAAAAAGAACTTTGATGTCCATAGAACACTGGTTGTTCTTGCAGAAGACCCAGGTTCAGTTTCCAGCACCCACATGACAGCTAACAACTGTCAGAAACTTCAGTTCCAGGGGATCTGATGCCCTCTTCTGGCCTCTGTGGGCCATTGCACACATGGGTACACTTACATACATGCAGGCAAGACAAACACATAAAAAACATTTTAGGGCTTGAGTAGCTCAGTGGTTCAAGCCTCAGCTCTAGGAAAAACCAAACCAAAACACAAAAATATAAAAACATTTAAAAGTTATACCTAGCCTTAATTCCTTAATTCCTCCTGGGGAGGCTGATGGCTATTTAAAAAAATTATTATTGTGTGCGTGTATGTATGTGGGTGCACATGCCGTGGCTCCCATGTAGAGAGATCCGTGGACAACTTGCAGGAACCGGTTCTCTCCGTCCATCAGGTGGATCTTAACATCGAACTCTGGTTGGTAGGCTTAGCAGCAAGCTCCTTCAGCTACTGAGCCTTCTCACTAACCCCAACGGTGAAGGTTTGATTCAAGCTAAGATCGGCCTTTGAGAGAGCCAGGTGGATGGAGAGGATTTAGGCTAAGGCTGGAACCCCTGGATTCTAGGGCTGATGGAAATGGCCCATCCTTGCCGTGGGGCGGCTCAGCTTGCAACCAGCCAATCAGGGCGCGGTGCAAACTGTGTACTTTTCCCAGCCAGCTGTGGTTCCCCGCCCCTCCCCGCCCCCCCGCCGCCTTCCCCTGGCCCCGCCCTGCCTGTGCGCTGCCTTGCAGGGCGAGGCCAGGGCGGGGTCTGGGACCGTCTTCTGCAGATCTTCAACCCGCTGTCCACAGTGACTGCGCCCCAGCAGCCACAGGAGTCTCCTGCGCCCGGCTGCCGCCCCATCCCCAGTCCCTCTGGCCTTGGCGCACCAGGCCCCATGGTGATGAGAAGCAGCCGGAGCCTAGGCCAGCCTTGGGCTGGCTTCTGCCTGCTGTTGGCCTCTCTACAGCTTGTGAGCTGGACGCTGGCTGGTGAGCCGGGAGGAAGGGTGGGAGTAGCATTGGGGTGTAAAGGAGAATCCAAGACATATGCATGGGACAGGGCACACAGAAGGGTGTGTAGTGATGTGAAGCCAGTGAGGATCTAGTTCTGTGCCTGTGACAGTTAGGGAAGGGTGTTGCTGGGAAACCTATGGTTGTGTTTTCAGAAAGGTATGTGAAAATGAATGAGGCTGGGTGTGGAAACCTCCCGACGCTCAGGTGGTAGAGACAAGAGGATGGCAAGTTCAAGGCTAGCCTGGGCTACAAAACCAGACCCTGTCTCAAAAGAAAAGGTGTCGGGGTGGGGCTGTAGTTCAGTTGGTAGACTGATTGCCTAGCATTCAAGAAACTCTGGGTTCCAATCCCAGCATTGTATGGCAAGTCAGGCATGGTGGTCCATGCCTTTAATCTCAGCACTTGGGAGGCAGAGGCAGGAGGATTTCTGTGAGACAGAGGTCAGCTTGGTCTATATAGTAAGTTCCAGGCCAGCTGGGACTATGTAGAACCCAGGACTGAGGAGGTGGATGCAGGAGGGTCAGGAGTTCAAAGCCAGACTGGACTACATAGTGAGTTTGAGGCCAGCCTGGGCTATGTGAGACACTGTTAAAAAAAAAAAAAAAGAAAAGAAAAGAAAAAGAAATTTCTAGGGTTGTGCACTCATGTCAGGGTTGACTGGGGTTGTGTGAATAAGGGTGACAGGGAAGTTCCTAGGAGGGTGTGTGTTGTCAGAAGTTCAATATGTCTGTGGGGACACAGACCTCCCTCCCTCCCTCCTTCCCTCCCTCCCTCCCTCCCTCCCTCCCTTCTTGTCTGCTCTATGAGACAGGGTCTCATGTAGCCCATTCTAGCTGCAAACTCACTTGTAGCTCAGGTTTGTTTTGAACTTGTAACCCTCAGACCTCTATTCTCCACCCCCCTGGGGCTGAGATGACAGGCATGTGCCACCACAGCTGGTTTATGTGGTGCTGGGATAAACCCAGGGCTTCACGCAAGCCAGGCAAAAGCACTCTACCAACTGAGCTATGGCTGCAACTCTGTGGGCTGATCTTGAGGATAATCATGTGTGTCTGTGTTACAGGTGTGTTTTCAAGTCTCTAGTTGGCTGTAGTTTGGATTTAAGGGTGTATATTATTGCCTGTGTGCTCATTTTGAGGTTAGTGGTGAGTGGGGTGGACAAATCAGGGATTCCAACACCCACATAGTGGCTAACAAGCATCTATAACTCCAGTTCCAGGGGATCCAATGCCCTCTTCTGTCCTCCAAGAGCACTGCATGACACAGGTGCACTTATAACATACATGCAGCTATGACGCTCATACACATAAAATAAAAAATTTTAAATTAAAAATACACATTATTATTGTTGTTATTTTTGCTTTTTTTTTTTTTTTTTTTTAAAAAAACATGTCTCTCTGTAACCTCAGTTGACCTGAAACTTGCTATGTAGCTCAGGTTGGCCTCAAACTCATAGACATCTACCTGCCTCTGCCTTCCAAGGGCTGGGACTAAAGACGTGCACCACCACACCTAACTCTTATTGATTGATTGATTGATTTTATTTTATAAGTATTTTGTCTGCATGTATGTAAGTACATCACAGGCATGCATTGCCCTCAGAAGCCAGAGGAGGGCATCAGATCCCCTGGAACTGAAGTTACAGATTGTTGTTAGGCACCACGTGGGTGCTGAGTACTGAACCTGGGTCCTCTGCAAGAGAAGTCAGTGCTCTTAACCTCTGAGCCAGCTTTCCAGCCCCTATTTTATTTCTTCGTGTGTGTGTGTGTGTGGAGGGGGCATGCCACAGAATGTGTGTGGGTGTCAGAGAATAACTTGAGTCACTTCTCTCTTTCTACCGTGTGAGTCTGGGCGTCAAACTCAGATCCAAACTCAGGTTTAGTTGCAAGCTCCTTTCCTCCTGCTGAGCCTCTACCGTTCCCCGTTGCACCTCTCTCAGTGGCTTTCTTTACTCCATCCTCTCTTCCTCCTCTGCCCTAAATTGACTCCAGCTCCGCCCCCACATCTCTTCCCATTACCTACCTACCCCCACAATCCCCAGAGTCATCGCATCAGGACCATGGACAGAACCCGTAGGAGGGCCTTGAGGGGCCAGGCTGGGTGAGGCCGCGGGGCGGGGCAGAGAGCCTGAAGTGGAAGTTGCACCCCACCCCAGCTGTGTGATTCTGGGGTGATTTTTTTTCCAGAGGAATTTCTCAGGGACCCCCCGCCAGGGGGGCCCAGGAGCAGAGGGACGAATGAGTCAGTGCTGACACACACTCCCAGCTGTGAGTATCTGGCTGGGTGCCCCTGCCGCACCCGGCAGGGTATGTTGTGTGTGTGTGTGTGTGTGTGTGTGTGTGTGTGTGTGTGTGTAGGGTAGGGCAAAGGGTGAGGGGATATGGTGACCAGGACTTCTGTGGTCTAGATCACCTCCCAAAAATGAAGGTGAGCTCTCTTCCAGAGAGATACCCCACTTTCTTAATTTCTAGGGAGGTGGCCGCCCTAATGGGAACCCCATGTTTGCCTGTGCCTGGTTCCCACGCTCACACAACCCCAGTGTCATGCAACCTCAGGTTTCCATTCAGAGCACAAGACCCCTGGGACTCCAGGAATGCACAACACGTGGTCACGCCCAGCTAATCCCCAAGGTCACCCCAGAAGATCATGTCTTAGATGCTGTTAAAATCTCAACGTCCTCCTGTGACAAACACTTTAATCATCACAATCAGTTGCCCCCTCACTAACTTGACACATTTTCCCATGCACAGTGTGGGAGAAATCTCCCATGGGGCTTAAAGCCTCCCTCTCTGATCAAGTCTGGCCTGGAGGGTGCACAAGGTTCAAATCTTGCCATCAGGATCCCCATTCACCTGGAACAACTGCATCAAAATTTAAAAAAATTTCTCTCTTTTTATTCTTTTGATATTAATTAATTTTGTGTGTGTGTGTGTGTGTGTGTGTGTGTGTGTGTGTACATGAGTGCCATGGTGCAGGTGTGGTGGTTGGGAGTCGGTTTTCTCCTTCCTCCATGTGAGTTTTTGGGGTCAAGCTTGTCATCAGGCTTGTCCGCAAGTGCCTTTAACCCTAATGAGCAGTCTTGCTGGTCCTCAAGTATTTTCGTTTAAATATTGGTGTACATAGGCACCTCAAACATGCAGGCATTTGTGGGGTTTCCCATCTGCTGGCCCATCTATCTTCCTTCTTCTACATCTTGGACCCCATCAGGAATCTTGCTAGGGGCTTGGACCAGCTCAGAGAAGAGGATATGTATGTGGGGGAGATTGGATTCTGACAGTCCTCCACCTCCTGGCCCAGTAGCCAGCACTCAATGCCCCTAGTGTGTGCCTACTTGTCAGGAAGCCAGCTGTGAAAAGAAAGGGCAGTCAGTTGTTTGAAAGGTCATTACACAAGGGACTCAAGATTGAAGCAGGAGTCCTCTGGGTTAGATGCCAGGAAGGACTTTTGAGATGTGAGTAGAGAAGGGGGGGTTATTTCCTGCTGCATAGAAGCTGGGGCATCTGGGTTGGAGCTGGGACTCAGTGGATAGAGTGCTTGCCTGGCATGCATGAGGCTGTAGGCTCATCCCCAACACTCAGTAAACCAGGCACGGTAATACATGCCTGTCAAAAGGGGGGCGTGCTGGAGATCTGGCTGCTCTTGCAGAAGACCTGGGTTTGGTACCCAGCACCCACATGGTGGTTAACAATGATTGGGAACTCCAGTTCCAGGGGATCTAACATCCTCTTCTGGCCTCTGAAGGCACTGCACACACATGATGCACTTAGATACATGCAGGTAAAACCCTTATACACACAAAATAAAAATAAATAAATAGAAACTTTAAAAGGAAAGGAACTGGTGTGTCTGGATTGGGCAGAGTCCTCGTGCTGGGTGAAATTGTGGATCTAAATCTGGTCCTCGCCTCCTAGCCTAGAGGGTACAGCTGGGATGACTGGTATATCGAGGCTGGCCCTCATGCTCAGCAGAGCCTGAGAGCCCAAATTTCAACCCCAGGGTTCTGTAACACAAATACCTCTTAATGGCAGCCTGTAAATAAGAAGCAATTACAGATAGGTGGAGGGGGAAGAGACAACCAGAGACTGAGATGGAGAGAGACTAACCCAATACCAAGAGAGCAAGGCTAATTGTTGATTGACTGCTTGATTACAACTGAACTTGGAAAGTGGGGCAGACAGAAGGTGGAACTGGGTGGGAGAGAAACAGCAAGAGGTGGTGGCTCTAGAGGCAGCTGGGGTTGGAGGGGGTTCTGCAAGGTGTGGGGCATGATGGTTCCAAATAGCTGAGATGGGGGTCTTCATGCAAGTCCCCGCCTCCCTTAAGCCTGGCCCCCCGACCCCAGCTGTGAGGTCAGCTTGGCTGCCCCTGGAGTGAGCTCATGGCAGATTCACAGAAGCACCTCCTGCCAGGAGGCTGGGTCAGGGGGTTAGTGGGACAGCAGTAGGGGAGGGGACCGGACAGGGGCTTTGGGCCCAGGGGAGCCCCTGTCTGTAGGCCCCAGCCATGTGGAGTCACTTAACCCCACCCAACTGCCTGGGGTGCGGCTCAGGATGACCTGGATTAAAGGGGGTGGGCCAGATGGAGCTCTTCTTATGCTGGGGTGAAAAGGGGCCTATCAGAGCCAGGTCATCTGAGAGAGAGGGTCAGAAGGAGGAGGCCAGATCTGGGAGGGGCCAAGTGAGGGGTAGGAAAGGCAGGGGAGGGTGGAGTCAGAGAGGGGAGGTGGAGGTTAGATGAGGGACTCAGAGGGAGGAGGTGGTGGTTAGATGGGGGAGTCAGAGAGGAGGTGGGGGTTAGGTGGAAGAGTCAAAGGGAGGAGGTGGGGGTTAGATGGGGGAGTCAGAGAGAGGAGGCCATAGGGGCCAGGAAGAGTAGACAATACACACAGACACCCTCCCTTTCTCTGTGGCTTTTCCCCGGCAAGTGGGCTCTGTGCCAGGAAGCTATGTGCGGGGGTTGTTGGGGGTGGGGAAGAGGACAGTCCGGCTCTGGGGCTCTGGCCAGGAAGCTTTGATTCATCCTAGAACTAGGTCAGCTTTTTTCTCACCAAAAACTTAGGGAAAAAAAAAAATTCCTCAGAGTGATGTGGGTGGAACATCTATGGGGTAGTGGGGGAAGGGGGTGTGCTAGTCCCAGGCTGGATGCTTCTTCATGAACAGTAAACACACTCTGGGGGAGAAGGGGATCCCCCAAACCTGATCAACTAATGTAAAGTTCTGTCTGTTTGTTTGTTTTTCCTTTGACTTTCACACATGGTCGTATTAAGTTCAGGCTGGCCCTGAACTCACCGTTTAGCCCAAGCTGGCCTTGAACTCACTGTGTAGCCTAAGCTGGCCTTGATCTGCTCCTCCTGCCTCAGCCTCCTGGGTAGCTGGAGAGACAGGGCTGTGCAGTCAGGCCTGGTCTCTCCTAATCCTGATTTCTCTCTACAGTGGAGCCTGTGGATGTACTGAAAGCCTTGGGCATCCGAGGGGGCCTGGCCGGGTTTCCTGAGGGTCCTGGCTTCTGTCCCGAGAGGGCACCACAAGGTGACCGGGCCTTCAGCGTGAGCAAGTCCAGCTTGCTCAGCATCCCCACATGGGAACTCTTTCCAGGTGAATCAGCGCAAGACGACTTGGGCAGGGGTCATCCCAGAGGGGTCATACCAGCTGTCTAACCTGCCCCTTTTCCTTCTATTCACCAAGATGGTCATTTTCCTGTGAATTTCTCTGTGTTGCTCACTCTGCGGACGAAGCCAGGCAGTTGGTCTGTCCTTCTGTCAGTTTATGATGACAAGGGTGGCCGACCACTGGGGCTGGCACTGGGGCCATCTCTGAGACTCCTTGGTGAGTCCTTCAGCCCCCTCCCCCAGCAGGTCAACCTCACAGATGGCAGGTGCGTACAGGAAATGGGAAAGGGGTCCTGTGCTTAGGCCTGGGCACTGAGACTCATGCCCTCTACAGATGGCACCACTTGGCCCTCAGCGTTGATGGTGACAGGGTGACTCTGGTGACAGACTGTGAACTTCAGGCCTCTGTGTGGGGTCGGAAGCCTCAGGTGATCAGTGCAACTGGATTCACTGTCTTGGGGACCCAGGACGTCCAGGAGGAGACTTTTGAGGTAGGGCATTCAGTGTCAGGGGAAACTGAGGCAGAGGGTGGGAAATTTTGTCCACAGCCCAAATCAGAAGAGAATAGAAAGGAAAAAAAGCCCAGTTTCCACCTAGCCCTACAGGGCTGAAGGAATGGGATGCCATGCATATGTGAATTGGTATAGGTCCAAGAGCCCAGGTCACCTCATTGTTGTGACACAATACCTGACAAAATCGAGATAAGAAAGGGTTATTCTGGCTCAAGGTATGAGGGCAGAGACCGTCACTTCAGTGGCAGGAGCATGAGTCAGCTAGTCACATCGTGTCCACAGTCAGGAAGCAGAGAGGGATGAATGCTGGGTTGCAGCTCGCTTTCTCCTTTAAAAAAATTTTTTTGGGGGTGTGGTTGGAGAGCTGGCTCAATGGTTAATAGCACTCGCTGCTCTTGCAGAGGACTTGGGTTCCTAGCACCTATATGGTGGCTAACAGCCATCTGTAAGTTCAGTTCCAGGGGATCTGTTGCCCTCTTCTGACCTCTGAGAGCACTGCATGCACATGGTGGCAAACACTCATACAGTCAGGGGGCCAGTGAGATGACTCAGTGGGGAAAGGAACTTGTCACTAAGCCTTGCAACCTGAGGTAGATCCCCAGGACCCTCATGATGGGAGGAGAGAACTGACTCCCACAAGTTGTCCTCTGACCACACAAGGGAGAGATGTGGCACACCTGTACCCACACACATATTCAAAGTTTTAATTTTGAAAAGTTGACAATCAAGCTTAGCGTTCACACTGGGTGGTGTGGTTAGTGCCTGTGATGTGATCAGCCTGGTGGAACCTTTTCTGAGTAGCTGTGACAGGCCTCCTCCTGTGTAGTATCCTTTGGGTGGGGAGGCATCAAGGCTCTGTGGCAGAAGGGGTGTAGAGCCGTACTTGGGAGCAGGGGTCAGAGTCATGCTGTACCTCTTCTCCTCCCATCTAGGGTGACATCCAGGAGCTGTTGATAAGTCCAGACCCTCAGGCTGCCTTCCAGGCCTGTGAGCATTACCTCCCCAGCTGCAACACTCTAGATCCTGCAGTCACAGAGGTGAGTGAGGGGCCCCAATGTGACAGGTGAGTCTTCCCTAGGAAGTAGAGAGCTCCAACATCCCCAACACAGGGCCGGTCCCTTGACTCAATGATATAACCAGCCAGGCATGGAGAGGCAGCTAGCATCCTTGCATTTGAGAGGCTGAGGCAGGAGGACCAGGAGTTCCAGGCCAACCTAGGCTGGATACAGAAATCCTGTCTTAAAAAACTCAATCATGGCAAATCAGTCTGGGCTGGGGAGATGGCTCAGTCAGTGAAGTGCTTCCCATGTGAGCAGGAAGAACTGAGATTGATCCCTGGAATCCATGTGAAAAAGCTGGACATGTTGGCACATGTTTATATTCTGGACACTGGGGAGGTGGACACAGGTTCACTGGCCAGCCAGCCTAGCCTAATTGGTGAGACAGGTCAGGGAGAGACCGTGTCTCAAAAACAGAAAAAAGGTGAATGGTGCCAGAGGAATAACAGGTGCACCCACACACACCCAGGCACCCACACAGTGGTGCACCCCCACAAACTATTCCTACCACAGTCATGAATCCACACACTGTGCACCCCCCCACTCATGTACCCCCCTCCCACTTATGGATCCACCCACACCCTCATGAACCCATACACTCTCATGCATTGCACACACTCATGGACTCACACACACTCATATAACACACTGGCGCACCCCCCCACTCATATTCCCACTACAGTCATGAAACCACACCCTAGTGCACCCATACACACTCGTGCATTCATACATGGACACACTCATGCACCCACACATACACATATGCTCAGTCACATAGCTAAGTGGTCCACATCTTGTGAGGAACCTGGCCAAGTGTCAACCAATAGACTATGTGCCCACATGACTAAGGTCCAGGTGACCTTAGTGATGGCATTTCCAATGCAGAGAAATCCCTAGAACTGACTGATCTCTCCCTAGGGCCCCAAGGATGAACCAGAAACACGTCCACCTCATCGCAAAGGGAAGGGCAAAGGGAAAAAGAAAGGGCGAGGTCATAAGGGAAAGGGCAAGAAGAGAAAGAACCAGGAGACCCTGCTGCCAAGCCTACTTCCTGACTCCCTGGAGAACCAGGTAAGGGCCTGGGACCTCCCACTTTGCCGTCCATTGTTTGATCCCCACCCATCTCTGGTCCCTCATCCTCTTGTTGGTCCTCTTAGCTGAGATGGGTAACAGGCCCCATCTCAGGGGCTCTCTATTAACCACGGGGCTGGAGAGATGGCTTAGTGGGTAAAATCACTGGCTGCTCTTGCAGAGGATCTGGGTTTAGTAGTTCCCAGCACCTACATGGCAGCTATCAAGTGTCTGTAACTCCATTTCCAGGAAATCTGATGTCCTCTTCTGGCCTCTGCAGACATCTGCGCTCAGGTGGCATACACAAACATGCACATATACTCAGACATATAAATAAAAATAAATCTTAAAAAAATATGTCCTGTGATTGGAGACGTGGCTCAGCAGCTAAGAGCACTTGGCTGCTCTTGCAGAGGACCCACATTTGATTCCTAGCACTCACATGGTGGCTAACAACCATCCATAATTCCAGTTCTAGGGGATCTGACACCCTCTTCTGACCTCTGAGGGCATTGTATGTCACAGGAGTGCTTACACACATGCAGGCAATATACTCATACACATAAAAAATAGGATATTTAAAAAATATATCTTTCCTGTATCTTGGACTGAATTTCCTGCAAGCCTCACAAACTGATTAGCACTCCAGAGATTGTGGAGAGTCTGGAATGTTGCAGATCCAGAGGCTATTCACAAATCATCTGGAGACATCTTTAACCCCATAAATAGAATAGCCACAACCTTGCCTATCCCTGCTTCTGAATTAACGTTCTTGTGACTAATAAAGTATTTAACTTAGCAGATTACCAGGTCTCACAAATCAAAAGCTAAGAATGTCATCAGATAGCATCTGAGACCTATAATAGAACCCCCTATGACCTGTCTACTGAGTGGATACATGAATGTATTTGAAGTGTCTTTCTTCTGTTACTATAAAAATGTAATGTAACTGTTACCATGCTGGAACATGGAATTCATATTTGGCTCCAGAACAAACTATCTCTTATCCTCGCCCCCCCCCATAATATATCCCGAGGTTGGAGAGCTGACTCAGTCCTTAAGAGTACTTGCTACTCTTGCAGAGAACCTGGGTTCTGTTTCCAGCAACCACTGGCAGTTCACAACTGACTGTAACTCCAGCTCCAGGGAATTTGACATCCTCTTCTAGCCTCTGCAGTTACCCACAGACATGTGGAAAACACACACACACACACACACACACACACACACACACAATCTGTGTACATATATAATCATGACCAAAAGCAATTCAGAGGCGAAAGGGATTTCAGCTCACCAATACAGGTTACCATCTGTCACTGTGGGGAAGTCAAAGCTGAAAGCACCCTCTCCATAGTCAAGAGATGGAAGAATAAACAGATGTATCCTTGATTGCTCTCTTCTGGCTCCGTTCTCTCTGATGCTGCTCAGACCCCCACCCCACTTAGGGAATGGAGCCCTCCAGAGTGGGTAGGTCTTCCTACATTAATTAACAATAGATACAGTCTGCCATAGATGTGTCCACAGGCCAACCTGATCTAGACAATTCCTCATTAAGGGTCTCTCCAGAAGTCATTCTTGGATCCCCTGTGGGTGCTGGGAACTGAACCCAGATCCTCCGCAAGTGCAGCCAGTGCTCTTAACTGCTGAGTTAGCTCTCCAGCCCTGTTGGTGGGTTATTAGTAAGAAGTCATTGATGGGCCTTTGGTTGTAGGGAATAACTTTGGGGTCCTTGGATGTGGCATGCAACTGGACTTGCTTATAGGTGGTCACTGTTGTGGATCACTGGTTGGAGGAATAATTGGTTGGGGTCCCAGGGAGGGCTCACTACTTTGGGGATCACCAAGCAGTGGTTATATTTGGATGATTCATTGGTTGGGATCATGGTTGGATCCCTGGATGAAATAGATTCTGGTTGGAGTCATTGGTGGGAATTGTGAATTGAGGTGGGGGAGTGGCTCATTTAAGGGTCACTGGCTCTTAGAATAACTTGGATCCATTTTTTAGGTCACTAGCTGATGGGTCACTGAGGAAGGGTCCTTGGCATGGGCCACTGATTAGTGCCCTTGTTTGAAGTGACCACTGACCATGGGTTGTAACTACATGTCAGTTCTAGATCTATCTATCCCACAGTTGTGAATACCAAGAACATCCTGCCCCTCACCAGCCCCTGGCCCTCACCTAGACCCTCTGGCTTTATTTCTCTGCTTTGACCCAGTTCTTAAGCAGCTGTCGGGTCAGAGAAGCTGACTTTGTAGTCTGGCTGGTTGACCGCTCAGCTATGTCTTAGGAGAAGACCTATGGGGCCAGGCTTCTGGGAGTCTGGCTCTCAGTGCTGGTCTTCATCACTGGGTTTTGGAGTCAGCCCAGCTGTGATCCCAGGCCTGGAAGACTTGTTCTTCCCTCATCAGTGGTGACTCTCCCTGCTGGCTGTCCTGGCCCAGCTGTTCCAGGGAGCACACCTTTAACTCCATGGTCCTTCATGCCCTTTGAGAATCTACCTATGTCCCCTCCCTGGACTAGGGTTCCCCTCTCAGGGAAAGACCTGTTTTCTTTGTCTATTATTATTATTATTATTATTATTATTATTATTATTATTATTTTATCTTTAAGAATGTTTCCCCTGCATGTGTGTAAGTGTACTTGTGTAGTGAAATGCCTGTGGAAGCTAGAAGAGAGCTTCAGATCCCCTGGAACTGGAGTTACAGATGGTTGTTAGCCACCATGTGGGTTCTGGGAACTGAACTTGGGTCCTCTGCAAGAACAGTCAGTGCTCTTAGCTGCTGAACCATCTCTCCAGCCCCAACTTTGTCTCTTTTTGTCTGGATCGGCTTGATCCCAGATCTGATGTCCTTTCCATGCCCCTGCTCTAGACCTCTCTTGACACCCCCGAGACTGAGTCACCCGTTCCAAAGTTGCCTCCAACTTCTACCCCTTTGTCTGTCGCCACCACTGTGACTATTGGACACAATGTCACCATCCTACAGGTTGGTGGGAAGTGGATGGTTCTGGAAAGGGGAAGTCCCGGGGTGGTGGAAGCTATGGCCAACTGTGAGGAGATCATGAGCAAACCTTTGATGTTCTCAATGTCTTCAGGGGGCATTGAATTCTGATACTGAAACTGAGCTGAGCACTGCAGAGATTGAGGTTACCAAGGAGGATGGAGACAGAGATGACCCCACCATGGGCCCCAAATTCCATGCAGCAGAACAGCCTTCACGGATGGAGTTCCAGATCTTTCCTGTAAGTCTGGAGGGGCTGGATTTGGGAGGAAGGGAGATGGACACCAGTTCACTTTGGACTGTGTTTATCCTGCTTCCAATGCTTTTGCTCAACCCCAGTGCAGTTGAAAAATATTTATTAAACACTTACACTGCCAACAGAGAGCTCTGTGAGTTGGTGGTGTTAATGATTTTCAATCTAGCAGGATGATAAGCCGCTTGACCCAAGAGATAATCCAACTTCAGTTCTTCATGTGCCCTTTGCCTGGTGAATGGATCAGACAGTAGGGGAGTGAGAAAGGCAGCAGAAAGTCATGGCGAAAGGCAGAGAGGAGAGGGAGAACTTGGGACATGGTCCCAGTAAATATTTCTTTATTTATTTTGGTCTTTTTGAGACAGAGTCTCCGTATAGTCCCAGCTGGCCTGAAGACCAGGTTGACCTTGAATTCACAGAGATTTTCCTGCCTCTGCCTCCCAGGTTCTGGGATTAAAGGCATACACCACCATGCCCAGCTCTTATTTTTGTTTTATGTGTCTGAGTGTTTTATCTACATGTATATATGTGAACCTGCGTGTGCAATGATCATGGAGGCCAGAAGAGGGGGCATTGGAGTCCCTGAAACTTGAATTATGTGATATGCAGATTTTTATTTTTAGAGTTTATTTATGTTCATTTTATGTGTATGAATGTTTTGCCTGCATATATGTAATTATACCCATGCATACAGTGCCCATGGAGGCTAAAAGAGGGCATCAGATCCCCTGGAACTGGAGTTATGAATGATTGTTAGCCACCATGTGGGTGCTGAGAACTGAACTCCTCCCAAGTCCTCTGAGCAGCCACTGTTCCTAACTGTTGGTCTTCTCTCCAGCCCCCCCTTTTTCCCCAATTTTATTTAGAACTATTACTGTGGGGGCTGAAGAGATGACTCAGTGGTTAAGAGCACTGACTGCTCTTGTAGAGGACCTGGGCTCAATTGCCAGCCCCCACATGGCAGCTAACAACCATCTGTAACCCCAGTTCCAGAGGAATCTGACAACCTCTTCTGACCTCCAAAGGCATTGTATGACACAGGTGCACTCATGCAGGCAATACACTCATACACATAAAAAAAAATTAAATGTTTTTTAAAAAGATTATTACTGCTCGGCATGGTGGCACATGTCTTTAATCTCAGCAACTGGGAGGCAGAGGCAGGTGAATCTCTATGAGTTTGAAGCTAGTGTGGTCTACCTGGTGAGTTCCAGGACAGCTAAGGCTACAGGGAGTCCCTGTCTCAAAAAAGTCAATATATATATATGCATATATATATTATTACTGTGTGAGTATGAGCACACGTATGCCACAGTGAGCATATGGAGGTCAGAGAACAATTTTCAGGAATCAGCTGTCTCCTGCACTGTAGATTCTGGGGATTGAACTGTGGTCCTCAGGCTTGCCTGGCAAGCACTTTTACAAACTGAGCCATGTCACAGGTCCTCAAGTCTTTTATCTCTCTACCCAGGGTGCTGGAGAGAAGGGGGCAAAAGGGGAGCCAGCGGTGACAGGACAGGTGAGAGGGCTGGGGTTGCGGGATTGTTGGAGAACTGAGTAACAACCAGGGTCACACTCATCTCTCCATCCAGGGCCAGCAGTTTGAGGGACCTGTGGGAGCCCCAGGACCCCGGGTGAGTACTGGACCCATTCCCCTATTCCCAGTTTTCCTCCCTCCTTCCTTTTTTTCTTCCTTCTACCTTTTTTCCTTCCATCCTTCCTTCCTCCCTTCTTCTTTCCCTCCCCCTTCCTTCCTTTTTAATAGGTCTTGTTATGTAGCCCAGGCCAGTCTCCATCTCCCTATGCAGCTCCAAGGCTGGCTTCCATCTCTTTATCCTCCTGCCTCCATCTCCAGGTGCTGGGATGGCAGGTGTGCACCAGGGTGCCTGGTTCTATCTTTTTCCAAGTTGGGGTGGGAACTTGGGTTGTAGTGTTGCCTGGAGGCCATTGGATACATACCCAAAAGATGAGTATGTACAAGGTCATACTCATACAAGTTGGGAGGTGATAAAGGTCAGCAGATCATTGGCGAGGGGTCAAAGCTGGCTAAGAGGGCAGGGAGGTTGGGCTGAGGTCAGGGTAAGAGACAGCCTCCTTCAAATTTTGCACTTTCTGTGACTTCTGTTTTCTCTCTATTCTACAGGGAATACCTGGCCCTTCAGGCCCCTCTGGGCCCCCAGGATTCCCTGGAGCCCGTGGTCCACCGGTAAGAGACTCCTCACTGGAGTGTATCCCTCCGTAGGGGTGGAATTTCAGCTTGGGAGTGTGCAGACCTGAACATAGGTGTGGGGGCTGAGATTGGTGACCCCACGCTGGGGTGGGCATTGATCCCTGTTATTGATGACATTGTGCCTGTCTGTGAATAACGCTTGACCCTCCTCTGCCTCTGGGGACCTATTGTATTCTTCTCTCCAGGACAGTTTTTTTTTTATTTTTTT
>NW_008338645.1:577528-635534 GCF_000622305.1 Nannospalax galili | reverse complement strand
ACAACTGTGTTGTGCAGTGCCTGTGGAGGTCAGAAGAGGGTGTCAGATCTCCTGGAACTGGAGTTATGGATGGTTGTTAGCTGCCATGTGGATGCTGGGAACCAAACCCAGGTCCTCTGCAAGAGCAGCCAGTGCTCTGAACTGCTGATCTATCTCTCCAGCCCCTTATTTTTATTTTTTTATGTGTATGAGTATATTGTCTGCAAGTGTGTAAGTGCACCTGTGTCATGCAATGCCCTCGGAGGTCAGAAGAGGGCGTCAGATTCCCTGGACCTGAAGTTATGAAGGGTTGTTACCCACCATGTGGGTGCTGGGAATTGAACCAGGGTCCTTTGCAAGAGCAGCCAGTGCTGAGCCATCTCCCCAGTCCCTTATTTATTATTTTTATTTTATGTGCATGACTGTATTGATCACAGATAGGCAGGTGTACCCATGTTGTGCAGTGCCTGTGGAGGTCAGAAGAGGGTGTCAGATTCCCTGGAACTGGAGTTATAAATGGTTGTTAGCTGCCATGTGGGTGCTGACAATTGAACCCAGGTCCTCTGCAAGAACTCTTAACTGTTGAGCCATATCTCCAGCCCCTTAAAAAAGTTTTAAATATTTTTGGATTTTTATGTGTATGAGTGTTTTGCCTACATATATGTAAGTGCACCCATGCATGCAATGCCTGTGGAGGCCATAAGAGGGCATCAAATCCCCTGGAACTGGAGTTACAGATGATTGTGAGCTGCCATGTGGGTGCTGGGAACTGAACCAGGGTCTTCTGGAAGCACAGCCAGTGCTCTTACCCGCTGGGCCATCTTTACAGCCCCTGACTGCATGTTTAGTTATTTATTTTGTGTATGTGTACATGTGTGTGGGGGGAGTGTGGTGGCAATGTACTGTGACATGCATGTGGAGGTCAAAGAACAACTTGTGGAAGTCAGTTCTTTCCTTCCACCCTGCAGATCTTGGGGGCTAAGCTTAGGTCATCAGGTTTAGCAGCAAGTGCCTTTACCCACCACTGAACCATCTCACCAGAACCCCCTTCCACAAAGATTTATTTGTAGGGCCTGGTGGTTCGGGCCTGTGAGTTCAGGTCAGCTGGGGTTGCATAGTGAGACCTTGTCTCATAAAACAAAACAAAACAAAAAAAAGTATTTATTTAAATTTTCTTTTCTTTCTTTTTCTTTCTTTTTTTTTTAAAGACAGGGTCTCCCTTTAGCCCAGTTGGACTGGGACTAACTATATAAATCAGGCTGACCCCAATCTCATAGAGATCCACCTGCCCCTGCCTCCTGAGTGCTAGTATTAAAGGTGGGCGTCTCTATGCCTGGAAGATTTATTTAATTTATTGTGTGTAAGTGTCTCTGTGTGTGGATGTGCAGACCTGCGCATGTGCAGAAACTCAAAGAGGGCTTTGGGTATCCGGGAGCAGTTACGTTCATCTGTGGAACGATGGCTTGTTATGTGGGTGCTAGGATCCCAACTCCAGTCCTTGTGATTGCAGAGTGAGGGCTCAGCTGCTGAGCCATCTCTCCTGTCCTCCGTGCATCTTCCATTTCTGTCTTTCCCCCATGTCCACCTGTCTGTCTCTGAATCTGTCATTGCTTTTCTGTGATTCTTCCTCTCTGCCTCCTTCTCTTCCTTCCCTGCCTGTCTTTTCCTTGACTTCCTTCTTTCTCTTTCTGTCCCTGTCGCTGTCTCTCTGCCTTCCTGTGTCTGTCTGCTGAGTCTCTTTCTTCACTTCCCCCTCTGATGACTTCCCTCCCCACCATCTTCCTTTCCCCCCACCCCGTCTCCCTATCTTTCCTACTCCTCTTGTGGCTCCCCTTACATCCCCACCTATGTCCAGTCCCTCTTCCCTTCATCTCTCTCTCTGTCTCGCTTCCTCTCTCAGGGCCCCGCTGGCCTCCCAGGAATCCCCGGTATCGATGGAGTCCGGGGCCAACCTGGCACAGTCATCATGATGCCGGTAAGCAGGAGAGTGGGCACCTCAGCCTCGGGGAGTGGAGTCCTGACCCCAGAGTTGCCTCCCTGTGGAACTCTAACCACCGCTAGTTGCTCTTTAGTTTCAGTTTGCAAGCAGCTCATTGAAAGGACCCCCAGTCTCCTTCCAGCAGGCCCAGGCCCAGGCAGTGCTGCAACAGGCTCAGGTGAATGGGACAAAGGGTGTGTGTTAATGAGGGAGATGGAAGAAATAAAGGTTCATGAAGAGATGCTCAAGAGATGGAGGGCATCTCTCTCTTGAAGATGCTGGTCTCTAGTTTCTGTTGCTGTAATAAAATCCCTGACATTGGGATGGTTTATACAATACAGTAGGTTTGGGGCTTATGGCTGTGGAGACTAGAAAGTCTCAGAGCAGGGTGCTGCCACCTAGTGGGAGACCTCCTTGCTGCTTTGTAACATAGCACAGGACATTGCAAGGCAAGACAACAAATGTGCTGGGTTGGGCTATGTTTTTTCTTATAAAGGCACTAGTTGCCAACACGGGGGCCCCACCCTCTAAATTTCATACAATCCTAATTATCTTCTAAAATGCCCACCTCCGAATGCTATCAACGCATGGACTAAGGACCAAATTTCCAGCATGTGAATTTAGGGGAGCACACTCTAACCATAGCGGTGTCTTTGTGAAAGGTTTTGGGGGTCCCGTGGGAGATTTGATGTTTTGTTTCTATGTTTCCAGCTCTCCATGAAAGGGCCTCCTGGCCCAGTGGGGCTCACTGGACGCCCAGGCCCTGTGGTGAGTGAGGGGTCAGCACTGGGGAGAGGGATTCTCCGTGACAGGTGGCTGCAACGCTCCAACCATGTTCCCGTCTCTCCTCCCCCAAGGGCTTCCCTGGATACCCAGGTCTCAAAGGAGAATCAGGAGAAGTTGGGCCACAGGTAAGATTTGGGAGGGCATGGGGTTCCCCAAGGACACAGAAAAAATGCTGGTTGGGAAAAATAACAAAAGGAATAGAAATACTTTTGCAATTCTTTCCCCTCCCAGGGTGTTATTTGTTTATTTATTTATTATTTATTTATTTATTATTTATTTATGTGTATGAGTGTTTTGCCTTCATGAATGTAATTGTACCACATGTGCAATGCCCAGGGAGGCCAGAAGAGGGTGTTGGATGCCCTGGAACTGGAGTTACAGGTGGTTGTTAGCTGCCATGTGGGTGCTGGAAACTGAACCCAGGTCCTCTGCAAGAGCAGCCAGTGCTCTTAACCACTGCAGCAGCTCTCTAGGCCCCTCCAGGGAATGATTTAAAATAAGTCCCAGGCTGGGGCTGGGGCTGGGGTATAGCTCAGAGGGTTGAGTGCTTGTCTAGCATGTAGGAAGCCCTGGGTTCCATCCCTAGCACTGTATAAACTGGGTGTGGTGATGCATTCTTGTAATACTAGCACTTGGCAGGAGGATCAGGAGTTTAAGGTCATCTTCAGCAACAGAGTTGGGGGCCAGCCTGGACTGCATGAGATTCTACTTCAAAAATTAGCCGGGTGTGGTGGCACATGCCTTTAATCCCAGCACTGGCAGGCAGAGAAAGATGGATCTCTGTGAGTTCAAGGCCAGCCTGGTCTACATAGTGAGTTCCAGGACAGTTGGGGCTACAGGGAGACCCTGTCTCAAAAAGACCAAATAATTAAAAATTAAAAAAAATAAAATAAAATCGCCAGGCATGGTGGCACATAGGCCTTTAATGGAGGCAGAGAGGCAGGTAGAGCTCTATGACTTAGAGTTCAGCCTGGTCTATACAATGAGTTCCAGGTCAGCTGGGGCTACAGGGAGACCCTCTCTCAAAAAGACAAAAAAAAAAAAAAGTAAATAAATAAATAAATAAATAAATCCTCCTTCCTTTTTCTTTTTCCTTTCTGTCCCCCCTCCTCCAGGGTCCTCGAGGATTACAGGGTCCTCCTGGGCCCCCTGGCAGAGAAGGCAAGATGGTAATTTCTAAATTCTTTATTATTATTTTTATTTTATGTATATGAGTGTTATGCCTGCATATGTGTAAGTGCACCTGTGTTGTGCAGTGCCCATGGAGGACAGAAGAGGGTATTGGTTTCCTTGGAACCCAATGGTTGTTAGTCACCATGTGGGAACTGGGATTTGAACCTGGGTCTTCTTTAAGAGCAGCCAGTACTCTTAACCGCTGAGCCATCTCTCCAGTTCAAATTTTAGACTCTCAAATCCCATTAGCACTCAACACGAATCCTGGCTTTGTGCCTCTGGGTCTTCTGGCTTCATTACTGGTACAGGAGCATCGGAGGTGGGCAGTGGATGCTCCACCAGAGGTCCCTTGAAGGAGTCTGACCAGTCAGAGCTTCAAGGCGCAGTGAGAACAGAAGTCACGCTTGGCCTGAGATCTGAAGTGTAACCTGGAAGCAGATGAAGAAGAGTATTCTCCTAGGAGAGAGGATCTGGAAGTCCATGCCTGTCTTCCCAGCACTTGGGAGATGGAGGCTGGAGAATCAGAAGTTCAAGGTCAAACTTGGCTACATAGGGTAGAGGCGCTAGCGGCCAAGCCTGGAGATCTGAGTTCTGTTCCTGAGACACAGTGGGAGGAGAGAAACTGCAAGTCGTTCTCTCTCTCTCTCTCTCTCTCTCTCTCTCTGAATATTTATTAAAAGTCCCAGCATAGGGTTGGAGATCTGGCTCAGTAGTTAAGAGCACTGGCTGCTCATGCAGATGACTTGGGTTCAGTTCCCAGCACCCACATGACAGCTAACGACTACCTGTAACTCTAGTTCCAGGGGATCCGATGCCCTCCTCTGGGCTCCTTGGACATTGCATATAAAATAAATAAAGTTTAAAAATTCAAGCATAGAAGTGAGGAAGTAGATAAGAAGCCCCAACTCTAGTTGAGGGACTATTGGCAACCGATAACTGCTGGGAGAGGGAGAGTCAATTTCCTTTAGGGCTGTGACCCTGGGTAAGTTAACCAGGCTCCAGAGGACAGACCCACACTAAATGGCATTTAGGGACACAAATTTGACTTGATAGACCTTAAAATATTACCATATATTGTATTAATATATATTACTAAATACTTTATATTATTAGTTATTATACCAATATTATAGTTATAATTTATAATATAATGATTAACATGTATTATGTAAATTATAAAATATGTTATAGATTACATGAAAATTGGGCAGGGAGCAGAAAGGAGAGGTGAAGGTGGGGAGAGGTCTAAGTATGATGAAAATATATTGTACAAAATTTGTAAACATTCAATAAAATTTTGTTTTGTTTTGTTTTCTGTTTTTGGCTTTTTGAGACAGGGTCTCCCTGTAGCCCCAGCTGGCCTGGAACTCACTATGTAGACAAGGCTGGCTTTGAACTCACAGAGAGCTGCCTGCCTCTGCCTCCTGAGTGCTGGGACTAAAGGCGTGTGCCACCACGCCTGGTCCAATAAAAATATTTAAAAAAAAAACGCCAGGAAAGGAGTCAGTAAGTGGTAATATGCATCTTCATCACAGTATGTAGCACCACACAGTATGCCCACAGTCCTTTTGTCCATGACCTTGGGCTCATTCTCCACACAGGGTCTCTCTGGAGCAGATGGCGCTCGGGGTCTCCCAGGAGACACAGGACCTAAGGTGGGTGATAGGGCTGAGACTGGGTGGAGGTGGAGACTGTTAAGATCAAGGGTTTAAGGCTCGGCTGGTGACTCTCCCAACAGGGTGACCGGGGCTTTGATGGCCTGCCTGGGCTGCCTGGTGAGAAGGGCCAGCGGGTGAGTCTGTGAAGTGTCCTTCCTGCATGCTAGTCCTCTTTCTGATGTCCACATGCCCTCCACGTCTGAGTGTGAGGCACAGACTCATACCACCCTGTCCGTATGTGAGCCATCATGCCTTCATGCCCATTCCTTTCCAGGGTGAGGTTTCTGATTTTGCTATTCCTCTTTGATGGCCCCCCTCTTCTCCACTCCAGGGTGACTTTGGACCTGTGGGACAGCCTGGCCCTCCAGGAGAAGATGGTGAGAAGGCAAGTTGGGAGGAAACTTTGGGGATGGGGCTGATTGGGAGGTTCAAAAACCTAAATAGCAAGGGTTGAGCTTGTGACTTAGAGGTAGACCCCTGCCTAGAACCCCCCAGTGAGAGGCTGGGGGCAAGACTCAGGAGTGTGGAGATCTCAGGCTAACCCTGAGACCCCCTGGAGGGGGATACTGAATAAGGGGGGCTATCCTCCAGGGACTGTATGTCATCCACTCCAAATAATGAATGATACCTTCCCACAGGGCTTGCAGGGACCTCCAGGACCCACTGGCCAGGCTGGGGAGCCGGTAAGTATTGGGAGCCCCTTCACTTATTGCAAGGGGAGAGAGTGGGGGAAACTTCTTGGGTCCTAGAATTCACAGGACTTTAGTATAACATTGATGCTGGGATAATGTGTCTCCTTCCTTGCAGGGTCCCCGAGGTCTGATTGGCCCCCGAGGCTCCCCTGGTCCTCTGGGACGC
This sequence comes from Nannospalax galili, assembly GCF_000622305.1. Lineage (NCBI taxonomy): Eukaryota > Metazoa > Chordata > Mammalia > Rodentia > Spalacidae > Nannospalax > Nannospalax galili. The sequence continues at coordinate 629,102 of NW_008338645.1, read as the reverse complement.
CCGGTGAGAATCCCTCGCTGGCTTTCTGCTCGTGTGTGTGTGTGTGTGTGTGTGTGTGTGTGTGTGTGTGTGAGTGTGTGTGTGTGTGTGTGTGTGTGAGTGTGTGTGTGTGTGTGTGTGTGTGAGTGTGTGTGTGTGTGTGTGTGTGTGAGTGTGTGTGTGTGTGTGTGTGTGTGAGTGTGTGTGTGTGTGTGTGTGTGTGTGTGTGTGTGTGTGTGCGTGCGCCATGGCCCATGTGTGGAGGAGGTCAGGACAACCTGCAGGAGTCAGTTCTCTCCTTCCTCTCTGTGAGTGCATAGAATTGAACTCAGGTGGTCAGGCTTGGTGGCAAGCACCTTTATCTCTAAGCCATCTTGCTGGCTCTATTGCCTGCTGCCTGCTGACCTTCCCATCTGTCTCTTCAGAGCTCACCCACAACTCCTGACCTGTCCTGAATTTGCATCCTCTCTCCCTCCTGACAGGGTGTGACTGGAAAAGATGGTGTGCCAGGTGCCAAAGGCAATGTGGTAGGTGTCACGAAGTGATCTGTAGGCTATCTGTAGCCTTGCCCACTGTTCATTTACCGAACCCTCAACATCATGACCCTTCCAGCTTCACTGAACTCCCACTTTCTCCACAGGGTCCTCCTGGAGAACCAGGCCCCCCAGGACAGCAGGGAACCTATGGCTCCCAGGTTTGAACCCTCTCTCCCAAAAATGGGGGTGCTGGGTGGGCCAAGTTCATAGTCCTCCCCCACCCCAATTTTGCTACTCACTATTCCCTTCTCACACCTCCCCACCCTCTTTTATGCCCCTAGGGAATTCCAGGCCCCCAGGGGCCCATCGGTGTTCCTGGGGAGAAGGTGAGCCACCTTCCTCATGTTGTCAGAAGTTGGTGATGAGTCTTTACGTCAGGATCCAGCCCAAATGACAGAGGGGCATTGTTGGGGGAGGGCTCCCAGAGAACCCTGCCACAGCTGGCAGACAGAGGGGGTGTTGTCAGGACAGAGAGGCACAAAAGCCCCTCACAGAAGGAACTACAGAAGCACAGAAACCCCTTACAGAAGGGACTGTCAAGACACGGGCAGAACAGTTGCTTCCCAGGAACCAGGGCATCTAAATTTGTCCCTCTGTACATCTGCATCTGACTTCCTCAGCAGAACACACTTTTGTGTATATGTGTGGTGCACTTGTGTACTTGTGCATACGTTTGTGTGTGTGGTGTTTATGCGTGTAGTGTGTTTGTGTGTATGGTGTAGCTGTGTGTGTGTGGAGTGTTTTTGAGTATGTTGTGGGTTTATGTGTTTGTGTCAGTTTGTGGTTTCATGATATGCACATATATATGTGTGGAGGCCGGAGGCTGACATCTGGCATTTTCCTCAGTGACTTTCCACCTCATTTTTGGAGGCAGGCTCTCTGCCAAAGTCTGAAGCTCACCAATTCTAGACTAAGTGGCCAGTGAGCCCAATGATTTACCTGTCTCCAGCTGCCTAGTTCTGAGGTTATAGGTGTACACTAGTTTTTTTTTTTTTTTTGAGACAGGGTCTCCCTGTGACCCCAGCTGGCCTTGCACTCACAGAGATCTGCCTGCCTCTGCCTCCCAACCACTGGTTGATTAAAGGCGTGTGCCACCACACCTGGCAGTATACACTACTGTGTGTAGCATTTTTGGAAATGGAGACTCACTTTACCCACGGAGTCATCTCCCTCCATTTTTTTTTTCAGACAAGGTCTTACTAGACCTAGAATTAAGGCAGACCTCCTGCCTCCAACTCCCAAATGCTGTTTTCACAGGCACCCGCCAGCACGCCAGCCTTGCATTGCTATTTCTGACTCCACACTCCTTGTTCTTAGATCTACAATCTTTACCCAAAACCATCCAATCACCCCTGTTCCCCTATCTCCTGTTCTAAATTCCTGGAAGGAGGTGTCTGGCTCAGCTGGCCCAAGGTGTCTGCCTTTGACCCTATCGAATGTTTTCAAGATGTGGTCACATCTGACTAAGCAGATGGTGGGATGTTCTTTTTTTTTTAATTCATTTATTTTTATTTTATGTGTATGAGTGCTATGCGTCCATGTGTATAACTGTACCCATGTTGTGTGGTGCCCATGGAGGACAGAAGAGGGCATTGGATCCTCTGGAACTGAAGTTATGGACAGTTGTTACCCACCATGTGGGTAATGGGATTTGAACCTGGGTGCTCTTAATCATTGAGCCATCTTTCCTGTCCCATCTCACATTGTTTTTACATCTCTTCTCTCAACACTCCCAGGAAAGGAGGATTTCTGAAGCTCAGAGACAGCAAACTGATTTCCCAGGGTCAACCAGCAAATGTGGGCATAGGTGGGCTAGAAGCCAGAGATACAGGCTTCCTCTCTGAGATGTCTGGGTCAAGCGGACACGTCTGACCTCCAGGGGACTCTGTCTACTCTTTCTCTTCCTCTTCTTTCAGGGTCCCCCTGGAAATTCCGGGATTCCAGGTATCCCAGGAGATGAAGGCCCTCCGGTGAGAACTAGGAGCTGGAATGAGGAGAGGGGCAGGCTTGGGAATTTGGATGGCAAATTGTGGCCTCCAATGAATTAATGATTTTTCTCCCTCAGGGTCACCCAGGCCATGAGGGTCCCATGGGAGAAAAAGGGGCTCAGGTGCGTGACCAGGAGGGCAGCTGGGCTGGAGAGGCAGGTTGATAAATGAGGCCAGGGAGGAGAGACGGGGGACACTGGGAACATAGAGGAGGGGGAATGGAGGGGGATGGGATGGCATTGAACTTGTCTTCCCCTCAGGGTCCACCAGGGTCCGCAGGCCCTCCAGGCTATCCTGGACCTCGGGGTGTGAAGGTAGGTGACACTTGGGGTCTGGAAGATTAGCTCTGGCTTCAGAAAACCAGCTCGGTGTCAGGCGTGGTGGTGCACACCTGTGGTGCCAGTTTTTGGGAGGCAGAGGTAAGAGGACTGATATGAGTTTGAGGCCAGGCAGGGCCACATAGTGAGTTCAGGCTGGCCAGGGCTACACAGTGAGTTCCCGTACAGCCAGGGCCACATTGTTAAGTCCAAGGCCAGCTAGGTTTGGATGCTATAGATTGAGACCCTGTCTCATAAACCAGAAGCTAAAACATAAAACAAAACAAAACCAAAAAAACCCTCTAATCCCAGCACTTGGGAGGTTTAGGGAGGAAGATCAGGAGTTCTAGGCGAGCCTTGGGTGCATAACAAGTTTCGGGCCAACCTGGGCTATGTAGAGAGATCCTGTCTCAAAATAAAACAGTAAAAAGAAGGCTGAGTCTGTACCTGAGCAGAGTGCTTGCCTACCATGCGTGAAGCCCTACATCTCATCCCCAGCACTGTATAAATCCTGCATTGTGGTGCACACCTGTGATCTGCTCACTCAGGAGGCAGAGGGCCAGGAGTTCAAGGTCGTCCGTGGCTATATAGTGAGTTTGAAGTCAGGCTGGGCTACATGAGACTCTGTCTCAAAAAATCAAAAACAGCTGGGCATGGTGGCACAGACTTTTAATCCCAGCACTCGAGAGGCAAAGGCAGATGAATCTCTGTGAGATGGAGACCAGCTTGGTCTATATAGTGAGGTCTAGGCCAGCTGGGGCTACAAGGAGACCCTGTCTCTAAAACCAAACCAAACCAAACCAAACCCCCAAACAAAGAAACAGTATACTAATGGTTCTATTTTATTGTTAGTTATTTCTTTGCTTAATTTAGAAATTGGATTGTAGCATAGTTATGTGTATAGAAGAAACAATGCAGTCTGAAGAGACTTAAATCTTATCTGGTTCCAGGTAACCCCTGGGGATCAGGTAGATTACTCCCTGAAGATAAGGGGGGACTGTGGTTCAAGCCCGTGTTGAAACTGGAAGCTGAGGCAGAGGACAGTCCCAGCCTGGATTAGTTACATGTGATGTGGTCCAGTGAAGTACTCCAGGGCTGGGAGACAGTCCTGGCTTCCAAATATATAGTTGCTATGGGAGTTCATTCTAGCAAGTTCCATCCCAGCCAAGTGTAGTTTCTCAGTGTGATTCGAGCAGGAAGTCTGGAGTTTGCATGGTTTGCACGGGATGGTCTTGCTGTCATCAGCACAGAGTCTCCTTGTGGCCAGCACAATGGGGAAACATTCCTCTGCCTTTGGAATGAAGCTGGAGTCTGGAATGTTCTTTCTCCTGCCAGAGGGATCTGTGGACACTGTGTGCCCAGGAAGTGGAAATGAATGAATGGAAATTTGGCCTGCTCACCCTCATGCACATGAATTTGGGGGCGGGGGCGGGGTGGCTGCCAGGGATGTGGGGGAGGGGAGTGGGAGGAAGGGCCCTGAGGAGCTGTGGGAGACGGGACAGCTTCCTCCTACCCGGCACACTGGTCAAGCATCCTTTTACAACTGTTCTAGTAGCTTTGGTCAAAGAGGGAGTCTAGATCTTTTCTCAAGCAGAAATGAACAATGAGAGCCTTTTTTCTTTTTTAAAGGGTACCTCTGGCATCCGAGGCTTCCAAGGAGAGAAGGGAGAGAGGGTAAGAAGGAAGAGGGTTCATTGAAGGGGAGGGAGGGAGACAAACCCCTATAAAGGGGTCCCTGGCTGTGCTCTTTTCCTAAGGCCCTGACTTCTTTTTTAAAAAATTTACTTTTGTGCTGGGTGTGGTGGTGCATGCCTTTAATCCCAGCACTTGGGAGGCAGAGGCAGGTGGATCTTTGTGAGTTCGAGGCCAGCCTGGTCTACATAGTGAGTTCCAGGACAGCTGGGGCTACAGGGAGACCCTGTCTCAAAAAGACCAAAAAAAATTTTATTTTTGTTTTATGTGTATGAGTGTTTAGCCTGCATGTACATAAGTGCACCACATACATGTAATGTCCTTGGAGGCCAGAGGAGGGCGTTGGATCCCCCGGAACTGTAGTTATGGATGGCTGTTAGTTGCCATGTGGACTGAACTCAGGTCCTCTGCAAGTACAGCCAGTTCTCTCTCTCTCTCTCCCTCCTTCCCTCCCTCCTTCCCTCCCTCCCTCTTTTCTCTTAGGGAGAGGATGGCTTCCCTGGTTTCAAGGGTGATGCAGGACCCAAAGGTGACCAGGTAAGATGAGCTCCAGATGAGGGACTTGGGTGGGGCTTGAGGAGGACAGAGGGGGATGAGCTGGGGCTAAGACAGAGGACGGAGCAAGCAGGAAGGACGGAGAACTAGTTTCAACCCCACTCTTTTTTATTTCAGGGACCCCCAGGACCCCCAGGTGCCAGAGGAGAAGATGGTCCAGAGGGACCAAAGGGGCCGGAGGGACTGGCTGGGGAGGAGGGTGCCCCAGGAGCCGTGGGAGAGAAGGTGACTGCACAGGGCTCATCTGCTTTGTTCGCTGCCCTTCTCTGCTACTTTTTAAATTTTTTCGTCTTTTTTTAATCTGGTGACAGGAGCCAGAGCTTCTCACATGTTAGGAAAGAGCTCCACTAGGCCCTCAGCCCCTCACTGGGGGACTCTAGGTGGGGGCTCTACCCCTGTGCTACACCCCAGCCCTCACTGGAGAATTCTAGGCACTCCCCTGTCATAATTTCTTTGCTGAGCATTCCAGAGCCATTACCTGTATATTCCTTTATTTTACTCAGCAAAGCTGCTTCATGTAATAGCCATTGTCCCCATCTTACAGATATGAACTGGTTTGCAATGGTCCAACGAGCTCCCCACACGCAGTCCATAGTAATGACCAGTTCTCCCTGGCTCTTGCCCTGCTGCCTCACACCTGTACCCTCTGTTGCAGTGTCTGACCTTTGTCCTACAACCTTCTTTCTACAGGGCAAGCTTGGGGTGCCAGGTCTCCCAGGTTACCCAGGACGCCCAGGACCTAAGGTAAGAGCAACTCCAGATGGGCAGGGACAGGGGACCCTGACTGGTACCCAGGGGCCAAAACTGTGGCCTGAGGGGTGAGCTGCCCACCCCATGGGTCATTGAGAGAGTGTAGATAGAGCCTGACATCATGGACTTGGGCTCAGAACGTCACTGCTAAACAGCTTCGTGAACTCTGGTGGGTCTCTTGAGCCCATTTTCCCAGCTGCAGAGTGGAGATACCATTAATATCTGCCTTGTTTGTTTGATGATGATGATGATGGTGATGATATTGATGAATATAATGATGGTGGTGATGGAGATGATGATGGTGGTAGTGATGATACTGATGATAGTGGTGGTGGTGATGATGATGGTGATATTATTGATGATGGCGGTGGTGGTGATGATGATGGTGATATTATTGATGATGATGGTGGTGGTGATGATATTGATGATGATAGTGGTGGTAATAGTGATGATATTGATGATGGTGATGTTTTCGATAATGATCCTGCTGCTGATCAAACTTTACAGTCCTCATTTGGTCTGGTTGTTTGGTCCATGAGCTAGAGGGACTGTTTTCTGTCACTATAACAATTTCTGTCACTATTTGAGGCTAGATACTTTATAAAGCAAAGAGGTTTTGGTTAGATCACATGTTTGAAGCCTGAAAACCCAAAATCAGGTCTGTTGAACCCATGTGGGGAGGTCTCCCTCCTGGCTATGTCTTTATCAGAGATGGAGACAGCCACACTTACTCCTTTTTAAAAATGCTTTTTTATTTTTAGAGTTTATTTTTAGTTTATATGTATGAGTCCTTTGCCTGCATGTATATAAGTACATCACATTTGTGTAATGCCCATGGAAGCCAGAAGAGGGCTTTGGATCTCCTGGAACTGGAGTTATGGGTGGTTGTCAGCTGCCTTGTGGGTGCTGGGAACTGAAACTTGGGTCTTCTGCAAGAGCAGCCAGTGCTCTTAACTACTGAGCCGTCTCCGCGCCGCCCCCGCTTAATAACAGCCCTCTGTGGACTGTGGAGATGGTTCTTTTTGGTAGACTGTTTGCCACACAAGCTTGAAGACCTGAGTTTGGATCCCAGCACCCAGGTGTGGTAGCACACATCTGTAACCCCAGCACTGGTGAGCTAGAGGGTGGAGGCTCACTGGGGTTCACTGGTCAGCCAGCCTAACCAATTGGCAAGCTCCAGGTTTAGTGAGAGACCTTGTCTGGAAAACTAAGGAGTGGGAAATAATGCCTACTGTCTAAGCATGAGGATCTGAGTTCAAATTCCCAGCACCCACATAAAAAGGCAGGAATTGCGGGGCTGGAGAGATGGGTCAGCAGTTAAAAGCCCTTTCTGCTTTTGCAGAGGACCTGAGTTTTGTTCCCAGCACCCACATCAGGTAGCTCACAACCACCTGTAACTTTAGTTCCAGGGGATCCAATGACCTCTTCTGACCTCTGAGGGTATCTGCACACACATATAGAATACACACACATGCATACGCACATGCGCATACATTAAGAATAAAAGAGCACCAGGCATGTTGGCGCATGACTTTAATCCCAGCACTCAGGGGGCAGAGGCAGGTGGAGCTTTTTGAGTTCTAGGCCAGCCTGGTCTACATAGTGAGTTCCAGGCCAGTTAGGGCTACAGGGAAACCTTGTCTCAAAAAGACAAAAAAAAAAAAAAAAAAAAAAAAAAAAGGAAAAAAGGAAAGAAGAAGAAAGAAAAAAAAAAAGAAAGAGAAACTTTTTAAAAAAAAAAAAAAAAAAAAAAAAAAAAAAGAAAGAAAGAAAGGAAGGAAGAAGAAAGAAAGAAAGAATGAAAGAGCAACTTTTTAAAGAAAAAAACCAGGTGTGGCCTCTTGTGTGACTAACCCCAGTGCTGTGGGGCAGAGGTGGGAGGACCGCTGTGATTTGCTGGCTAACGGCCTAGCTCAAGGTTCAGTGAGAGAGCCTGTCCCAAGGGAATAAAGCAGAGTGAGATAGAGCAAGACACCTGACTCCTCCTCTGGCCTCTGTACATGAAAGTGCACACAGACACAATAAAGTGGGGTGCAATTGAGGAGGACACCCAACATTGCCTTTTGGCTTCCACGTGTGTGCACACACAAACGTGCATTCATCAAACAGAAACCCTCTTGGGGTGGGTGAGATGGCTCAGTGGGTAAAGGAGCTTGCCTTCAAGCCTGACACCCTGAATTCCATCCATGGAACCCACATGATGGAAGGACAGAACTGACTGCAAGTTGTCCTCCGATTTCCATACACATGCCACAATCATACATGTGTCCACACATGTACACGTGCACAAAATAAACAAAATACGAGAAATTTTCAAACCTTTCCTGTTAGTCCTTATAACATGAGACCTCCCACCAGACTCTACTTCTTAAATGACCCCCCCATACTGTCAGGCCAAGGACCAAACTACCATCACACAGACCCTCCAGGGGGCAAATTACACTGAAATCAAAACTTGGAAACATAAAGATTCAGATCTTCCAAATCTTGAATTCATTATAAGCTAACAGTGTACAGACACAGACATGTACTTACATAGAAACACACATTTGCTAACTCGTGTTTTGATGGATGAGAGTACGGCTGAGATCTTTGTCTCTGAACTATACTTAGCTCAGTTGGTGACTTATCATATCTGTATATCAAAGTCACTCAGGAACTTATAAAGGTACTTGTGATTAAAGCTGAATGCAGAATATTTTTTAAAATTGTATTAATTTATGAATAGCATCGTGTGTGTGCACGTACATGTCATGGTGTGTATGTGGAGGTCAGTGAACAACTTGTGGGAATCAGTTCTCTCCTTCCACCATATGGTCCTGGGGATCAAACTCAGGTCATCAGGTTTGGCAGCAAGGTCCGTTACCCACTGAGCCCTCTTGCCTGCCCCAGAATCTTCCCAAGTTCCATTTTTGCTTTCTTGAGCTGATGCAGTTGTCTTACCTACACTTCATGTGAGAGTAACTTTTGGAGAGAGAGAGAGAGAGAGAGAGAGAGAGAGAGAGAGATACACACACAAACACACACACAAAAATTTAATATATATATATATAGAGAGAGAGAGAGAGAGAGAGAGAGAGAGAGAGAGAGCCAGTCTCCTTCAAGGACACCCCCCCAATAACCTAAAGGCACTCCTCAAGTTCCCACTTTCTTTGTGTTTGTTTTTTCTTGTTTGAGGGGGGGTATACAAGTGTACAAATATTTGTGTTTTGGCACACGTGTGTGCAGGTGTGTACTGAGGTCAGAGGTTGAAGTTGGGAGTTTTCCTGGATTGTTTTCCACATTGTAAACTGAGGCAGGGTTTCCCACCTGAACCCAGAGATCGCCAACTTCAGTCGTGCAGCTTGGCAGCTTGCTTCTCCAGGATCCCCCATCTCTTCCCCAAGTGGTAGAATGCCGGGTGAGCTGCCATGCCCACCAGCATCTGTGTGGATCCTGGGGACCTAAACTACAGTCTTCAAGCTTGTGTGCCAAATGTTTTATCTGCTGAGCCACCTTCTCAGAACCTGCTGTTTTCTGTTGAGACAAGGTCTCATGTAGCCCAGGCTGGCCTCAAACTTGGTGTGTCGCAGAGGATGGCCTTGAACGCCTGATCCTCCCACCTCTACCTCCCAAGTGCTGAGATAACAGGTGTTTGCCACTATACTTTATTTATACAGTGTTGGAGGTGGAGCCCAGGGCTTCATGCCTGTGAGGCAAGTGCTCCACCCACTGAGCCCCATCCTGGGCTTTGCCACTTTAAAGTCCATAGTACTCCTTGGGAAACATACTTTTACCAGGCAAACACATAGGGGACACACACCCAAATCATAGCAAGCAGCTCACACCTTTTGAGCACTTTTTTTGTTTGTTTTTATGAGACAGGGTCTCCCTGTAGCCACAGCTAGTCTAGAAGTCACTACATAGACCAAGATGGCCTCAGTCTCACAGAGATCCACCTGACTCCAGCACTCGAATAAAAGGTGTATGCCATTATGCCTGGCTGAGCACATTTTCTGTGCTGATTGCCAAATTGCCATCAGACTTTGTGAGGAAGGGGATGTCAGGGTGTACAGATATTGAATAAGTCAGCAATCCACTGTGGCCATTTCAACCCAAGTGTTTTGGGGAAACAGAACAGGAGCTGATTCTCCCTGCACACACCTGTATTTCCAGTACTCAGGAGACTGAGGCAGGAGAATCTTGTGTTCAAGGCCAGCCTGGGCTGCCAACCAAGACCCAACTTAGAAACAAATTATTTTTTAATTTATTTATTTAATTTCATGTGTTATGAGTGTTGTGTCTGCATGTATGTAAGTGCTTCCATGTTGTGTAATCCCTTGGGGGCGGGGCCAAAGAGGACATTGGATGTCCTGAAACTGGAGTCACAGATGTTTGTTAGCCACCATGTGGGTGCTGGGAACCAAACCTGAGTCCTCAGCAAGAGCAGCCAGTGCCAGTGCTCCTAACCGCTGAACCAGCTCTCTAACCCTAGGAAAAACATTTTGATATTCTATTTTGTCTTATTTATTTTGTCTTTGGAAAAGGTGTGGGCAAGTGATGGCAGAAGGGGCCTGAGTGACACCTACATGATGAGGCTTTGGGGCTGGTGAGATGGCTCCGTGGGGCTGGGGAAGATAGCTTGCTGGGCAAGCAAGAGGACCTGAGTTCGAATCTTCCTCACCCATGGAAAAAGCCAGTTGAGGTCACTTACATACCTGTGACCCAGCATTGTAGGGAGGCAGAGACAGGAGGATATCTGGGGCCTGTTGGCCAACAACCTGGCTTCAGGTTCAGTGGGGGGCTGTGTGAGGGAGAAAGGTGGAAAACGACAGAGCAGGACACCTGACATCCTCCTGTGGTTTCTGTAAGCGTGCGTGCTGTGACACTATTCCTAGATGTCTACTCACCCCAGATCAAGAACCAACCACAGACCAAAGTAAGGATGCCACCAGACTCTAACTTAGTGAACCAGTGAGTTTTATTGGGGTTGCTTGAGGGAGCAGAAATGACTCAAAGACAGCTGCATCACCAAAGCCACCCCAGCATGATGACAGCTCGGGAAAGCAGGACACCTGGGATGCAATGCACGGCCTGCAGCCCAACAGGTTGTCAAATGTCTTTTCTAGGCAGCTCAGCTGGCATCTCTCAGCAGTCCTCACTGCTTATATGTGCTTGGAAGGGATGTACCTAGTGGACCTGGTCAGTTTCAGGGACTTCCTGAAGCTACTGAGTTGTTCACTTCCTGTTTAATGAGCTTCTCTGCAGGATCCCTCCTCTTTCACCTCCCCTTTAACATCCTGCTTTAACAACTAGCTTCTACCAAGATGGGATGCCTCACCTGGGGAAGTTACTACCCTACAGTGCACCTGCACACATGCCCATGCAACACACACACACACACACACACACACACACAGACACACAGACACACACACACAGAGCAATGCACTCACATAACAGTGAGACTGCACACATGTGCATGCATCGCACACTACACACACTATACTACACTGTGCCTGCACATGTGTGCACACATGATGCACACACGACCTAACAATGCACCTGAACACATGCACACACACCCACTACACACACTATACACACATGCTACACACACTACATAACAGTGTGCTTGCACATGGGTGCACACACACACATACACACTACACACACTACACAACAATGTGCCTGCACATGTGTGCACACACAGCACACACACATTGTACAACAGTGTGCCTGCACACATTCATACAAACACATCACACACACAGCACACACACACACACACACACACACACACACACACACAGAGGCACACACTTGCTCATCTGAACTTACAGCAGTGGTGACAGCATGCACAAGACCCATGCAAACTCAACCAGACAAAAACCCAGCGCAGAACTGGGGAAATGCACAGCAGGCCCCAACCTTAACTGAGGAACTATTGGAACTATTGGCAGCTGGTTACTGCTGTGTGAGGCAGAGTTTATCTTCTTTAAGGGAGAAACTCTAGATAGGCTGACTAGACTCCAGTGGATGAACTTGCATCGAGGAACATCTGAGTACACAAACTTGACTCAACAGCCTTAACATATATGACAGAATGCATGAAATCCAGTGGGAGGTGTAGGGGGGTGTGGAGGTCTAAATATGATTAAGATGTATTGTATGAAATATAAAAATTCAATAAAAATATACATTGAAAAAATAAATGGGGGCTGGAGATCTGGTTCAGCCATTAAGAGCACTGACTGCTCTTGTAGCAGACCCAGGTTTGGCTTTCAGCACCCACAGGGTGGCTAACAACCATCTGTAACTCTAGTTTCAGGGGATCCAGTATCTTCTTCTGGCCTCCACAGGCATTGCATGTACATGGCATACTTACATATGTGCAGGCAAAACACTCATACACATAAATTAAAATATATAAATGATGAGTGACTGATGGCTTTTTGTAGCCCTCAGAGAGAAGCATTGGAAGTGATGGGAAGGACTAGTGCAAAGGCCCTGGGGCAAGAACATGCCTGTGTACCCAGTAATATGGAGGAGGGCAGTGTGTTTGCTAGGGGTGAGAAGTGGAGGGTGAGGGGAAGATAGGAGGGCAGAGGGCTGCTCCAAATAAGGCTAGGGCTACAGGCAACCTGAGGAAGCCACTAGAATCAGTGGCCTGGGGAACCCTTAAAGGATGGAGCCTGGGGCCAACTCTGCCTACCACACCATCTCATGACTGATTCTCTCTGTTCAGGGATCTACTGGATTTCCTGGGCCCCTGGGACCTCTTGGAGAGAAGGGCAGAAGGGTGAGTTGAAATTCAAGGGATGGGGATAGGGAAGGTCTGGGTGGAGGGGAACAGTACCTGCTTGTGTGTGCTGGGAGATGGTGCTGGGTGGGTATGTCTGTACATGCTAGGGCAGATCTTCCTCTGCCACTTAGCACAATCAAGACAATCCCTCCAAAACATGTCCACAGGCCAATCTGATCTAGACAACCCTCACTGCGTCTCTCACTGGATGATTCTAGATTGGGGTCTGGAGAGATCACTCAGTAGTTAAGAGCACTGGATGCTCCTTCAGAGGCCCCGAGATTGGTTCCCAGCACCCACATGACAACTCACAACTGTCTATAACTACAGTCCAGGGGATCCAATGCCCTCTTCTAGCCTCTGTAAGCATTGTACAACGTGGGTGCACTTACATACATGCAGGAAAGAACATTCATACATATAAAATAAAGATAAACTAGGTGTGGTGGTGCAGGCATTTAATAGCAGCACTCAGGAGGCAGAGGCAGGCAGGTCTCTGTGAGATCAAGGCCAGTCTGGTCTACATAGTGAATTCCAGGCCAATTGTGGCTACAGGGTTACCCTGTCTCAAAAAGACCAAAATAAATAAATAAATAAATAAATAAATAAATAAATAAAAATATTATGTCCCCACCATCTTTCCAACTCCCAACACTTTAAAAATCCAAAGCTGGGGGCTGGAGAGATGGCTCAGCAGTTAAGAACACTGGTTGTTCTTGCAGAATACCCAAGTTCAAATCCCAGCACCCACATGACAGCTAATGCAGGCAGTACACTCATACACATAAAATAAAAATAATAAATAAAATATTTTAAAAAGTCCAAAGCCGTTTAACAGTGACTCCCTTGGAAATAAAACAAAGCAAAACAAAAAACAAATTACACACTTCCAACACACAACGGCACAGAATACACATTCCCATTCCAAAACAGAGGAATGGGGGTGAGGGGGAGGCTAGTGAGGAAATACCACAACAAAGTAAAACCCCAAAGGGTAAACACCAAGTCCTATGGCACCATCTGCTGCCTGGGCTTCAGTTCCAAAGGGCTCTGCTGGCTCAGCCCTTCCAGTTTGCTGCTTCAACATGTACCGTCCCCCTTGGGCGGGTTCTGCTCTGTGTATGGCTTTCCTTAGCAGATATCCCTGTATGCATGCATCTCCACACAGTGCAGTGTGCGTGCTGGTGGCCATCTCCGCTGCTACCATGCATGGACCTGTGCACATGGATGTTCATGTGTGTCTCATGTAGCACTCATGAAAATTGGGTAGGGTCTACACAAGTGTATGTCATGTGACCATGTGCATACATGTGTATGCCAGGGTGTGCCTTTGCACACAGGTGTGTGTATGCACACCCAGTACAGAAGCATGAGTGAATTGTCATGCTGTGTGTGCCATAATTGGGGAGACAGACATTGTACATACAACATACATGTGTGTGTACTGGGATGACATTCTTACAGGGATCCACACATGTGTACTTACCCAGGTGCACACAGCATGAGTCTCGAATTGCATGATGTGGCTGGTGTCTCCCTCTGGCTGCACATCAGCAGTCTCATGTCGCCCTGGCATGTGGCCCCGGCAGTTGTGTGTCTGCAAGCAAACAAACATCACAGCTACGTTCAGAATAGCGACTGGGTGTTGCAGAATCGTGATTGTGAATGTGTGTGAGAGAGGCTTGGGAATACTAAAGCAGCCGGTGTGCCTGTGGGTCTGCCTGCAACACACATGCACCGCCACACGTGTGCACCGCCACACTCGTGCACCGCCACACACGTGCACTGCAACTCGTTTCCCTTGTTCCTTTTTTGCTTTCCAGGGCAAAGCAGGGCAGCCGGGGGAAGAAGGAGAGCGGGGAACACCAGTAAGAAAATGAGGGGTACTCTCCATACTGTGGAGCAGGGCTGGGAGAGGGGATGGGCAGTGAGTGGGGTTCTGGAGTGAGGGGACCCAGTGAGCCATCCTCCCCAGGGTTGCCCTCTCACTTGAGTTTTGTCTTTGTTTGTTTGTTTGTTTGTTTGTTTTTTGTTTTGTGTAGGGCACCCGTGGAGACAGAGGACAGCCAGGGGCCACAGGCCAACCTGGCCCTAAGGTATGGGGTGTATGGGTGACCAATGTCCCCCTCACCTGCCTCAGGCTTACTAGGTCCAGTTCCCTTTCCAGCCCCTCCCAGGCAAGTTTGTTCAGGGCTTGAAACTCATTCATTCTGTCCTAGGGTGATGTGGGCCAGGACGGGTCTCCTGGGGTCCCTGGAGAAAAGGTGAGTGTGTGTGTGCATGTGTGAGATTTGTTTGATTTTTTTTTTTTTTTTTGAGACAGGGTCTCCCTGTAGCCCCAGCTGGCATGGAACTCATTATGTAGACCAGGCTGGTCTTAGAGATCTACCTGCTTCTGCCTGACAGCTGGGATTAAAGGGGTGTGTCACCAGGCTTGGCTTGTGTGTGTGTGTGTGTATGTGTGTGGTGTGGTGTGTGTTTGAGCAGGGGACAAGCTCAGCAAGTGGGAAGACATTACATACAATGCAGGAGAAAAAACTCAGCCTCTTGGGCTAGAGAGCTGTAAATCTGTGCTCTGCCACTTGTCAGCTATGTGACCTTGGGCAACTTATTCAACCTCTCTGTGCTTCAAATTGCTCTTTTGTAAAATGGGGATAAACAGGATTCCCACCTCAATAGGCTGCAGTGGTGAATGAGATGACTTATCATGGATGAGCATTCAGCACTAGGCCTGGCATGCAGTAGGCGCTCAATATGTACTGTTTTTTGTTTTGTTTTGTTTTTTTACTTTTACTTATTGTCTGGGGGTGGGGGCACACATGTGGAAGTCAGGAGGACTTGCAGAACTTGCAGGAGTCGGTTCTCTCTTTCTACCATGTGAGAATGAACTCAGGTCATCAGGCTTGATGGCAAGCTCCTTTACCCACTAAACCATCTTGCCCGCCAGTACTGGCTTTTAATAATGTTTTTTGTGAGGCTTATTTGGGGGGCACCCAGGAGGGATGAGGTAATCACTTCCGGCTTCATTTCAGGGTCTCCCTGGTCTGCAAGGGCCCCCAGGATTCCCTGGACCAAAGGGCCCCCCAGTGAGTAATGTCACCTTAATTGAGAGTCAGGGGGAGGGGTGGCTGCTGGTCTGAATCCTCACTCTCATTTCTCATCCTCCCAGGGTCCCCAGGGAAAAGATGGGATACCTGGACACCCTGGGCAAAGAGGGGAATTGGTAAGTGACCTTTGACCTCTGACTCCACCCCACAACCCTGGGATTACATACACAAAAGCTGTGCCCCGCTTTTAACATGGGTGCTGGGGATTTGAATTTAGGTCCTCTTGCTTGCACAGCAAGCTCTCTTACTCACCAAGTCATTTCCCTTCCTCCCACCTTGTTTATTTTTAAGATCTATTTATTTTTATTTCATGTATGTGAGTGTTTCCCTACATGTATACAAATGTACTGTGTGCATACAGTGCCTGGGAGACCAAAAGAAGGAATGGATCCCCTGAAACTGGAGTTAGGGATGGTTGTTAGCTGCCATGTGGGTGCTGGGAACTGAACCCTGGTCCTCTGCAAGCGCAGGCAGTGCTCTTAATCACCGAGCCAGCTCTCCAGCCCCCATCATGTTTTTCCAGACAGGATCTCTTGCTGATTTTGCCAAACTGGCCAGTGAGCCCCAGGGATCCTTCTGTCTCTGCCTCCCCAGGGCTGGGATTACAGGCACATGCTGACCCACCAGGATTTTTAACGTGGGTGCTGGAGATCCAAACTCAGGTCCTCAAGCTTGCACAGCAAGCACTTTACCCACTAAGTCGCCTCCTCAGCTCCTCAGGCTCCCCTTAATGACACCCTCTTTTTTTTTCCTCCCTAGGGCTTCCAAGGTCAGACAGGCCCACCTGGACCAGCTGGTGTGTTGGGTCCCCAGGTCAGAGTGGATCCCACAAGCTTCCCCTTTTTTAACCACCTGGGGGATACAGTGGGGAGCTGGAGGTCTGATGGACCTCCCCCCAACCAGGTTGCTCAATATACACCTGTTTCCTTCCAGGGAAAGGTAGGAGATGTGGGGCCTCTGGGCGAGAGGGGCCCCCCGGGTCCCCCTGGGCCTCCTGGTGAACAAGGTCTTCCAGGTCTAGAGGGCAGAGAAGGGGCCAAGGTAAGATGTTGGGTGAACTGTCCCAAAGTTGTCCCCAAACCCATGACCCACCTGTTGCCTGAGGGGGCAGGAATCAGCCTGTAGGTGAGGGCCCAAATCAGGGCTGGGAAGAAGCACCCCATCTCTAAGACCAAACTCTCCCTTGTCTTCCTTCAGGGTGAACTAGGACCCCTTGGACCACTGGGGAAAGAGGGGCCACCTGGGACCATGGGTGTTCCTGGCCCTCAAGGAGCCCCTGGAGATCCGGTGAGTGTCTTTGAAGCATCTACTTGAGGGTCTCACTGGAGAGTGAAACAGAGGGAGCTTAAGGATGGATAGGGGCTGGCAAGATGGCTCCATGGGTGGAGTGGCTTGCTGCTAAACCTGATGACCTGAGTTCGATTCCTGGGACCCACTTGGTGGAAGGAGAGAACTGATTCCCACCAGTTGTCCTTGGAATTCCACACATGTGCCTGGCACGCACGCACATGCACACATACACACACACACACACACACACACACACACACACACACACAATAAAAAATAAAGACATGTTAGTAGGAAGGACATGAGGGGACCAGTATGTGGAGCTCAAGGTCTGCTCACAGGTTGGGCTAGGGATGGGGAGTGTCCCCCCAAATGAAGACAAGTCTTCTGGGCCCCCTGGAAGACTTTCTGACTGTGCTCATTTTCTCTCTCAGGGGCCCATTGGTCTGAAGGGTGACAAGGGTCCCCCAGGCCCAGTCGGGGCCAATGTAAGTAGAATTATATTGGCAGGTTGGGGGAGGGCTGGAGGGGGACTGGGTGCCTCACAATAGCTCATGTGGTGTTTGGGGGGCATATGAGATTAGTTTCCTCCTTCAGTAGCTGTGATGGGGGCATCTACAAAGCTGGCTCAGCAGTTAAGAGCACTGGCTGCTCTTGCAGAGAACCCAGGTTTGATTCCCAGCACCCACATGGCAGCCAACAGCCAACTGTAGATCCAGTTCCAGGGGATCCAATGCCCTCTTCTGACCTCCTCCCGCAGTGCATGACACTGGTGTACTTATATACATGCAGGCGTAACACTCATGCACAGAAAATAAAAATACTTTTAAGAAGAATTTTAAAAGATTTAAAAACAAACAAAAACCCTTCAATATGCGTGACCTCTCCTCACACTGACTGTTCCTGACTGCCTGTTTCCAGGGTTCCCCTGGTGAGCGTGGTCCTGTGGGCCCCTCAGGCGGCATTGGGCTCCCTGGCCAGAGTGGAGGGCCAGGCCCTGTTGGTCCCGCAGGAGAGAAGGGTTCCCCGGTAAGTGTCTGTTGTGTGATTTTCCTGGGGAGACATGATAAGGAACAAATGACAGCCCAAAGAAGTTATATTGCAGGGGCTGGAGAGTTTGTTCAGCAGTTAGAGCACTGGCTGCTCCTGCAAAGGACCCGGGTTCAGTTCCCAGCACCCACATGGTGGCTAATGATTACCTGTAACTTCAGTTCCAGAGGATCCAGCACCCTCTTCTGGATTCTGTACACACATGGTGTACTTACATACATGCAGGCAAAACACTCATACACATAAAATAAAAATAGCTAACTAAATAAAAAATTATTTTGTCCAAGTCTAGCTTATCGAAGCTGTGGGTCTGTTGGGGTCACTTACAGAAACACAGATGGCTCAAAGGGCATCACTGAAGAACCCACCCTTGCCTGAGTGATGGCATGATAGCTGTATCCCGGGGACTTTCTGTGCAGCTCCACAGGTGGAAAGTCCTCTCTCCCCAACACTTGTTACTGGTCCTATCACCTTGGGGAAGGACTTTGTGAATCCTGTAAGTCCCAGAAACTTTCTGAGACTTGCGAGTTGTTTGAGCTTTGAGCTCTTTCTTCAATTCAGAGGAAATCTCTACCCAGCAATGTCCTGTCGTGTGACCCCCATTCCTGACATCCTTTTTCCTTCATCTCTCTATCAGGGAGAACGTGGTGCACCTGGTCCCACTGGCAAAGATGGCATTCCAGGGCCCTTGGGGCTTCAAGGACCCCCTGGAGCTGCTGGGCCTTCTGGTGAAGAGGGAGACAAAGTGAGGGGACCGGAGAGAGGGGCAGTCCAGGGAGTAGATGGGATTAGGGGACTGCAGGGCACATTCTCACGAGTCTGTCTTGCAGGGGGAACTGGGGGCCCCTGGCCACAAGGGAAGCAAAGGTGACAAGGGAGATGCGGTGAGTGGGCACCCCCCCCGGCAAAAGGTATGGTTCTGGTGGGAGGGCATGTGGCATAGCCTGGGCTCCCTGCCTCCCTCAACCCCACGTTGGCACCTACATGGAGAAGACTCCCCAACTGCACAGATGTTGGGCCCCACGATCTCAGGAGAATGAGGAAATCCCCTGTAGGGCTGGAGAAATGGCTCAGTAGGTAAAGGGGCTTGCTGCCAAGCCTAATAGTCTGAGTTCAATCCCTGGGACCCACATAGTAGAAGGAGAGAACCAGCACCTGCAAGTTATTTTCTGACCTCCACTCATGCACACATATGCATATGCACAACATTCAAAATGCATAAATGTAATAAAAAAGTTTTAGAGAAAGGCCTCACCTCTCTCCCCCCATGGAGTGTACCCCCAATGGCCCAGAGTCAGAGGCTTCCCCCACTCCAAATTCAAGCTCTAGTTCCAGCACCAACAGATTCCACCGTCCCTGGATCTCTGTGGAACTTCCCAGGGAGAGGTTTTGTTTGAGATAAGAGTCACATGTAGCCCAGGCTAGCCTCAGATTTGCTGAGGGTGACCTTGAATTTTGTTTTGTTTTGTATTTTTGAGACTGGGTCTCCATGTAGCCCCAGCTGACCTGGAACTCACTATGTAGACCAGGCTGGCCTTGAACTCACAGAGATCTGCTTGCCTCTGCCTCCCAAGTGCAGGGACTAAAGGCCTGCGCCACTATGCTCAACTCTGAAAGAATTTCATATTCTGTTTCCTCCCTCAGGGCCCACCTGGACCGCCAGGGATCAGAGGTCCTGCAGGTCATCCGGGCCTTCCGGTGAGTGCTCCTAGCTTGGTGATTGTCCCCTGACCTTGAACCCCATCTCAGCCTATTTTCTTTGCTCACAACCTTGATCTACATCCATCTTAAATCACCTAATTAAGCAAATGCTGGCTTAGTCCTAACCTCTATCCCAAACAGGACTCCCTCCTCCAATGCTGGCCCCAAATAGGAACTTTGATTTGAAATTGAAATCCAACACTATCTTAGTAATTTTCCTACTGTTATCACAAAATCCCTGAGCCTGGATGATTTATAAAGAAGAAAGGCTTGGGTGGCTCATGGTTCTGGAGGCTGAGAAGTCCCTAATTGTAGTGCCAGGATCTGGCCAGGATCTTCATGTTTCATCACAGCATGGTGGACAAGGCAGGCATGCTAACTTAGGTCACTCTTCTCCTTATAAAGCCACTAATACACCATGGGGCCCCACCCTCATGACTGCATTTGATTCTAACCACTTCACAAAACCCCCAACTCCAAATATCCTTAATAAATGAAGTTGTCAGGAAGCGGGAGCTGGGGCTCAGTTGGTAGAGTCTTGCCTAGCATTCATGAGGCCCTGAGTTCCATCCACAGTACCACATAAATGGAGTGCAGTGGTGCACACCTGTCATCCTAGCACTTGGGGGCTGGAGGCAGGAGGATCAGGAGTTTGAGGTCATACTGGACTGTGTAGTGAGTTTGAGGCCAGCCTGGGCTACATGAGATCCTATCTCAAAAACAAACTGCAAGAAAATTCAGAGATTAAGGTTCTAACACATGAACTTTTGAGGGTCCCCAACTATCTGGTCATAATTTCCAAGTATCCCTAAAATCCATCTGAACCCTCCATACGTGCTGCTCATGACCTTGTCCTGAATCCCAAACCTGACTCAGCCTCTGTCATTATCTTAAAACTCCTGCCTGGGCTGGAGACCTGGCTCAGCAGTTAAAAGAGCACTTACTGCTCTTATAGAAGACCCAGGTTCAATTCCCAGCATCCACATGGTGGCTAACAAATGTTCATAACTGCAGTTTCAGGGAATCAAAAGCCCTCTTCTGACTTCTGTGGGCATTGCACAATGTGGGTGCACTTACATACACATAAAATAAAAATAATGCATTATAAAAACAAATACAAAAGAAAAGAAAAAAATGATACATTTAAAAAAAAAACAACTTCTGGGGCTGGAGAGATGGCTCAGCGGCTAAGAACACTTGAGTGTTCTTGCGGAAGACCCAGGTTCAAATCCCAGCACCCACGTGGCAGCTAACAACTGTCTGTAACTCCAGTTCCAGGGGATCCGACAGCATCTTCTGTCCTCCGAAGGCATTGCACGACATGGGTGCACTTACCTACATGCAGGCAATACACGCATACACATAAAATAAAAATAATAAATAAAATATTTTAAAAATTTAAAAATAAAAACAATTTTTGCCTTGGGGCTGGAGAGCTGGCTCAGCAGTTAACAGCACTGGCTGCTCTTGCAGAGGACCTGGGTTTCCTGGCTTCCTAGCACCTACATGGTGCTAACAACCATCTGTAGCTCTAGTTCCAGGAGTACAACACTTGTCTTCTGGCCTCACATGGTGCACTTATATACCTGGAGATAAAATAACCATTCACGACCTGGGCATGGTGGTGCATGCCTTTAATCCCAGCCCTTGGGAGGCAGAGGCAGGCAAATCTCTGTGAGTTTGAGGCCAGCCTGATCTACGTAGGCAGGACAGTAAATTCCAGGCCAGCAGGGCTACATAGTGAGACTCTGTTTCAAAATAAAATAAAACCCCCAAATCTTCTACTTTATACTTCATTCTTGAACTCAGGCCCTCTGCCTAACACAACTGCAATCTCAAGCCTAACCTACTCCAAACTTAATCCCATCCTTTAGCCTCAATCCTAACCTTTGGGCTGGATCTCAACTGTGCCCACCCCATATCTTCCTCGCAGGGTGCTGATGGGGCTCAGGGTCGTAGGGGACCTCCCGGCCTCTTTGGACAGAAAGGAGATGATGGAGTCAGAGGCTTTGTGGGTGTGATTGGCCCCCCAGGCCTACAGGTGAGTGTGAGGGTTTGGGGGTGTGCTGCACTAAATTTCCCTTCTCCCTCCCGCACACACCCTCTGAGGACTCTAGTGTCTCCCCGTCCTGATGCAGATTGGCAAAACCGACATGACACATTCTATTTGGGTTTTGCATAGTTTATGACATCTGGGAGGGGGTGACTTACAACGGCATGAAACACCGCCGTTATCGTGTCTCACCCCCGGTCTCTCCCAGCTTTTTGTGCACTCTGCTAGCCCCCTCGCCCACTCACCTGTTCACAGATCCATTCCCTGTGTTCAATATGGCCATGGCTCCACCCCTTTTCCCAGTGTGCTTGGCGTGGGTCTCTACACCTGCCCCCCCCATCAGTTCTAGCCTTTCTGAGGAACTTCGGGTTACAGGGGTGTCACCTCTAGATCCCCACCCAACACGCCCCCCACGTGGCCCAATCTTTGTGTGTGTGTGTTGCTATCACAAAATCCCTGAGCCTTATTTATAAAGAAGATTTGAGAGTGTGTATGGGTGCATGTGGAGGCCAGAGGTTGACATGTCTTCCTCTATCTCTCTCCACTTTATTTTTATTTATTTACTTGTTTTTATTTTACCCACCCTATTTTTTTACATTTATTTATGCGTGTGTGTGTGTGTGTGTGTGTGTGTGTGTGTGTGTGTGCCCAATTCATGGAGGTCAGAGGACAGCTAGTAGGAATCAGTTCTCTTTTTCTATCATTGGGTCTCAGGGATTGAACTCAGGACATCAGGATTAATGGAAAGTGCCTTTACCCACTGAGCCATCTCACCAACCCTCTCCACCTTATTTTTTTATTTTTGAAACAAGGTCTCCCTATAGCCCCAGTTGGCCTGGAATTTCATATGTAAACAAGGCTGGCCTCTATTTCACAGAGATCTACTTCATGAGTGCTGGAATTAAAGGTGTCTGCCACCAAGCCTGCTGTACCCCAATCTTACCTCTTTGTTTCACAGGGGTTGCCTGGCCCTCCTGGAGAGAAAGGCGAGGTTGGAGATGTAGGATCTATGGTATGGACCCCCCAGGAGAGGTGGGGGATAGAAGGAAGTGGGTCCATCCACGTGCTCACAGAGTACACCATCATCTTAAGGGTCACACACCCCATAAGGGTTATCTGTTGATACTTCGAGCTTTCTGACTGAGTCATGGGTGTCACTGGAGACTGTCTGGTTCTCCCACAGGGTCCACATGGAGCGCCAGGTCCTCGGGGTCCCCCTGGGCCCAGTGGATCAGAGGTGAGGATTCTGGGGTGGGCAGGATGTGTCCAAGATGCTGCTGGGCTTGTGTGGACTCACACCCACCCTTTCTGTCTCTCCAGGGCTCCCCAGGGTTGCCTGGGGGTGTAGGTCAGCTGGGTGCTGTGGGAGAAAAGGTGAGAGGGGGACTCAGGGCTGCCCAGGGTGGAAGCAAGTCCTGTCTCTAATGGCTGTGGCTGTTGTGGGACCCCCCCCTCCCTGTCAGCGGGAGACCTCTTCCTCTTTGCCTCCTGCAGGGAGAGCCAGGGGATGCAGGAGATGCAGGACCCCCAGGGATTCCTGGCACCCCAGTGAGTCTTTTTAAGATTATTTTTATTTTATGTGTATGAGTGTTTTGTCTGCATGTATGTAAGTGTACCACATGCATGCAATGCCTGTGGAGGTCAGAAAAGGGCATTGGATCCCCTGGAACTGGAGTTATGGATGGCTGTTAGCCTAGCCACAATATGGGTGCTGGGGACTAAACCCAGGTGCCCTGCAAGAGCAGCCGCTGCTCACTGAGCCAGCACTCCAGTCCCTACTAATCCTTTTAAAAAAATTATTGCTATTGTGTGTCTGATGAGTATGCATGTGTGTGGAAGTCAGAGGATGACTTGCAGGAGTTGGTTCTCTTCTTCAATTCTGTGGGTCCCAGGGATGGAACTCAGGTTTCTCAGGCTTTGGGAAAGCACCTTTACCAGGGCTGTGCTAATCTTTGATTTCCTAAGGAGACCATGCCACTCTGACCTTTGACTTCTGACCTCTGTCTGCAAAGGGGCCCAAAGGAGAAGTTGGTGAAAAGGGAGACTCAGGCCCTTCTGGGGCTGCTGGACCTCCAGGCAAGAAGGGACCCCCTGGAGAGGACGGATCCAAGGGGAATATGGTGAGTCCTGAGAGATGCAGGGCAAAGACTGGGGCCCCTGGTTATATTCAAGCCTGAGCTCTAACTTAGAGACAGGAGTCTCTTTATTTTTTGTTTCGTTCTTACTATTTTATTTTGGTTTTGAGACAGGGTCTCCCTATAGTCCCAGCTGACCTGGAACTTGCTGTGTAGACCAGGCTGGCTTCCATCTCACAGAGATCTGCCTGACTCTGCCTACTGAGTGTTGGGATTAAAGGCGTGTACCACATACCTGACTTCTTTGTATTTTCTGAGTCACCCAGAAAATGGCTGAATGAATAAATCAATGAATGAATTAATTAAACACAAATACAATTGTGGGGTTGGGGAGATGTCTCAGTTGGTAAAGTTCTTGCCTTGCAAGCAGAAGACCTGAGTTCAATCCCCAGAACCCAGCTAAAAACCTCAGGCATGGTGGCACAAGCTTGTCACCCCAATACTGGGGAGATGTAGACAGGAGGAGCCCTGGGGCCCACTGGTCGGGCAGCCTAGACTATTGGGTGAGTTCCAGGCCAGGGAGAGACCCAGTCTCAAAAATATAAAAAGTCGACAGAACCTGGGAATGACACCTGAGGCTGTCCTCTAGCTTACACCACACACACACACACACACACACACACACACACACACACACGACATACAAAGACAGACACACATACACAATGATTACCTAATATTGTATGTAGCAGAAATTAATTTGCATTGAATTGTTCTAAGTATTTAATCATTCTAAGTATTGGACAGGCCCACATAGGGCCTAACGCTCAGAGTTGTGTGTGTGTGTGTGTGTGTGTGTGTGTGTGTGTGTGTACAGGTTTATGCACATGTAGAAACCAGAAGTCAACTGTCAGGTATGTGTGAGCGTTTTGCCTGCATATACATAAGTGCACCACATGTGTGCAGTGCCCACAGAGGCCTGAAGAGGACATTAGATCCCCTGAACTGGAGTTATGGACAGTTGTTAGCTACCATGTGGGTGCTGAGAACCGAACCCAGGTCCTCTGCAAGAGTAGCCAGTTCTCTTAACCACCGAGCCAACTCTCCAGCCCCAGATTCTGTTTTGCTCCCTGAGGTGTCCCCAGCAACCTGACTAGGGACACTGTCTGCTGAAGTAACGACTCATTCTAAGATATGTCTGGCAACTTTTGTATTCTAGGGTCCCACAGGGCTCCCTGGAGATCTAGGACCCCCTGGAGACCCTGGAGTTCCGGTGGGTATGACCTCTCCTTCCACCCCAGCATGTTGCTCAGCTGTATCCTCATGTCTCCTGAGCTCCCCTCCCAACTGCCTGTCTCCATCCCTACCTCCAAATCTCATCTACCCCATGACCCTCCCAACTGTCTCCCCTTCCCAGGGTATAGATGGTGCCATAGGGGAGAAGGGAGATGCTGGTGATGTTGGAGGACTGGTGAGTTGGGAGGAAGGGAGTGTGGTACTCAGGGAGGCGGGGTGGGGCTGGTGATGGGGGATTTGGGGTTCAGAGAGGTGTACGAGTAGGGTACCCAGAGTTTTGCAAGGGTTCCTGCAGTGTCTCTAGGCCTCCATGCATGTGAATAGCTGGAGGGGGAGGTGGGGTCTAGAGTGATATCTGGGGAGAGGGGGGCTGTCTTCAGCTGTAAGTTTATGCTGGGGCTGTGCTTAACTAAACAGGGACCACCTGGAGCTTCGGGGGAACCTGGTACCCGAGGGCTCCCTGGCAAGAGGGTGAGTAATTAACTCCCAAAGAGTCTACTCCATTCTATGGCCCCTCTCTCCACACAGCCCCCCAGTCTTTAAAAAATATGTATTACATTTATTTGTTTTGTATGTGTGTAAATATTTAGATGTTTGTATGTGTGTGCTGTGTGCATGTACCATAGCACATGTGGAGGTCAGAGGACAACTTGCAGGAGTTGGTTCTCTCCTTCCACAGTGTGGGCCCCCAGGGATCGAACTCAGGTCATCAGCCTTGGCTGCAACCTTCTTTGCCTGCTGATCCATCTAGCTGGACCCCACACCTCACTCTGCAGACAGATCTTCACATTCTTTCTCTCCTCAGGGTCCCCCCGGTCGCATGGGTCCAGAGGGCAGAGAGGGAGAGAAAGGGGCCAAGGTGAGCATCACCCCCTGGGGACAGGTCCCTGTGCCACATGGCTACCCCCCACCAGTGGCTGGACCAGATGAAGGACCATGCTGTCCCCTCTCTGAGATTCCAGCCAGAGGTCAGGCCCCATTGATGGCCTTCTCCAACCCTGTCTATTTCAGGGAGACACAGGTCCTGATGGACCCCCAGGCAGGACAGGTCCCATTGGAGCTCGAGGGCCCCCTGGGCGCGTCGGGCCTGATGGTCTTCCAGGGATTCCCGGCCCTGTGGTGAGTGGGGTGGAAGATGGGGAGGGGATCCTGCCTTGGAACCTCATCATGGTCAGTGGGAACATCCATACTGGGTGCTGGTGGGGAACAAACACCCCTGTTATGTGTCCTCTTTAGGGTGAACCAGGCCCCCTGGGACCCTCTGGGCTTATGGGCCCTCCAGGCCCCCTGGTAAGAGAATTTTCTAACCCTGTGGTCCACGCTAGCATGGGGGCCACCGGGCAGGCACTGGCACGGATCACACAAGTTGGCCCCTCACTGCCATCTACCTGTCCTAAATCCTATTGGGACCCTCATATTCATGATCTACACCTACCCCCCACACTGACCCCCCACACTGACCCCCACACTGACCCTCACACTGACGGTCTACACCGCTCCCCAGTGGCCTTCATCTTCATGGTCTATGTAGACCCTCAAAACCAGCCCACGCTAACCCTGACCCAATCCTGACTTCTATCCTGACCCCATCTTGATGGTCTACCCTGACCTACATATTTTTTAAATTTTTAAAAATTATTTTTAAGCTGGGTGAGGTGGTATACGACTTTAATCCCAGAACTTGGGAGGCAGAGGCAGGAGGATCTCTGTGAGTTCAAGGCCAGCCTGATCTACATAGTGAGTTCCAGGACAGCTGGGGCTACAGGGAGACCCTGTCTCAAAAAGACCAAAAAAAATTATTTTTATATTATGTGTACTGCCTGCATGTGAGTGCACCTGTGTCATGAAATGTCCACAGAGGTCAGAGAGGGCATCGGATTCCCTGGAACTGGAGTTATGGGTGGCTGTTTGCCACCATGTGGGTGCTGGGAATCGAACCTGGGTCCTCTGCAAGAACAGCCAGTGCTCTTAATCACTGAGCCATCTCTCCAGCCCCCCTGACCTTCATCTTGATAGTCTACCCTGACCATCTTGTCTGGTCATTGATCCACTGCCCCATGCCCCTGGTCTTGGTCTTTAGCATTTGAAACCCAGGTGATTCCCCAGTAGCCCTTCCCATCATGCAGTTGGCCCCTGAGCTTTCAGAGGATCACATGCTGACCTTGGTTTTCTCCCAGGGGCCATCTGGCCTCCCAGGGCTGAAGGGTGACGCTGGACTCAAGGGGGAGAAGGTAAGCCTGCCTCGCTCTGTTGTTCCCTACGTCTCCCACCCCTTTCTCCCCTGCCTTGGCCAGAGGCTGGGAGAGTGTGGTATCTTCTGTTCCCCCAAACTCATCCCCCTGAGACTCCAAGAGAAAAATCTCCCAGTGTCTCCCCCCCTCCACATTGTCCCCCTCACATGCCTTTGTCCTCCAGGGCCACATCGGGCTGATAGGTCTTATCGGTCCTCCTGGGGAGGCCGGGGAGAAAGGTGATCGGGGGCTGCCAGGTGT
The DNA here is from genome assembly GCF_000622305.1 of Nannospalax galili. NCBI lineage: Eukaryota > Metazoa > Chordata > Mammalia > Rodentia > Spalacidae > Nannospalax > Nannospalax galili. The sequence continues at coordinate 601,437 of NW_008338645.1, read as the reverse complement.
GCAGGGCCCTCCAGGCCCCCAGGGAGACCCTGTGAGTGTTTGTCCTGTGCCCATGGGGAGAAAAATGTTCAAGGGGGGCTGGTTTGGATGGGAGCAGTTTGGGAAACCTAGGTCTGGGATGAGGAAGACTGAGGAGATGGGAGGACTGTAACTGGAGACCAGTGGTTGGGAGGTGATGGGGGAGGCTAGGGGGTCTCTATGTGAGTTAAGAGCTTGTGTACGTCCTGGGCTGTTTTTTGAAGGGTGGAGGGATATCTAGATGGTGTCTGGGCAACAGGGCTGACCCTGATGGCCATTTTCCAGGGTCTCCGTGGTCCCACTGGCTCTTTAGGTCACCCTGGACCCCCAGGTGCAGCTGTAAGTTTGGGGACATTTGTGGGATGGGGGTCACCATGGCCAGTTGGGCCAGGACCCCAGCATCACCTATCTCTGCCCACAGGGCCCTCTGGGACAGAAAGGCTCTAAGGGGTCCCCGGTGAGTAGCAATGCCCCCCTGGACTTCCATGTCCAGCTCCCCACCTGCCCCCTCCCCTCCCCCTCCCAGCCTCCACCTGCCCTCCCTCGTTCCCTCCCTCCCCCATTCCCTCCCTCCCTCCCTCCCTCCCTCCCTTCCTGTCATGGAACCTGCTGTTCCATTCCATCAAATCTAAGATGGCACCCATTGGTGAGAGGCATTTTTATAAACTGCTGTGAAAGACAACAAGTTAGCCAAGCAAATTGCAGCTTGCCAGAGATGCTAAGGAATTGATTTCTTAGATGTGGGAACACTGGAAGGAGACTCACAACTTAGGCTTAGTGCTCAACACAGACAGCCTTTCCCTGGGCCCTATGCATGTGCATGCACGTTGTATATATGGGCACGTGCTGGGAAAACATGCACATGTATGCATGTGTGTATGTGTAAATGTGTGTGCACGTACATATGTATGAATGTGTGGACTGTGTGTGCATGTGTACATATGTATGTCTGTGCATGCATGTGCATATGTACTGTGTGATCATGTGTGTGTGTGCATGTACGTGTGGGTGCATGTGTCTGTGCATGCACATGCTTGTGTTGGTAGGACCAGGTGCCCACAGACAGTTCAAACAAAGTAACTTCTCCTCACAGGGCTCTTTAGGTCCTCGTGGAGATACTGGACCAGCAGGCCCTCCTGGACCCCCAGTGAGTTCCCAGAATCTGGGGGAGGGCAGGGACTGGGTTTGGGGTGCTCCCATTGAGTTCCCCAGAACTCAGCCAAGTGTTCCAGTCTCTGACTGAGGAGGACAGTTCCTTGAATGTCCAAGGAGAAGGGGCTGGGGCTGGGGCTGGATCTGAGTTGGCAGGACACACACCCAGCATGTGAAAAACCCTGGCGTCCATCCCCAGCACTGCATAGACCAGGGGTGAGGTGGAGGCAGAAGGATCAGGAATTCAAGGTTATCCTGGGCTACATAGTGAGTTCGAGGACAGCCTGGACTAGGTTAGACACTGACTTAAAAACAAAAAAACGAACAACAATAAACTTTGGGGGTGGGTGGGGAGGCTGGAGAGCTAGCTCAGCAGTTAAAAGCACTAGCTGCTTTTGCAGAGGACCTAAGTTTGGTTTCCAGCACCCACATGGCAGCTAACAACCATCTGCAACTCCAGTTCCAGAGAATGGGATGCTCTCTTCTGGCTTCCTAGGCATTGCATGACATAGGTGTACTTATATACATGCAGGCAAAACAGTCATACACATAAAATAAAAGTCAAAGAAACTTGCAAGAGTGGCTGGGCTCAGGGGAGGTGACAGAGGGGGTACCTTGGAGGTGCTGGATGGCTCTTACCTCACTGGGTATGTCTACCCCATCCTGTCACTCCCTCCCTGCCTGTCCATCACTTTTCACCCAACTCTGTCTCAACACATATGCCACTGTTTCTCTCCTCTCCCTCTTCCTCCCTCCTTCTGTATCCCTCTGCCTCCCATGTCTGTCTGTCGTGTCTCTCTGCCTCTTTTTCTCTCTTCCATTCCCACCCCCACACGGGCCCAGGGTCCCCCTGCGGAGCTGCATGGCCTGCGCAGGCGCCGCTCAGTGCTAGACGCCCTGGAGGGTGGCCTGGAGGAGGTGGTGGCCTCGCTCAACTCCCTGAGCCTGGAGCTGGAGCAGTTGCAGAAACCCCTAGGCACGGCCGAGCACCCCGGCCTCGTGTGCCGGGAGCTGCATCTCAACCACCCACACCTGCAGGATGGTGAGGCCAGGGTCCTCCCGGGAAGGGCAAAAGGACCCCAGGGACTCATCCTCTGACTCGTGGGGCCTGGCTCTGCGGCAGGGGAATACTGGATTGACCCCAATCAGGGCTGTGCGCTGGATGCCTTCAAGGTTTTCTGCAACTTCACCGCGGGAGGAGAGACTTGTCTCTACCCGGATAAGAAGTTTGAAACCGTGAGTGAAGGAGCTGGTCCTGCCCCCTCCCGGGCCCCTCATCTCCCGCCACCTGTGGGACCTTGTCCTGCCTTCAGTAACACACATACAGCGCCCTATGCCAAGCGCTGCTGTGCAGTACAGGACCCAAAAACCAAGCCTGGAGCTGCACGTGCAGCTCAGCCATAGAGCGCAAGTAGAGCACGCGTGAGGCACTGGAGTCCAGTTCAGCAATGAGCATGCCTGGGTTCCTAGGTTCCATTCAACAGCCCTTGCTGAGTATGCACGGATTCCTAAGGCTGTCCCCGTGTCTCCCCCGCGCCCCAGAGCATTTTCTGAGCATGCGTGGTCCCCTGGGTTCCATTCCCTAGCCTTCTGCCGGGAGCCCCTGAGCATGTTCAAGGCCCTAGGTTCTGTCCCAGTCACCCTGAGGTGGGATTGTGGGGAGAAATGGTAGAATTGAAGGACAAGAGCTCAGTTACCCTGGGAATCTCCGGATGTCACTGTGGTGCAGGTCCCTGGGAGTTGTGTCACGTGGAGGCAAAGGAACTAGGGTGATTATCTACCAGCCTCTCATGGTACCCCTCCGAGGGCACGACCTACCGCATCCGTGGTCAATAGCATCCAGTAAAAAGAGGAAGATGATGGGGCTGGAGCGATGGCTCAGGAGTCAGAGCACTGGCTGTTCTTGTAGAAGACCTGGGTTCAATTTCTCAGCACCCACATGTCAGCTAACAACAGTTGGAAACTCTAGTTCCAGGGAAGCCAATGTCCTCTTCTGACCTCTGTGGGCATTGCACAACACAGGTGCACTTAAACACATGCAAGCAATACACTCATACACATAAATAAAATAATAAATATTTTTAGAAAAAGAAAGAGGGAGATGCTGACATGGGTGGGTGCCCAGAGCACACCTCAGTGACCTCCATCCTCCCTCAGGTGAAATTGGCCTCCTGGTCCAAAGAAAAGCCTGGAGACTGGTATAGTACCTTTCGGAGAGGGAAGAAGGTGGGTGCAAGAGACTGACCTGGAGAGTGGCATTAAAATTGGTGGGAATCCATGTGGGAATTTAGAGGGGAGGGGCAAGGTAAAGAGGACAGGCAGATAGGATACCCACTTATCCACCAGGCCCTGGGCTCTATCCTTAGCACCAAATAAACTAGGTATAGTGATACACACCTGTCATTCCAACACTTGGGAGGTAGATGCAGGAGGATCAGGAGTTCAGGGTCATCCTTGGCTACATAGTGAGTTCCAGGCCAGCCTGGGCTACCTGAGATGTGTAGCGGTGTCAGGTGTGACAGGAGGACAGGGATCTGGGAGGTATCTTCCTCAGCACCAGCAGACAAGGCTGATAGAGGCCCCTCCTGTGCCTTGTCCTACCACAGTTCTCCTATGTGGACGCTGATGGCTCCCCAGTGAACATTGTCCAGCTCAACTTCCTGAAATTGCTGAGTGCCACAGCTCACCAAAGGTTCATATACACCTGCCAGAACTCTGTGGCCTGGCTGGACGAAGCTGTGGGTGATCATGGGCGCTCCATCCGCTTCCTGGGGACCAATAGGGAGGCATTGTCTTTCAACCATACAACACCAGCCACCATCAAGGTTTCCCACGATGGCTGCCGGGTAAAGAATGGGGCCTGGCTAGGGTGGGGAGGTGAAGCATGTGCTTACCCTCTTTATAACGCCCCCCCATACCTTCCCATGACCAGCTCCGGAAGGGACAGGCGAAGACCATCTTTGAACTCAGCTCTTCTCATGCAGGCTTCCTGCCTTTGTGGGATGTAGCCCCCATTGACTTCGGCCAGACGAACCAGAAGTTTGGCTTTGAACTTGGCCCTGTCTGCTTTAGTAGCTGAGAGTTTTGGAAGCGGGAAGGACATTGAGGGGAGCCCCAATTAGGGGTGCTTTTGGTGCTGAGGTTTTGAGACTGTTCTATTTATCAGGAGCCAGGGGTATGCAGGGGGGGGGTGGGAATGGGGAGTTCAGCTCCCCTCTCCAGGTGAGCTCCTTCCCAAATCCCTCCATCCACCCATCCACTGCCTCCTTCCCCACATCCCTCCATCCAGCTATCCACTGCCTCCTCCAGAAACCTATGCAGTGAGCTTCTAACTCAGAGCTGATGAAAGCCTCCCAACTTGTCATTTCCCATCACACTCTTAGGTGCTAACCTTTCCCCATAGTTAAGCACTGGACACCTCCTCACCCTCACCCCTGGCCGGGACCGCTTTCACCCATTCCTAGTCCCACTTGGCGAAGTGGGGTGGGAGTGAGACTCCCTCCCCTGAGCTGTGCCTATCTTCTGCCTCCCCCTTGCTCTGCACTCCCATTATGTCTCCCCACCCCCAGGTCCTCAGGCTCACCTGCCACACCAGATGGTTGCGGGAACCAAGACGGTCGGTATGAATCAGGGTCCTTAGAGGTGCTGCCCTATTTATCAGTGGAGTCTGTATGAACAGGGGAATGGGCCCCCTCTGTGGTCTGTTTAACCTGCTTCCTCTGAAGGAAGACTGGGATATGAGAGATTCCAGAAAGATCTCAGCTCTCCCCCATCCACCAGCCCCCACCCCCAACAACAACCGAAGGCCATAGGGCAAAATTGGCAACTTAAGTCTGAGAATAAACTAAGGAACTGTGCTCCTGTCTGTTTTTCTCCTGGTGGCACATGCCTTTGCTTCCAGCACTCAGGAGGCAGAGGCCGGTGTATCGCTGTGAGACGAGGCCAGCATAATGAGACTTTGTCTCAAAGCAAAAAAACATGGTCTGTGGAGCTGGCTCAGTGGGTAAGAATGCGGCTGCTCTTGAAGAGGACCCTGGTTCAGTTCTCAGCACCCACATGGCAGCTAACAACCATCTGCAATGCCAGTTCCAGGGGATCTGATGCCATTTTCTGGACTCTGGGCATTGCACACACATGGTATACTAACATGCAGGCAAAACAGTCATAAAATAAAATACACAAAATAAATTTAAAATAAATAAAATAAATTCTCAAAATTAAAAAGGAGTGAACTTCAGACCAAGCACACGCCTGTGATCCCAGCACTTAAGAGACCGAGGCAGGAGGATTACGAGCTCGAGGCCAGCCTGGGCTACATCCTATCAGTCACTGTAGGACCCACAGGTAGAATAATCGGGGAAGGAGGCTGAGTGTGACCAGTTTGCAGTCAGTCATTAGGGAACCAGTTGAGATAAGTGAGGATTTGCAGTGAGTCGAATTGAGGGTTCGATATTGGATTGAGGTTTTTAAAAAGAGCTTTGTGGAGTTATAATTTGCGTGCCATATAATTCACTCATTTGGAATACACAATTAAATGGTTTTCGGTAAATTCAAACTTGTACTATCACCACCATTTTAGGATACTTCATCCTATATCTATAACCAGTTATTTATTCCTTCCAATTCCATCCCTAGACAGCCAGTTTTCTGTTTCTATAGATTCACTTCTTCTGGACATTTGTTACAAGTGGAATCAAAGGGCTGGGGGAGGAGCATGTAAAGTTGCTGCCAAGCCTGATGACCAGAGTTTGATCCCTGGGACACACATGGTCAAAGGAGAGAATTAATTCCCCAATACTGCACAGACACAGTATTCTCTCTCTCTGTCTCTCTCTGTCTCTCTGTCTCTCTCTCTCTCTCTCTCTCCCTCCCCCTCTCTCTCTCTCTCTCCCTCCCTCTCTCTCCCTCCCTCTCTCCCCCCCCGAATATCTACAATTTTTAAAAATTGGCCCTGGGTCTGGAGAGATGGCTCAGCGGTTAAGAACACTGAATGCTCTTGCAGAAGACCCGGGTTTGAATCCTAGCACCCACATGGCAGCTAACAACTGTTCATAACTCCAGTTCCAGGGGATCCAACAGCCTCTTCTGTCTTCCGCGGGCATTGCATGACACAGGTGCACTTACCCACATTTTATGCATACACATAAAAATATAAAAATAATAAATAAAATATTTTTAAAAATTGGCCCTGCATAGTAGGGCAGACCTTAATCCTAGCATGCAGGAAGAAGAAGCAGGTGGATCTCTGTGAGTGTGAGGCCAGCCTGGTCTACATAAAGAGTCCCAGGCCAGCCAGGATTACATAGTGAGACCCTATCTCAAAATAAGTAAATAAATAGATGATAGATTGATAGATAAATGGATGGATGTGTAGATAGATGATAGATAGATAGATAGATAGATAGATAGATAGATAGATGATAGATAGATAGATGATAGAGTGCTGGATAGCTTTAGTGTCAACTTGACACACCTGGGTTTAGGGAGTCTCAATTAGGGAATTGCCTTCATTGGTCTGGCCTGTGGCCATGTCCATGGGGCACCTTCTTGATGGCTGAGTGATGTGGGAGGGCCAAGCCCACTGTGGGTGGTGCCACCCCTGGGCAGGTGGGCCTATGTTGCATAAGAAAGCAGGCTGAGCAGGGGCCAGGGGAGCAAGCCAGTAAGCAGCATTCTTCCACGGCCTGTGCTCCAGCTCCTGCTTCCAGGTTCCTGACCTGAGTTCCTACCTTGGGCTCCCTGATGAACTGTGACCTGGGAGATGTAAGACAAATAAACCCTTTCCTCCCCAAGTTGGTATTGGTCAGAGTGTTTTGTCACATCAATGAAGAAACAATCAAGACAGATAGATAGATTGATAGATAGATAGATAGATAGATGATAGATAGAGATAGATAGATAGATAGATAGATAGATAGATAGATAGATAGATAGATAGATGATAAAGAGCTCATAGGTAGAGTGTTATCCCAGAATTTCCCAGTGAGGGACTGGGGATGTGGCTCAGTGATAGAGCACCTACCTAGAATCTCCCAGTGAGTGACTGGGGCCATGGTTCAGAGATAGAGCACATGCTTAGGATCCTAGGAACATGTCTCAGTGATAGAGCATTTGTCTGGCATACACAAGTCTTTGAGTTTCATTCTCAGCACCACAAAGAACTAAAATCAGATAAAGAATTCCTGCTTTGGTGGATTATAATATCTTGTTCAGTGTGTGATGGTTTGAATGACAATGTTCCCCTAGGCTCTAAGTATTTGTATATCATGTCACTGGGGGCAGGCTTTGAGAGTTTTTAAGCCTTGCCAGATTTCCAGTGACCTTCTGCTTCCCATGCCTGCTTGAAGATGTGATCAGCTTTCTGCTCTGGCCACCTCTGTCACCATGCCCCTTCTGCCATTATGGACTCTAATCCCTCTGGAATCATAAGCCAAATAAACTCTTTCTTCTATAAGTTGCCTTGGTTATGGTTTTTTATCACAGCAACAGAAAAGTAACTAATACAGAAGTTGGTACCAGGAGTGGGGTTCTATTGTGAAGAACCTGACCATATGAGTTTTTGGAGGAATGTGGAAGATTTTGGAAGTTTGTGTTAGAAATGCTGCTGAATGCAGTAAGCAGAGCTTAACAGGCCATTCTAGTAGGAGCCTGGAAGAAAGTAGTGCTGAGATAAAAGTAGCTCCAAGGAGAAATCAGAATGTAAGCAGTAACTGAGACATTTTGGCAAAGCATCTGGCTGATGTCTGCCCACACACTCTAAGAGCTTGCCTAAGGCTAAGTTGAAAAGTAATGGACTAATTTTTTTGGTGAGGAAATTTCAAAATACTCTAATGCAGAAATGATGGTGGCTACTAAAGGTGATTATTATGCAAATTTGCTGTGAAAGAGAAAATGGGGCAAAAAGAAATGCAAAATGTACAGTTTGGATTGAAAAAGAACACTAGGAAGATTAGTGTTGGAGCTGAGGCCTGTGCTGATGGAATGGCTTTTTTGGATAAGGAGATTAGAGCCATTAAGAGGAGACCTGTAGATTTCACTTCAACACTGGAAAGAATACCTCAGGGCAAGACCACACCCAGCTAAGCCTCCAACTTGTGAAAGGAAAAAAACCTAAAGAGATTCCTGTTCCTAGAAAACTGTATGGACGAAAGATGCCAATGTGGGTGAAGCAGGCCAGGGTCCATCCCAGGCTAGCAGCTGGACTTGTCAGTGTTGTTAACATGATGCTGACTTTAGAGGTATGAAAGATGCAAGAGTGAAGGGGTCATCAGTTCTTCCTCTCCAGTTTCAGACAGCCACAGAGGCCAGGCAGTGTAGCAGGAACATCCCTGCATAAAGAAGGCTCTGAGAGGTCAAGAGGCTCTTGAGAGGCCCTTGTGTGAAGCTGCGAAGGAGAAGCCTGGTTGGCAGTGGAGACCCCAAGATGCTGGAGATGCTAGAACTGTAAAACATCTACCAAGGAGAGCTACATACAGGGAATGGTACCAGCTCAAGAGAGAGATTTATGTTTTACACAGAAAATCTGGAAGAGTTGAGTCATTTAACCCCTTTGGAAGTAAAGTCCCAGAAGTTGGACATGGAGCTGCAGAATTTGGTGTCTGCCCTGCTGGGTTTCAGTCTTGTTTTGGTCCAGTATTTCTTTGGTATGCCCCTATTCTTTCCTTTTGGAAGGAGAATGTGTATTCAGTCCCGCTGTTTGTTGGAAGTAGGTAATTTGTCTTTTGATTTTACAGGGGTTTACAGTTGTGACATTGCCTTAATTCTCAGACAAGACTTTGGACTCTGGGCTTTTGACTAGTAATTGAGACGGATAAAGACAACAGAGACATTTGTAGATGGATTAAATATGCATTTTGTATTTTATATGGCCATGACACTATGGGGGCCAGGGAGTGGAATGTGGTGGTTTGAATGACAGTGTCCCCCATAGGCTCCAGTTATTTAGACATCACATCACTTGGGGAAGGCTTTGAAGGTTCTTAAGCCTTGCTAAATTTTCAGTTGCTCTCTGCTTCCTGTATCTGCTTGAAGCAACAGAAAAGTAAATAATGCACAGTGTAAATGCTGTGCGAATAGTTATTGTGCTGTATTGGGGTTTTTTGGAGGTTTTTTTGTCTTTTTTGAGACAGGGTCTCCCTGTAGTCCCAGCTGTCCTGGAACTCACTATGTAGACCAGGCTGGTCTTAAACTCACAGAGATCCTCCTGCCTCTGCCTCCCGAGTGCTGGGATTAAAGGCATGCGCCACCACGCCCAGTTTTGTTTATGGAATCACGACCAGAAAATTTTCTGGAACTGGGGATGTTGCTCAGTTGCTTGCGTACCATGCAGGGAAGCCCTGGGTTCATCACCAGCATGGGATAAACTAGGTGTGGTGGCACATGCCTATCATCCCAGCATTTGGAAGGTAGAGGCAGGAGGATCAGAAATTCATAGTAATCCTCAACTACATATTCTGTTTGAGGCCAGCATGGGTTATATGAGACTCTGTTTCAAAGAGCAATAAATAGGGCCAGAGAGATAGCTCAGTGGTTAAGAACACTGACTGCTCTTGCTGAGGTCAGTGGTTAAGAACACTAGCTGCTCTTGCAGAGGACTCGGGTTTGGTTCCCAGCACCAACATGGCAGTTCAGTTCCATCCTTAACTCCAGTTCCAGGGGATCAGATGCCTTGTTCTGGCTTCTGCAGGCATTGCATGAAACAGTGCACTTACAAACATGCAGACAAAGCACTCATAAATGTAAATTTGAAATAAATAGTAAAAAAAATAAGCTGGGGTGATAGCGGAACCAGTAAAGTGCTTGGCTTGCAAGCATGAGGACCTGAGTTCAGTCCCCCAAAGCCCACATGAAAAATAGCTAAGCATGATAGTACAGGCTTGCAATCCCAGCTCTGGGGATGTAGAGACAAATGGAATGAACTCTGGGGCTCACTGGACAGTCAGCCTTATCTAATCAGCAATCTTCAGGCTAATGGGAGACCCTGTCTCAGAAAACAAGCTGGCAAGGGGGTAAGGGAGGAGCTCCTGAGGAACCGCAGCAGCACACACATGCACTACAAACACGTGAGCATGCAAACACATTGTGATGGTTTAAATGAAAATGTCCCCCATAGGCTCCGAGTACTTGGACATTTTGTCCCCACATGGTGACGCTGTTTTGGGAGGTTTTAGAAGGTATGGCCATCCTGGAGGAAGCACATCACTGGGGTGGGCTTACAGAGTTCTTAAGCCTTGCCAGATCTCCAGTTGCTCTCTTGCTTCCTGTGCCTGTGTGATGATGTGAGAGCTTAGCTTTTGCTGCTCCTGCTCTAGCCACCTCCAGCCACCACCTGCCTCCCTGCCATGACGGGCTGTAATTCTCCTGGAACAGTAAGCTCAAATAAACTCTTCCTTCTATAAATTGCTTGGATCAGTGTTTCTATCACAGCAACAGAAAAGTGACTAATACACACATATACACAAACAATAGTAAAAAAGACAAAATAACACCCCATTTCAAATATATTCTCTATTTTATTTTATGTGGTTTTTGTTTGTCTTTTTGAGACAGGGTCTCCTTGTAGCCCCAGCTGGCCTGGAACTCACTATGTAGACCAGGCTGGCCTCAATCTCACAGAGATCCACTTGTTTCTGCCTCCAGAGTGCTGGCATTAAAGGCATGTGCCACCATGCCTAGCTTTTATTTCATTTTGAGGTAGAGTCTCATGTATTCCAGGCTGACCTTGAACTTTCTTTGTAGCTGAGGATGTCCTTGAAATCCTGATCCTCCTGCCTCCACCTCTCAAGTGCTGAGAGCACAGGCATGCACCGCGTGACTGGTTTTATGTGGTGTTGGGGATGGAAACCAGGGCTGTTGTACATGCTAGACAAGTGGCCCTACTGCTTGAGCACAAGTCCTAACATTTTTTTTCTTGATTATCACAGCCCGTCAAAGAGTCAGGACAGAAACTGAGTCTTCCATAAACTGCCCAGGTGCTCCCTCCCTCTCTGTCTCTGTCTCTCTCTCTTTCTCCCCCTCCCTCCCTTGAGGCAGGCAGGGTCTCTTGTAGCCCAGACTGGCCTCAAAGTCACTATGTAGCTGAGGATGACCTTGGACTGGTCCTACTGCCTCCACCTGCCAGGTGCCAGAGGTTGGATTGTGCACTACCATGTCCAGTTTCTGGGGTGCTGGGGATAGGTCCCAGGGCCTCATCCACTCTAGGCAAGTGCCCTACCCACTGAGCCACATCTCTACCCCCTGAGTCTGAGTGCAAATCTTCCTTGTTGCTTTTGCAGTGCCACCCCCATCCCCCAGGCTTGTTTTGGAGAGAAGGGATGAGTACTATATAGCTTAATGAGAATGTTTTAATCAGCCCTGAGTTCCTGACCTGTAAATTTTAGGTTAATTGACAAAGGTGCAAGGAGGGAATTCCGGTTGGAGCTCAGATCTGCTGGTTTACCCTACAGCATTGCCAGCACCCAGGTGGCTACTGGGAAAGCCCCCAGCTAATTTGCATATTCAGCAGCTCTAATTAATCACGCAGCTTGAGCAATTACTGACAGCCACTGTTCTCGGTTGAGGGCTCAGTGGCCAGTGAGGGACCAGATGGACTTCATGGGTAGGGGGAGGGTTGTAGAGATGGCCAGTGTGGGATTGTACAGCTGGCACTAAGCTCAGCATCAGATGTGAACAGATGCAACAACACACACAGAGCTGGGATGCACTATTTGACCGGTCCTCATCATCCCAGCAACCCAGATGTGCTTTTTACTTTCTTAGCTTTTTGAAAAACTGCACTTACTTATTTGTTCTCTCTCTCTCTCTCTCTCTCTCTCTCTCTCTCCCTCTCTCTGTAATTTTATGTTTTTTCAAAAATTGCATTTATTTTTATATTTTTTTACGTGTGTTTTGCCTGCGTGTATGTAATTGCACATGTCACACAATGTCCTCAGGGGCCAGAAGAAGGCATCAGATCCCCAGAACTGGACTTCACAGATATTTGTTAGCTACCATGTGGGTGCTAGGAACTGAATACAGGTCCTCTGTAAGAGCAGCCAGGGCTCTTAACCTCTGACCTATCTCTCCAACTCTGGGTAAAAGGCAGGTTTTGCTATATATATAGTCACAGCTGGCTTGAAACTTACTTTGTAGCCAGGATGACCTCAAAATCATAGCCATCTTCCTGCCTCAGCCTCCTGAGCACTGGGGATATCACCACAACCAACTGAGTGAACGCTCCAGTGTCTGGCAGGCTGTAAACAAACAGGATCATCCCTGTCATGTGTCCAGAGGCTCTGCCTCCACAGATGCAGCCAGTCAGAGAGGGAAATATTTACAACAAAAATACTTCATCCAGGGACTGGGGAGATGGCAAAGTGGGTAAAGGTGTTTGCTACTGAGCCTCAAGATCTGTGTTCAACCTTGGGACCCAGTGGAAAGAAACAACTCTTAAAAGTTATGCTCTGACCTACACACACACACACACACCACTGTGGCACACAGAAAATAAATAAGTACTAAAGTAATTAAAAATGTTTTTAAAACACAAGTTCTAGGACTGTGTTTCAGTTGGTAGAATGCTCACCTAGCATGCACAAAGCCCTGGGTTCCAACCACAGCACCACATAAATTAGGTCCGGTGGTACTCACCTGTGATCCCAGAACTCAAGAGGTGAAGGCAGGAGGATCAGGAGTTCAAGATCATCCCAGGGTACATATAGAATTTGAGGCCAGTCTGGGCTACATGAAACCCTGTCTCAAAACTCAAAAATAAAATAAAAGGGTGACCTTTTAGGATCACAGGCATGGGCCACCACACCTAGTTTATGTAGAGCTAGGGATATAACCCAGGCTCTGTGAACTCTACCAACTGAGATACAGCCTCAAACTTTGTTTTAGCTATGTAGCCCAGACTGGGTTTTGGGGATTGAACTATGGTCATTAGGCTTGGCAGCAAGCTCCTTTACCCACTGAGCCATCTTTCAGGGCCTTAAAATAAATAATACAACTGTAATGTAATCATTGGCACACACGTGGAAAGTTGCAGGATTCCAATTCCTTAAATGAATCACATTTGAAGAATGGTGTGTTTGTTGAGATAAACCACAAGGCTTACAAATTGTAGGAGTAAATACACAGCTGGTTTAGAACTCAAACTCACAGCCATCCTCCTGTCTCAGCCTCCTGAGTGCTGGGATGACAGGACCTCAAGATCCTCTTGCTTCTATAGGCATGCAACTTCATACCGAGCCAACAGTTATCTTTTCATGTATCCACAAAACCAGAGCAGGCCAATCTTGTATGTAGCGCCCCCTCTGCTTGGGGACCACATGGTAACATCCCAGCATCTAACTGACAAACAAGAGCCCAGGTTAAACACTCACGAGGCTAGAATCTTAACTTTATTATTTCCTAGCTGTGTGACCTGGGACACATAACTTTGGCTCTCTGAGCTGTGCTTTAGTCTCTCCTGAAAACCGTTCCAGGGTTCCTGCAGGGAGGACAAATGAACACCTGGCCAACTTGGCTCAGGATTGCTGTGGTTCTGAGCCAAGTTCCACCTTGTAGCCTCACATGAGTGCTCTGCAGTTCCTGTCTTGGCAGAGCTGGGAAGAATGACTGGGTCCCCTTGTCCCGCCAGCTCCGGTCTCAGTTCCCAGGCCTGTAATGGGAAGCACATGGACTGGCCTCCTGCCCGCCCTCCCTCCTCTGCTGCCCCCACGCAGGCCTCCTGAGTCATTGCTGCCCCTGTCTCCCAGGCTCATTCCCACGCCTCCAGTGTGTGTCAGAGGAAGCCCCTGTGGGCCTGTGCATGTAACCCCCTTGCCTGCCTGCCATGGGACTGCGGGGGCGACAGGCTCAGAACTGTGGTTCTGTGGTTGTATTTCCTACAAACTTCCTCTGCTCTGTGTGTGTGGGGTGTGTGTGTGTGTGGGTGTGTGTAAATGTGTGATGTGCTAATTATGCATTTTAGGGTATTTAAAATCTGTTCATTATATTTAATTTTTTTGTGTGTGAACTCTTTCAAACCCATGGATATGAAATACCTTCCTTCCTTCCTTCCTTCCTTCCTTCTTTCCTTCCTTCTTTCCTTTTGAGACAGGATTTCCTTGTAGCCCTAGCTGCCTGGAACTCACTCACTATGTAGATCAGACTGACCTCGATCTCACAGAGGTCCATCTGCCTCTGTTTCCTGAGTTCTGGTGAGTGACACCATGCCAGGTCTAGATTACTTTTGATTCTCTCCATCTACTCTGTAGGTCCTGGGAACTGAACTCAGTCATCAGGCTTGGCTGCAAGCTCCTATACCAGCTGAGCCCTCTTGTTGGTCCTGGTTTATATGTGTTGCATGTAAGACATCAGATGTCCTTTCTGACCCTCTCTACCTTATTGCCTTGAGACAGGGTCTCACAGTGAACCTGAAGCTTGCTGTTTCCACTACACTGACTGGCCAGTGAGCTCTCGGGGAGCTTCTAGTTTTGGCTCCAAAACGCTAGGGTTACAGGCACTTGCAGGCATGCCCCTCTTTTTACATGGGTGCTGTGGATTTGAACTCAGGTCCTAATGCTTATGCAGCAAGCACTTTATCATCTCAGCCTTCTCACTAGCCTCTCATTTTTTTTTTTGTTCTGAGACAAGATCTCAATATGCAGCCCTAGCTGGCCTGGAGCTCAAGTGCTGGAATTAAAGCCATGTACCATGGCTGGCCCTTGTTTTGCTTTTTAGACAGGATCTCATTTAGCCCAGGCTGGCCTCAAACTCACTTTGTGGTTGAGGATGACCTTGAACTCCTGCCTACACCTCCCTCGATTAGAGGTGTGCACCACCCCATCCTCTGTGAGCACCACGTTATGTTTTCCTGTCCATTTAGCTAAGATTCTGCTGGGACAACTGGAGGCCAAGTTCCTGTTGCCATAACTGGGTCAACACCAGTACGCGCGTGTGTGACCCTGGCAGGGCACAGGCCCCAGAGGCAGCAGATAGACAGTGACGAATGACTGACAGGAAGAAAGAATGAGGCAGATCCTGAGGGTCTGGGTGGAACCTGAGCCTCCCTCAGGGCCTGTTTTAGACACAAAAGAGTCTGTTCTTGCTGTGGGGTTTTCAGGCAGCTGGCATTAGGAGATTTTGATGTGAGGATATGAGGCAGGATCCCTGGGGAAGTGCTGGGCTCACCTGGGTATGGACAAGCCCTGTGGACTGTCACACTTGCCTTCCCCAAATCTGGAGTAAGACATAAGTCAAAGGCTTGGGCTGGGGGCTTAGTGGGTAAAGGGCTAGCCTGGTGTACACACAGCCCTAGGTTCTATCTCCAGCATAAACCAGATAGGGTTGTGCATGCCTGCCATCTCAGTACCAGGGAGGTGCAGGCAGGAGGACCTGGAGTTCAAGGTCATCCACAACCACATAGTGAGTTTGAGGCCAGCCTAGGTTACAAGAGACCCTGTCTCAAAATAATGAAACAAAACACCCCTAAAAAAAAAAAAAAAAGCACACACCACACTTGAGAGGCAGAGGCAGCAGTCTCTGTGAGATGGAGGCCTACCTGGTCTACATAGTGAGTTCCCCGCTAGCTTGGGCTACCGTGTCTCAAAACAAACAAACCAAAATGCACAAACCAAGATAGCACGCCAGCACCCTGGAAACTGTGGACAACAGTTATAACTCTCTCAAAATCAACATCTCCCTCTGAGAATCAGCAGGAGGGGTGCCCTGCTGGGATTATCTCAGCACCTGTTTGGACCCAAGGCTGACTCTGCTGCTGAACCAATGATGTAACTAGGAACAGCCTTCCTCCCACATTTGAGACTTGCTTGCCTACATGGGCTCAATGAAGGAAAGAGGCACAGCAAATAACCACTATCCAGTGATACAGAGAACTGGGTTCAAATCCTGTGTCTGATCCTTATGGCTGGGTGACCTCTGAGCCATACACTTTGTATATGTGGGGTGCATGCGTGTGTGGTACATGCATGTGAGTGTGCAGGTTTGAATGCACATGGAGTCCAGAGAAAGACATCAGGTGTCTTCTATCACCCTCTACCTTATGGCCTTGAGACAGAGTCTCTCAGGGAGCCAGAGGCTTGTGGCTAGAGAGCTCTGGGAATCAGCCTGACTCTGCCCAGCCCCATTACGGAATCACAGGCACATGAAGCCATGCCTGGCTGTTTATATGGGTGATCAGGATTTGAACTCAAGTCCTTATTAATTCATGGCAAGTGCTCTAACCAATGAGTCATCTCCTCCAATCCTCAATTATCTCTTTCTTAAGCTGAGTACTCAATTATCTCTTTTTTATTTTTTAAAATGTTTTATTTATTATTTTATATGTATGAGTGTATTGCCTGCATGTGAGTGCACCCGTGTCATGCAATGCTGTGGAGGTCAGAACAGGGATTCAGATTCCTCTGAACTGGAGTTAAGGGCGGTTTGTAACCACCATGTGGGTGCTGGGAATCGAACCCGGGTCCTCTGCAAGAGCAATGTTCTTAACCCCTGAGCCATCTCTCCAGCCCCAATTATCTCTTTCTTAATAACTTCTGTCTCACACAGTTGTTGCAAGAATTCAAGGAAGGGGACTACAGAGCTGGCCCAATGGTTAAGAGCATTGGCTGCCCTTGCAGAGTACCTGGGTTTGGTTCCCAGCACCCGTGTGGTGGCTAACAACCATCTGTAACTCCAGTTCCAGGGGATCTGACACCCTCTTCTGGCCTCCACAGACATTGCATGTACATGGTGCACTTACATACATGCAGATAAAACACACACATAAAATATAAATAAATCAATTTTTAAAAATAATTCAAGGAAGTAGGGCTAGGGGTATAGCTGACTGGTAAAATGTTTGCCTAGAGTGCTTGAGACTATGAGTTTGAGTTTGAGCACAAACAAGGGAGGGATAGAGAGAAATAAGAGGAAAAAGAGAGAAGACAGAGGCCGACAAGATGGCTCAGCAGGTAAAGGTGCTTGCCACCAAACCTGATGACCTGAATTTGATTCCCCAGAACCAACCATGGTGGAAGGAAAGAGCCAACTCTTGCAATTCTCCACAGGCATGCTTCTGCATGCACACACACACACACACACACACACACACACACAAATAATTGTAACACACAAAGAGTTCAAAGAAGAAAAGCATGAGAGCACTCAGTTTTGAGTGTTTATTTGGCGCTTAGGGTCAGGGATATTAGCTATTAAAGGATGCTCTAGTGTGGTCTGGCAGGGAGTGGTAAGGGTTAGTCACCCATGGCCCGAGGTATTAGAGCTACATATGTAAGCTTCTCACCAGACAGAGAAATGCAAAAATAGTCTAAGAATAGTTTTAGCTTTAGCTGTTTTCTTTCCTTCCCTCTCTCCCTCCCATCCTTTTTCTCTTTCTTTCTTTCTTTCTTTCTTTCTTTCTTTCTTTCTTTCTTTCTTTCTTTTTTTTTCTTTTTGAGACAGGGTTTCCCTGTAGCACTAGGTGGCCTGGAACTGGCTATGGAGACCAGGCAGCCTCAATCTCACCTGCCTCTGCTTCCGCCTCTGCCTCCCAAATGCTGGGATTAAAGGCGTGCGCCACCATGCCCAGCAGCTCTTTTCTTTTTTAAAAATTATTTATTTTTATGTGTATGTGTTTTGCCTGCATGTATGTAAGTGCACCCATGTCATGCAGTACCTGTGGAGGCCTGAAGACAGCATCAGGTCCCCTGAAACTGGAGTTACAGAGTTGTTAGCTGCCATATGGATGCTGGGAACAGAACCTAGGTCTTCTACAAAAGAAGCTGGTGTTCTTAACTGCTGAGCCATCTCTCCAGGCCCTTTGTTTTTTGTTTGTTTGTTCGTTTGGTTGGTTGGTTGGTTTTTGAGACAAGGCCTCCCTTTAGCCACAAGCTAGCCTGGAACTCGCTATGTAGACCAGGCTGTCCTGTATGTCACAGATATCCTCCAGCCTCTGTCTCCCCAGTGCTTAGACTAAAAACATGTGCCACCACACCTGGCTTCTCCCTTCCCTCCCTTCCTCCTTCCCTCCCTCCCTCCCTCCCTCCCTTCCCTTCTTTCTTTTTTTGGGGGGTACAGAATCTCAAGCCTGGTGTGGTGGTGCACACTGGTCACCCCAGCAGTCAGAAAAAAGAGGATCCAGGAGTTTAAGGCCATGTAGTGAGCTTCAGGCCAGACTGGGCGACATGAGACTGTGTCAGAAATAAATAAAGGACATGCCTTGAATCCCACTTCTTGGAGGCAAAGGCAGGTGGATCCCCAGAGATCAAGGCCAGCCTGGTCTACATAGAGTCCCAGGACAGCTGGGACTACGGGGAGACCCTGTCCCAAAAAAGATTTCATTTAGGGGCTGGAGAGCTGGCTCAGTGGTTAAGAGCATTGGCTGCTCTTGCAGGGGACTGGGGTTCGATTCCCAGCACCCACATGATGCCTAACAACTGTCTGTAACTCCAGTTCCAGGCGATCTGATGCCCTCTTCTGGCCTCTGAAGGCATTGCATGCATATGGTACGTATACATACATGCAGGCAAAACACTCATATGCCTAAAATAAAAATAAATAAATTGATTAAAAATATATGTAATTCTCTAAAAACAAAAACAAAACAAAAAAACCCTAGAAGATACTAGAGTTGCACAAGGGCTTAGCACGTGTCTCTTTCCGTAAACAGGATTTTTGGTGAGATTCCTGGAAAATTTCAGGTTTATACCTGGGAAGAGAAACAGGCCTTAAACAACTGTTACTTATGCTGGAATTCTTGGCTTTAACTGAATTCTAGGGCGAGGGCCTCCTCTCTTCTCAAGCCTCCCAAATTGTCCCTCCCTTTCTATTCTGCGTCACTCACAGCACTCAGGAGGCTGAGGCAGGATGTTTGTGAGGTTCAGGCCAGCCTGGGCTACACAGTAAAACTCTGTCTCAAGCAAAACCAAATCAAAACAATAGGTGACCACCGTACTGATGGCCTTGTGAACCTTGACACACCAAGAAGGATAGCAAGGAGCCACTGATCCAGGTGCTGGCCCATCAGGATAAGGGTGACAAAAGCATATTAGTAGGACACTGGCCACAGCGTGGTGGGGACCCTGAGATGGCCACTGATTACAGAAGTGTTGTATCTTCTCTGGATCGGTAAAAAAAAAAAAAAAAAGCCCAGGGCCAGGGCTGGGCTAGGACTCAATTTGTAGAGTACTTGCCTCAAACATACAAAACCCTGTGTTCCATCCCCAGAACCACATCAACTGGGGGCAATGATACACTTCTTTCATTCCAGCATTCAAGATGAAAAGTCAGGGACAAGAAGATCAGGAGTTCAAGATTATTCTGGGCTACATGTCAAGATGGAAGCCATTCTTGACAGGTCAACACAGGGAATTCCACACAGGGAATTAGTCAAAGATGCTGGTCAGATTTGAGGATAGCTCTATAGCATGAAGCCACCGTCTTCCCAAAGGCAAAAGGGTGTTAGGGAGTTCTGGAGATTAGCCTGGTAGGGACTTCCTACAGGGACTAAGACCACAGAGGTGACTACAGCTACTTCCAGAAACATCTAAAGCAGAAGAAGAGGAGGAGGAAGGGGAGAAATAGTCTAGTGTGCTTTTCTTCCCTCCTTCCTATCTCCTTCTACCTCCCAGTGGCTGGGCCCAGCCTGAAGCAAGGGATCCTGGGAGATGTAGTTTTGCAGTGAGCCAGGGCTTGATTTTGTAGTGTACAGAGCTTGATTAAGGAAAGACCAGGCCAGACAGGTGAGGAGGGGACATGAGGGCTCAGGGACCAAAGTCCAGCTATATAACGCAGGCCATAGGTTGGCCATGGTAGACATCAGCTATCCCTTCCAGGGAGGACACCTATTATGGTATGTATAAAATGATTCCCACAGGCTCAGGGATTTAAACACTTGATACCCAACTAGTGGTACTGTCTGGGGAGGTTGTGGACTGTCCTGGAGATATGGTGGCTGGGGATGAGTCTTGAGGGCCATTTGGCTTGAGCTCTCTGCTTGCTCCCTGATTCTAAAGACATGAGGAACCTCTACCAGACATACTCCCACAGCCATACCTTCTCTAGGACTGTGGACTATGATTCATGAGGATATGGCTCAGTGGGTAAAGTGCTTGCTGTGCAAGCCTGAGGACGTGAGTTCAAGTCCCTGGCATCCACATAAAAAGCCAGGTGCAGGGCCAGCAAGATGGCTCGGTTATGGAAAGGAACTTACTGCCAAGCCTGATGACCTGAGTTCAGTCCCCAGGACCTACATGGTGGAACGTGAGAACTGACTATGACAAGTTGTTCTGTGGCACACACACACACACACACACACACACACACACACACAGTCAAGTAGAGCTGGAGAGATGACTCAGCTAAAAGCACTATCACTCTTCTAGAGTTTGGTTCCCATGATCATTGTCAGGTGGTTCAAAATCACAGGTAATTCCAGTTCCAGGGGATCTGATGCCCTCTTCTGGCTTCTGAGAGAACCTGCATACATGTGCACATACCACATACACATATAAAAATAAAAGCAAGTTTTGGGTTAGGAAGATGGCTCAGTTCTTAAGAGCATTGGCTGTTCTTGCAGAGGACCCAGGTTTGGTTCCCAGCACCCTCATGGTGGCTAACAATTAACTGTTACTCCTGTTCCAGGGGATCTGGTGCCCTCTTCTAGCATCTGTAGGCACTGTGGACCCAGGTTTGGTTCCCAGCACCCTCATGGTGGCTAACAATTAACTGTTACTTCTGTTCCAGGGGATCTGATGCCCTCTTCTGGCATCTGTGGGCACTGTGCAATATGAGTATACTCATATATGCAGGCAAAACATTCATAGACATAAAATAAAAGTAAATTAAAAAATTAAATTAAATCTTTAAAAAAGCTGACTGGGCATGGCAGCACACACCTTTTATCCCAACCCTCGGGAGGCAGAAGCAGGTGGAGCTCTGTGAATTTGAGGTCAGCCTGGTGTACATAGTGAGTTCTGGGCCAGCCTGGTCTACATAGTGAGTTCTAGGCCAGCAGGGTACAGGGAGACACTGTTTCAAGAATAGGATGGAAGACACCTGATATCAACCCCTGGTCTACAAACACACATACACACACACACACACAGACACACACACACACACAAACGCACACCTCATGCATACATGCACACACATACACCAGTACATACATATACCACACACTACACAAAACAATTGTGAGCTAAAAGAAACTTTTCCACAAGCTTCCCCTCCTCTCCTGTTACTTTCTGCCTGTGATGATAACAGCAACACAACACCGTTTGTGGTCCTGAAATCTGAACCTTGCAAAGAACTTGAGAAGGATTCTTGTTTGGGGACAAAGAGCTGGAGGACTGATGATGTTTTCTTTTCTCTTTTTTCTTTTTTTAAAATTTTATTCATTATTTTTATTTTATGTGTATGAGTGTATTCCCTGCATGTAAGTAAGTGCACCCGTGTCATGCAATGCCACAGAGGTCAGAAGAGGGTTTCGGATTCCCCTGGAACTGGAGTTAAGGACCGTTCATAGTCGCCACGTGGGTGCTGGGAATTGATCCCTGATCCTTTGTAAGAGCGGTCAGTGCTCTTAACCGCTGAGCCATCTCTCCAGCCCGTTTTCTTTTTTTAAAAAAAATTTTGGATTTATTTATTTTTCTTATGTGTGTGTTTTGTCTGCATATATGTAAGTGCACCATATGTGTGCAATGCCCACAGAGGCCAGAAGAGGATGTTGGGTTCTTTGGAACTGGAGTTAAGGATGATTACTAGCCGCCATGTGGGTGCTGGGTCCTCTGCAAGAGCAGTCAGTGCTCTTAATTGCTGAGCCTCTCTTCAACCCCTACCCACCATCTTTTTCGTAGATGTGTACATGTGTATGGTATGTGTTGGCATGTGTGCACATGTGTGTGGAGAGCAGAGATCAACTCCAGGTGCCTTCTTCAGTTGTTCTCCACCTTCTTCTGTGTGGCACATGCACAGGAGTGTGTGGGTCCGTGTGCACAGGTCTCATATATGCAGGCACCTGAACAGAAACAGCTGTCCTCCTCCATTGCCCTCTTCTATCTTAATGCCTTGAGACAGGGTCCCTCATTAGACCCTAGGGTGGCTGGCCAGCCAGTTCTCAGCATCTGCTTGTCCCACTCCCCAGTGCTGAAGTGCCAGTCATACCCAGCTATGTCTGGCTTTTTATGTGGGTGCCAGAGATTCAAACTCAGGTCCCTTATGTTTCCACAGCAATCACTTTACCCACTGAGTCATTTCCTCAGGCCTCACCCTCATTTTTATGGTCAATTTCTTCATTATGGGATTTACATCTCTTTTCCTAATCCCCCCACCCCCAAAGAAGCTATTGGGGAGGCTGCAGGAAGGCAAGGTGACTTCAGATAATGTTGGCCAGTGGTGAGTGGAGGACAAAGACTGCAGAGCCTCCCAGAAGAAGGCTCCGCAGGGATGTCATTCATATGTAAATGAGGTTTGAGGCCTCTCTGTTAATATTTTGATTCTCTGGGGCAGCCAGCCTGTCATCTTGTCATTGAAACCAGTGCAAAGTGGGACTGTCCTAGGAGTGGCAGGGGAGGGGAAGTTCCCACAGAGAGGCTCTGTGGGAAATGAATGACCTGGGAAAGTATAGATGAGATGCCCCTGGTAGCGTGGGGGCTGGGGAATGAACCACATGTACCCACCTGTGCTCATCCCCACTCACTTCTTAGCTTAGTATCCCTTCTGTTCATATTCTTTCTCTCTTTCTCTCTCTCTCTCTCTCCCTCCCTCCCTCCCTCTTTCCTCTTCTCTCTACATTTTTTATAGATTTATTTTTATTTTATGTGTATGAATGTATTGCCTGTATGTATATAAGTGCACTGGTGTCATGCAATGTCTATGGAGGCCAGAAGAGGGCATGGTCTCCTCCTGGAACTGGAGTTACAAGTGGTTGTTAGCTGACATATGAGTGCTGGGAACTGAACCCAGGCCCTCTGCAAGAGCAGCCAGTACTCTTAACTGCCAAGCCAGCTCTCCAGCCCTTTATAACATTTTTTATTTATTTATTTTACATATGTGTGTAGTCATGTGCATGCCATGGTGTGCATGTATGTGGAGTTTAGAGAACAACTTTGGAGAGTTGGTTCTCTCCATTGCGTGGGTCCAAGGAATCGAACTCAGGCTGTCACGTTTGGTGGCAAGCCCCACTACCCATCTTGCCAGCAAACTCTCTGTTTATTCATGTATTTATTTGTTGAGGCAGAGTCTCATGTCTATAGGCTGGCCTCAAACTTGCTATGCACTTGAGGATGACCTCCACCTCTTAATCCTCCTACCTTTACCTCCCAAGTGCTGGGATTACAGGTGTGTGCCACCACACCTGGCTCCTCTCTCTTTCTCTCTCTCTCTGTTTTGAGACAGGGTCTTACTCTGGTAGCTTTGGCTGGCCTGAGACTCTCTCTATAGCACAGACTGGCCTCAAACTTTCAATCCTCCTGCTTCTGCCTCCTTAATACCTAGATAAGAGATGTGAACCACTTCCAACATACTACCAGTCTGCACCTGTGCCCACCTTCCCTCCTCCCTGCATCCACCCCTTCCCAACTTCCAATTTCTGCAGGCTATGCCTCAGTTTCTCTGTTGATCACTGAAGTTTTTAAAGGGGAGGAGAACCTCTCTTTTGCCACTAGGCCTTCCTCCTAGTGCCGCCCCCAACACCATGAATCTCCCCTTCCCCCACCACGTTCGCCGTGGGAAAAATCTTAGGCTGAGATTGACAAGCAGGTGACAGGTTCCAT
>NW_008338645.1:543812-577366 GCF_000622305.1 Nannospalax galili | reverse complement strand
GGCGGAGCCCACGACAAGGCTGGGTCGGGGCGGGGGTGGGGCGGAATCCCTGTCCTGCTAGCCGGGGAGGTGGCGCTCCGGGTCGCCCCGGCCGGGGTGGCGCCTGGCGGCGGGTCCCCATCACCCAGGCGCCTGGAGGGCGGGGGGCGCGTCATGTGGCCGCTCACGGTCCCGCCGCTGTCTCTGCTGCTGCTGTTGCTGCTCTGCCCAGGCCTCTCCGGACAGGTAGGGGCCCCGCGGGCAGATGCAGGTGTGTGTGTGTGTGTGTGTGTGTGTGTGTGTAGCCCTAAAGGGGACGCGGCCCCGGAGGGGTCCCGCAAACACGAGCTTGGTGGTCCCACCTGCCCTTCTCCAAACCAAAAGATGCAGGATGGAGAGGGGCGATTGGGGAAGGTCGAAGCAAAGGAGGGGCTGGACGCTCCATCCTAGTTTGGGAGAGCATCCAATGCAACCTCATGGTGGGAAAATTTGGGGGACCCTCGCTTTGGGGTTCTTACCCCCACGGTGACCCAGAGCCCACACCCCACCATCTGGCTGTGGAATTGGAGAGGGAAACTTCAGGGGGGCTTTAAGGTGTTGCCTGTCACTTGCCCATCGTGGTGTTTAGCTTCAAACGGCCTCTCATCCATCCCTCGAACCCCCATAGTGGGGAAGGGGGCGGGACTCACGTTTGAGTGACTGATGGGGACCCGCACCAGGTGCTTGCTGCTCCGGGTGCCGAGAAACATGTGTCTTTGTGTGGTGGCTGGGTGTGACCAAGGGGAGTTTGTACGTGTGTCCAAACGTGAGTGAGTTGGGGTGCCACTGGGGGAGGGTGGGTGTATGTGAGGAAGAGTGTAGGGGTGAGGGGTGATGGTGGATGGGAGCTGTGAGTCTGTGCATGTCTGTGTGTTGGGGTGAGGACCCTGTGAGTACCCCGGCCTGTGTGAGGTGGCCGCTGTGTCTCGAGTGGGGTATGCCAGCTGTCCTCCTGACTGTACCCAGATGTCTAGGTAGTACAGAAAAGGGTGTTATGGTCAGGTGTGAGGCCATGTGAGAACGCCCTGTGCCTTTGAGTGCATCTCTCTAAAACTGGGCATTCCAGGTGACAGGCTGTGTGCACAGATGTGACATCCAGGCCCATGTGTGTGTGGGCTCTGTGCACCCCCAAGTCTTTACCCGGTAGAAGCAGGTGTCTATTTCTCAGTGGTACCCTGTTTCCCGCAAGCCTGGAGAGCCTTGTAAATGTGGAGGGTCCACGCTTTCTTCTGCTATTGAGAAATTATTTCCTCCTCCATCTCTAGGGTGGGAATATCCCCCAAGATTCTACATGGGGAGCTGGTATCAGTAACAACATAAAAACAGCAAGCATTTGTGAAAGGCTGATGGGCAAAGGCAGTGTGGCAAGCAGCAGATTTAATCCTGGGTTCCATACTTGTGGGTGGTAGGGTGGCAGATTATCCTCATTTTAAAGACAGGAAAACTGAGGCACAGAAAAATTAAGTCACCTGCTGAAGCTCAGACAGCTTAGGAGTGGTGGAGAAACGACTGAACTGAGCCTGATCTGCTCCTGAACCTACAGGTTACCATGGGTGTAGACACTGTCTCTGTAGATATGACTAGGTGGGGTTTCCAGGTAGAAACTCAGAAGAGAAAGAATCTAGGCATTTTTCCCTTTCCAGATTAACACACAAAGGGTCTCAGAGGCTGTACACCCCCCCCACTGAGGGCCACTGACAAAGACAGGGATTAGGGTTTAGACAGGAAGATTTCCACATGAAGAGGCTATGGGGTCCTGTGCTCTGGGCCTGTAGCCCATCTGAGCCCATGTAGGGTGGGGAAAGAACGTGTCCCTGGGGCTTGGCAGCAGGTTGCACACAGGAGGTGCTCAATATGTCAATCGGAAAGAAACAAAGACACGTGTGAGAGATACTGATGAGAGAAAGAGGCATACATATACTTGAGAAATTGCTGGAAAAAATGAACCAGGGTCAAAGTGAATTTGGTTTCTGAGGCTCCTGGGAGTCACCCCTGAATTTTCAGTCCCCTGGCCAGTTTACTGGGAGACCCCAGGACTGGTGGGAGGGGCCTGGGAGTGGGGCTAATCTGTGAATTCAAATGAAGTTACTGGGGGAACAGATCTAAACAGAGCTACTTGGGAGCATATAGTTTAGCCGAGCTGGTTAGAGGTGGGGTTAACCTGTGTCTTTAAGGGGCGGGGCTACTCAGCGAGCGAGGGCGGGGCCACATGACAGGCTGAGATGGGAGAATTTGAGGCGGGTCTGATAGAGCGTCCAGTCAGCAGCCTGTCACTGACTGTAGTGCTCCAGCTGGCCACCAGGGGGCACTACATGATGCTTGAAGAAAAAAAAGTGGTTAACAAGGCCTGGCTCCACAGGGGAGGAAGGGGAAAACAGAGGGCAGGAGTGGGGTTTCCAGGAGGAGACCATACCCCTCTTCTCCTTTCTCCATCTCTTTCCAGACGCCCCACTCCCCAGTCCCTAGGACTCCCTGTGTCTGTCTTAGAAGTCATTTACCCAGCCATTCAATCACTAGATTTGATTAAACAGTGGCCCTGACCCCTGGAGCTCCCCCTTAGGCCCAGGAGACAAAGCCACATGTACACGAGATACAGTGCCAGTAAGTGTATCTATATGTAATGCTGTGCAAAAGCAGGAAGAGAGACCAGTAGGAAGCCAGCCAGGGGTGCATGCCTGCACCCAGGAAGGTCAGAAGAGAGAGACAGAGACAGAGAGATTAGAGAGCAGAGATGGGGTCTAGGGAGATGACTCAGTGGTTAGAACACTGCCGCTTGCTCCAATTAGCTTTTTGTTGCTTTCTGACCAAAGGCAACTTAGGGGTGGAAAGGGTATATTTGGCCATACTTTCAGATAACAGTGTGTCTTCAAGGGAAGTCAAGGCAGGAATTCAAACAGGATCCTGAAGCAGAACGCATGAAGGAACACTGCTTGCTGGTTCTCTCTCTAGCTGTTGCTCAGAGCTCTCTCTCTAGCTGCCTCCTGAGTGCTGAGATTAAAGGTATATGCCACCACACCAGACCTCAGTTAGCTTTCTTATACGGCCCAGGCCCTCAGGCCTAGGGCTGCGTCCTCCCACATCAATCATCAGTCAAGACAATCTACATAGACATGGGCACAGACTAATCTGATCTGGAAAATCCCTCAGTTGAGGTTCCCTCTTCCCAGGTGACTCTAGATTGCATCAAGTTGACATTGCTCTTGAAGAGGAGCCAAGTTCGATTCTCGGCACCCACATGGCAGTTCATCTGACCTCTGGTGGAGTTGCACTCAGGTGGCATATACACACACAAACACATACAAATAAATAAAAATAAAGTTAAAAATTTAAAATAAAGGGTGGAGAGGGAATAAAGGGGAGCTATCAAGCAGGATACTATTGAGCTTTGGTGCTGGGAATCTGAACTTTGGTCTTTGTGCTTGGAACACACTGATCCATCTCCTCAACCGAAGTTTGTCATTCTTTTTTAAAAATTATTTTGATTTATTTATTTTTATTTTTATATGAGTGTTTTGTCTGCATATGTATAACACGTACATATAATACCCACAGAGGCCAGAAGAGGACATCAGATCCCCTGGAGTTGCAGGTGGTTGTTAGCTGCCAGACGGGTGATGGGAACCAAACCAGGGTCCTCTGCAAGAGCAGCCAGTGATTTTAACTGCTGACCCAGCTCTCTAGTCCCAGTTCATAGTTCTTGAATGATCTGTAGCTATCAGGGATCCTGACAGCCCTAAGCCTACCATCTTCCCTTTGGGAAAGTTTCCCTCTTCCTGGAAAGTGAGAGGTCCTCCCTTAAAATCAGTTTTGTTTTATTTTATTTTGTTGTTTGACATGGTCTCTGGTAGCCCAGGCTGGTCTTCAACTTACTATGTAGCCCAGGCTGGCCTTGAACACCTGATCTTTCTGCCTCCACTTTCCCACTGCTGGAATGAAAGGCTTGTCCACCATACCCAACCTAACTTTTATCTTTGGCATTATCTAGGTTTGAGACCAGTGCTTTCCTAGGGTCTCCACAGGATGGGAAAGACTAGTTCATTTGTGACCATGTACTGTAGGGCCTTTACACTTACAATCCTCCTACCCGGACACAGTTCCCCCAGTCCTTCCCTCTCTTCATGCTGTTTAAACATATCACTTCCTCGGAGAAGTATAAAGCTGTGAAATGAATGAATGGATAGGCACCCCTCCCTCCCGGCCACCAACACACACAGAATTTCCTATACAAACCACAGGGTGTGGAGGCTCAAGCCTAAAATCCCAGCACTTGGAAGGCTGAGTAGGAGAGTCTTTTACCTGGGATGGAATATGTGGACACCCAAGACATCAGATTGTATGGGATTTTATAGAATATCCCATTCTATATGGAATTCTATATTCCTTCCTCAATGTTGTGCAGCATTACCACATAGCATCGGAGTTCATCTGCCTGTCTGTGCTCTAGGGCCAGGCACCTCTTTGACAACACTTTGAGATCACTGTGAAATAAAGCAAAGGGTACATGGATGCAAACAAGCACTTCAAAAACACTGTGGTCCATCCAAGAACTGAGGTGGCTGCTGAGTAATTAGAGAGAGGGTAGTGCATACAGGATGAACACACTTCATGAAGGTATGGTCCCTCCTCCAGGCAGGACAGAGAGAAGGGGAGAGATTGTTTTCACATAATTTAGAATCGTCTGCAGGGGATGGAGAGCTGGCTCAGTGGTTAAGAGCTGGCTGCTCTTGCAGAGGACCCAGGTTCTGTTCCCAGCACCCACAAGGCGGCTGACAACTGTCTATAATTCAGTTCCAAGGAATTCAATGCCCTCTTCTGGCCTCTGCAGGTATTTAATGACATGAGTGCACTTATATACATGCAAGCAAAACACTCATACAAATAAAATAAAAAGAAATAAATGAGCCAGGTGTGGTGGCACACGCCTTTAGTCCCAGAGTTTGACAGGCACAGGCAGGTGGATCTCTGTGAGTTGGAGACCAGCCTGATCTACATAGCGAGTTGCAGGCCAGCTGGGGCTACAGAAAGACCAAAATAAATAAAT
The DNA here is from genome assembly GCF_000622305.1 of Nannospalax galili. NCBI lineage: Eukaryota > Metazoa > Chordata > Mammalia > Rodentia > Spalacidae > Nannospalax > Nannospalax galili. The sequence continues at coordinate 572,307 of NW_008338645.1, read as the reverse complement.
GAATGAAAGAAGAAAGGGTGTACAATCGAAAATTTACCAGTTTTGGACTGGGGAGGAAGTGGTAGCTCAGTCAGCATGAAGCCCAGGGTTCCATCCCCAGCAGTACATGAACCATGTGGTGGTATAAACTTGTAATTCCAACACTCAGAAGACAGAGGCAGGGGGATTTCCAAGAATTTGAAACAAGCCTGTATTACAAAATGAGGCCCTGTCACAACAAAACACAATAAACAAACAAAAAAGCCATACGACTTGCTTGCTTCTAGAACTTTCCATCAAATATTTTCAGGTGACAGTTAACCTGAAACCTCAGAAAGGGGAAAGCTGGAGGGGGGGGGCGGAGACTGGGCCCTGTGGGAAGGGAGGAGCCTGTGACATTAAGGCGGTGAGGAAACCTACCTCGTTTAGCTGGGCCTGAAATTCCATAGAAGAACGAACGCTGCTGTTTAGGGCTAAGACGCGGATTTTCTCGGAATAATTTCCAATATGCAAATGTCCCAGGGATGATGCTTGGAAATCTGAGATTTTTTTTCCGAGACAGTGTAGGAAGAGCGGCCTTGCAGTTCAGTCTAAAACTAAGGAACTGGGCGACGCCTTGTGGTGGAAGAAGGTTTGTGCAGGGCGCACGTGTGGTGTTTGTGTGTGTGTGTGTGTGTGTGTGTGTGTGTGTTGCATGTGGAGGTCAGAGGACAACTTGTAGAAATTGGTTCTCTCCTTCCATCACGTGGATCCCATGGAATGGTAAAACTCAGGTCGTGGGGCTGGTGACAAGTGCCTTTATCAGCTGAGCCATCTTGCTGGCCCCTTTTCTGTTACTGTCTTTTGTTATTTTTATTTTATGTGTGTGAGTGTTTTGTCTGCATGTATGTAAGAGCATCAAGTGTGTACACTGGTCGTGGAGGCCAGAAGAGGCTATCAGCTCCTTTGGAACTGGAGTTAAGGACAGTTGTTAGCTGACATGTGATGTTGGGAATCAAACCCAGGTCCTCTGCAAGAGCAGCCAGTACTTTGATCCCAGTGACAGCTCTTCAGTCCCCAACAACCTTGTTTTGTGGAACAGGGTCTCTCACTGGCCTGGAGCTCTATGAGTAGGCTAGGTTGTCCAGTCCAGGGATCCACCTATCTCAGGCTCCCAAGCCCTAAGATTAAATTCCTGCTTCCATGCTTGGCTTTTTGCCTTTAACTTGAATTCTGGGGACTGAACTCAGTTCCTCCTGATTTCAAGGCAAGCACCTTACTGACAGAGCTATCTTTCCAGGCTGTTGTTCATATATGTGTTGCTTAAGACCAGGTTTCAGGCAGACCAGGCTGGTCTCAAATTCTTAACACATTGCTTTCTCTCTCTCTCTCCCTCCCTCTTTCTCTCTCTCTCTCTCTCTCTCTCTCTGCCTCTGTGTGTGTGTACGCACATGCATGCACGCGCATTTGCACATGTGTGGCTGCACATGTGTACATAGAGGCCACGGTAATGTTGGGCGCCCTTCTCAATCATCTCCATCTTATATTAAGGCAGGATCTCTTGCCAAACCTAGAGCTCTCAGATTCAGTTATTCTAGACAGTCAGCTTGCTCCTGGAATCCCCTGTCTTCACCTCCCGAACACTGGGATCACAGGCTGTCTGTGCACACTAGGATTAATATGGATTCTGGAGATCTGAACTCAGGCTCTTAACTTTGTGTGGCAAGTGTTTTACCCACTGAGCCATCTCCACAGTTCCTTTTTAAAATTGTCTTTGCTGAGAGTTGGAGAGATGGCTCAGCATCCACATGGTGGCTAACAACCATTGTAACTCCAGTTCAGGGGGATCCGATGTCCTCTCCTGGCCTCCAAGGGCATTGCATGACATGGGTGCAACTTACATGCAGGCAAAACATTTATACACATAAATACATAATTTAAAATTTAAAAAAAATTTATTTATTTTTTTTGGTCTTTTTGAGACAGGGTCTCCCTGTAGCCCCAGCTGTCCTGGAACTCACTATGTAGACCAGGCTGGCCTTGAACTCACAGAGATCCACCTGCCTCTGCCTCCTGAGTGCTGGGATTAAAGGTGTGTGCCACCACACCTGGCCAATTTTTATTATTTTTATTTTATGTATACGAGTGTATTACCTGCATGTGTATAAGTGCATCTGTGTCATGCAATGCCCTCAGAGGTCAGAAGAGGGTGTCAGATTCCCCTGGAACTAGATTTAGGATGGTTGTTAGCCACCATGTGGGTGCTGGAAATCAAACCTGGGTCCTCTGCAAGAGTAGTCAGTGGTCTTAACCACAGAGCCATCTCTCCAGCCCAATTTTTTAAAACTTAAATTACATTTATTTATTTATTTATTGGAAGGTTGCACTTGCCACAGCATATGTGGAAGTCAGAGGTCAATTTGTAGGAGTTGGTTCTCTCCTTCTACCTTGTGGGTTCTAGGGATTGAACTCAAGTCATCAGGCTTGGTGGCAAGTGCCTTTACCTATTGAGCCATCTTGCCGGACCCTTTATGCACAGTTCTAAGGATCTTGAAAACCAGAAGCAAAGTACTATTTTATAGGCAGGACTGCAAAATGTCACTACACCAAAAGAAACGTTAAGTTAAAGTCACTCAAGGCTGTGGAGTGGGATGACAAACAGTTTCTTATCCTGAAGGCCCAGAAAAAGTCCAGTTATCCTAAAAGCACACAGTAAATACACCAGGAACAAGACTCTTTTTTCTTATTTCTCTAGTAATTCCTACAAAACAGACACAGAGCACTGGGAATGTGGAGGGATGAGACACAACTTGCTAGAGTGGCTGACAGCAGGAAGGTCTAGGAGACAGATGGAAGCTGGTCATCCTAGCATGCTGCAAGTTGAGGCAGGAGGATCAAGGCCAGCCTGGACATCTTAGCAAGCCTTGTCTCAAACTAAAATAAAAAGAGTCTGGGGGCATGCCTTAGTGGTAGAGTCCCTGCCTAGAATCCCCCAGTGAGGGACTGTGGGTGTGGCTCAGAGACTCCTGCCTAGAATCCCTGTAATTCCACCTGTAATCCCATCACTCTGGTGGTGGAGACAGAAAGGTTAGGAGTTCAAGGTTATCCTTGGACAGGTGAAGTGGCTCAATAGAGAAGAGTGTTTATGTACCTTGCAAACCTGATTTTGATCTCCCAAATCCCACAGTGGAAAGAAAATCCAGCCTGAACTGACCCCCATATTTGTGCAGTCCAAGTGTGCAACCCCCACAATAATAAATAAAATAAATTTTAACAAAAAGTTCATTTGTGGCTACATATTGAGTTCCAGGCTACCTTGGGCTACATGACACCCAGTCTTAAAAAAACAAGGGGACTAGAGAGCTGACTCAGCAGTTAAGAGCACTGGCTGCTCTTGCAGAGATCCTGGGTTTGGGTTCCCAGCACACATGCTAGATGACTCACAACCCCCTTTAACTCTAGCTCCAGGTGATCTGATGCCCTCTTTTGGTCTACACAGGCACCCCCACACATGGCATATACCCACAAAGACACACACATAAATAAAAATAGTAAGAGAAACATAAATCTTAAAAAATAGAAAGTAGGGGCTGGAGAGATGGCTCCAAGGTTAAGAGCACTGGCTGTTCTTGCAGAAGACCCAGGTTCAGATCCCAGTACCCACATGGCGGCTAACAACTGTCTTTAACTCCAGATCCAGGGGACCTGACCCCTTATTCTGGCCCTCAAGGGTACTGCACGCACAAGGTGCACTTACATACCTGCAGGCAAAACATTCATGCACATAAAATTTAAAAATTAAAAAAAAAAGGTGGAAGCCAGGCGTGGCGGCACACGCTTTTAATTCCAGCACTTGGAAGGCAGAGGCAGGCAGATTTCTGTGAGTTCAAAGCCAGTCTGGTCTACATAGTGAATTCTAGGCCAGCTGGGGCTATAGGGAGACCCTGTCTCAAAAAGACAGTAAAGTAAAATAAATAAGGTGGAGAGCAATAGAGGAAGACACCTGACATCAACACCTGGCCTCCACACATGTGCTCACATGTGCATGTGTGCCTGCACACATATGTACAAATATACACACAGACACACATGGGCACGCACAAGCTGGCTTTCGAATTACCCTGGATGAAGGGAGTGGGGTGGTGGATGGAGGTTGAGGGGCAATCCGCTGTAGTTTCTGTGAATCCCTCATGGGCCAGCCTGGGGTGAAGAGGTGAAGCCAGAATTCTTTAATGTGTACAGACAGGAATACTCCTACTTTTCTAAGTTTGGGTTTTTTTTTAATTTTTTTTTAATTAGCCAGGTGTGGTCTTGCATGCCTTTAGTTGGGAGGCAGAGGCAGGCAAATCTCTGTGAGATTGAGGCCAGCCTGATCTACATAGAGAGTTCCAGGCCAGCTGGAGATACAAGGAGACACTGTCTCAAAAAGACAAAAAAAAAAAAAAAAACTAAAAAAACCCACCTTTATTATTTTTATTTTATGTGTATGAATATTATGTCTGCATGTGTGCAAATGCACCCATGTTGTGCAGTACCCTCAGAAGAGGGTGTTGGATCCCCTGGAACTGGAGTTACAGACAGTTGTTAGCCACTATGTGGGTGCTGGGATTCAAACCCGTGTCTCCTGCAAGAGAGGCCAGTGCTCTTAACCACTGAGCCATCTCTCCATCCCCGTACTTTCCTAAACTAAGTTTAATGGCAGGGCATGCAGCTCATGTCTTCATTCCAGTATGTGGGATGCAGAGGTAGGTAGATCGCTGCAAGTTCAAAGCCAGCCAGGCTCACATAGCCAGTTCTGCACCTTTGGGACTCATAGTGAAACTCTGTGAAAAGGGGCTGAGGCTATGGCTCAGTGGGTAGCTCACTTGCTTGGCATACATGAAACCCTGCGTTCCAACCCCAGCACCCTATAAACCAGGTGTGGTGATGCATGCCTGGATTTCCAGCACTTATGAGACGGAGGTGGGAAGATCAGAAGTTCAAGATCAGCTTCGGCTACATAGCAAGTTTGAAGCTGGCCTGGGGTACATGAGACCCTGACTCAAAAAAAGAAAAAAATGAAACAAATAAAACAGTTTGATAGAGGCATGGGTTACACACTCTAAACTTCGCCCACTTAAGTTAAATTAAAATAGAATTCAGGGGCTTTTCCTAAGTGCATAGAATTGGACAAGCATCCCAGTCCAGTTCTGGCATCCCCACCACTGCCCAGCATCCTGCCTCTGTGCTCCTTCCAGGGTCAATCTTGACATTCGCTAATCCACCCTTCTCACCTCTATTGATTTGTCTTTTTCTGGGCATATTATGTAAGTGGAATCATAAAATCTGTGGTCTTCCCTTTTCGGCTTCTTTTACTTACCAAAATTTTCTGAGGTCCAGGAGGCTAAAGTGAATATCAGTAATTTTTCCTTTTTGTGGCTGAAAGCTTGTGTTTTATCGATGGCCCCCAGCTTGTTTGTGCATTTGGCAGGTGATAGTTGGTTTTACTCGTTATAGGAAAAAACCCACATTGGTATGCATATTTATGTGCGTGTCTTTTCATGAATGTACACTTTGATTTCTCTTGGGTAGACAGAATCACAGGGCCATCCTGAAGGTTTTTTGTTTAACTTTTTCAGAAGTTACTATGCTGTCTCTCAAACAGCAGCAACAGTTTATACCCCTTTCTCTCTCTCTCTCTCTCTCCTCTCTCTCTCTCTCCTCTCTCTCTCTCCACATGTATGTAGAAGCTACAGGTTAATGTTGGATGTCTCTTTAATTGCTTCTCCAACTTATTATTATTTTTTTCTTTTTATGTGTGTATGTGTGAGCCTGTGGAGGCTAGAAGAGGGTATCAGATTTCCCTGAAGCTAGAGTTGCTGGTGGTTGTGAGCCACTGACATGGGTTCTGGGAACCAAACTCAGGTCCTCTAGAGGAGCAGTCTCTAGCCCTATTATTATTATTATTATTATTATTATTATTAATTTTTATTTTATGTGTATGTGTGTATTGCCTGCATGTAGGTAAGTGTACCTGTGTCGTGCAATGCCCACAGTGGATGGAAGAGGCTGTTGGATCCCCTGGGACTGGATTTATGGACAGTTGTTAGCTGCCATGTGGGTGCTGGGATTCGAACTCGGTTCTTCTGCAAGAACAACCAGTATTCTTAACCACTGAGCCATCTCTCCAGCTCCCTATTATTAGCAGTATTAGTATTAGTATTATTAGTATTATTTGAGACAGGGTCTCCTGGTAGCCACAGCTGGCCCAGAAATTATTATGTAGACCAGGCTGCCCTTGATCTCACAGAGATCCACCTACCTCTGCCTCCCCATTTCTGGGACCAAAGGCATGCATTACTATACACAGCAAGTGTTCTTGGTTTGATTGAAACACACTGACTCAATAAATATGGAGATGAGTGAAGGACTAAGGCAGCCACATCAATTTTGGGTCTCAACATCCATTCACACATATATGCAGGTGCACCCCCTTGCACACACATGCCCACACTCAGGCAGACACACGCACACTGTTGTTACAGCAGAAGGGTGTTTGATATAGAGGTTTGCTTGAATGGAAGTGAACGACTAACCATCCAAATGGGATGATCAGAGAACTGGGCACTGGGCCCCAGGAGAAAGCTGCTGGGCAGTTAGCAAAGGGGTGCTGTGTTGAGGAAGGAACTGTGGCATGAAAAGAGGGATTATCCGCTGTCAGAAAAGCCACCCCATGGGACTGGGAAGATGACTCCTTTAAGCACCCTTACTGAACAATCATGAGAACCAGAGTTTGAATCCCGACACCCGTGTAACAAGTCACTCACAGCCCCGTGCACAGCTGTGGCCCCGGCTCTGAGGGGCAGAGACAGGAGGATTGCTGGGGTTTGCTGGATTCCACCTCAGCCAAGAAAACAAGAAACCCAGGTTCAGGGAGAAACTACCTCAAAGGACTAGGTGGAGAGCGACAGAAGAAGACACCAGACATCCTTTTCTGGCCTCTTTGCATGCACACAGGTACACACACCTGCTCACACACACATGTGTACATACACAAGCACAAATAAATAAACCTTTAAAAATTTTAATTTGAGGGCTACAGAGATGGCTCAGTGGTTAAAAGCACTGGCTGCTCTTGCAGAGGACTGGAGTTCGGTTCCCAGCACCCACATGGTGGCTAACACCTGTCTACACACACATGGGGCATATAAGTATAAATATAAATATATGTATATATATATTTAGGAACACATACACATAAACTAAATAAATATTTTTTTAAAGGTGGCCCCAGCTGGCCTAAAAGTCACTATGTAGAACAGACTGACCTGGATCTCTTCACCTACCTCTGCCTCCCAAGTGCTGGAATTAAAGGCATGCACCATCATGCCCAACTTTATTTTTATTTTATGTGTATGAGTGTTTTGCCTCCATGTATGTAGTTGCATCCGTGTGTACAGTGCTGGTGGATGCTTGAAAAAGACATCAGATCCTCTGGAGCTGGAGTTAGAGACATTTGCTATCTGCCATGTGGGTGTTGGGAATGAAGCCTGGGTCCTCTGCAAGAGCAGCCAGTGCTCTTAACCACTGAGCCGTCTCTCCAGCCCTCCCTTTCTTTAGTTTTTATGCCACTTAATTTTTTTTAACATTTATTCAGGATGTGTGTATGTGAGTGTGTGTGTGTATATGTGTGTGTGTGGGGGGTGTGTATGTGTGTGTGGGGTGTGTGGGTGTGTGTATGTGTGTGTGCGTGGGTGTGGGTGTGTGTATATGTGTGTGGGTGTGTGTATGTGTGTATGTTTGTGGGGTGTGGGTGTGTATGTGTGTGTATGTGTGTATGTGTGTGTGGGTGTGGGTTTGTGTATGTGTGTGTATATGTGTGTGGGTGTGGGTGTGTGTATGTGTGTGTATGTGTGTGTGGGTGTGGGTGTGTGTATATGTGTGTATGTGTGTGTGTATGCGTGTGTGTATGTGTGTGTGTGTGGTGTGTGTATGTGTGGTATGTGTGTGTGGTGTGTGTGTATGTGTGTGGTGTGTGTGGTGCATGTATGTGTGTGTTTGTGTATGTGGGGGGGGTGCTTGGGTGCCTTCTCAGGTCACCAAATACATGTAGAAGTCAGAGGACAACTTGCAGGAATCAGTTCTCCTCTTCCACCTTGTGGGTGCTGGGGATCAAATTCTGGTGGTCAGGCTTGATGGCAAGTGCCTTTACCCACTGAACCATCTCACTTGCCCTTTGTTTATAGGGTGGAGATGCACTGGGGATGGGAACCCAGGGTCTCACACGTTCTAGGCAGACGGGTTACCACTGAGCCACATCCTCAGCTGTTCCCGGGTTGTCTGTCTCCCTAAAACGGTCTTCATGCTTTGGGGGTTGTAGTTGCGTGTCTGGTGTGTACCCTAGTGCTTAATAAATCTTCAGGCTGCTTCCAGATCTTGCATAGGTTCTCAGAACCATTTTTGCATTCGGGGAAACCGAGGCAGACAGGAGAAACCTTGCTGGAGGTCACACCCGGGGCAGAGCTTGCTTCTCAGCCTGGTCGAGCTTAGGAGGGAAGAAAGTTCTGGATAGTTCAATACCCTCCCTAGCATCCTCTGCTGGGACCTTTCGGGCTCCGCCAGCGGCCGGCTTGTTAAAGGCCTGAGTCATCACCGCCTCCAGACGGCGGCGGCCGCCGGCCGAGGGCTATGGCAGCGGCGGTGGCGGCAGTGGCGGCGGCGGCGTGAGGTGATGTGGGGACGCCAGGAGGGGGCGTGAGTGCAGGGAAAACGCTGCAAATTCAAACCGGCCGCCGGCTGCTGCTGGGGTAGGTGGGTTGGTGGCTGGTTGCTTGCACCGCGCTAGCCTCCTTCTCTCCCTCTCTCCCTCATCTAGGGACCAGCCCTTGGGAACTGGAGGAAGGTCCCAAGTATAAGTTCCTCGCCCCTACCCTAAGTTCAAGTTGTGAGTCACCCCCTCCTCGCCCACTTTGAGACTCGCCTGTAAGAAGGGCTGTCTGGATCCCCGGCGGTCCCTGGGTAACATCTCCACACGGATGCGCAAGGGAAACAAACACTCCGGCTGCCCAAGTGACCCGCATCCCTGCACTTGCATCAGAGCCATCGCTTCTGCAGGCTCCAGACCTGCCACCCTGGCTTCCCTGGCCTCCAAAACACCGAGGGATCCCCCCCAGAGAGGTCTTGGGACCCTAAAGCCATGGGGAAAACGAGCCCGGGTTCTCGCGCTCTCAAGTCTGGGCCCCCACGCCCTCTGCGTCTGCTGTCTCGGGTTTCGGGGAACCCGGCTCTGTAGTCTGGCAGTTAGCAGGTGGGTGGGGACCTGCGATTCCCACCCGGTGTCAGCTTTGGGTGCGAGATGTGGGGTGAGCACTCCGGGTTTTTAACCCCGGGGCTTTGGAGAGGGGGCGTTGCGCACAACGGTTGCTTCGGAATTGATTGCAGAGGGTACTAGGAAGGGGACCGAGATGAAGATAAGGCTGGGACTGAGGACCAGGATGAGGATCAGGGTGAAGATGGAGATGAGAATGGGGTTGAGGATAAGGATGGGAATGGGGGGCGGGACCCGGGATGCCAGTGGTGGCGGGGGAGGGGCAGGGATGTCGCTGTCGGGGGGAATACCCCATACTTTAAGAGATGGGGGCGGTCCCTCCCGAGAGGCTCTGCGGGGAAGTGGGGGGCGGGGTGGGCGCACCCCAACTCCTCCTCCTCACCCTCCTCGTCGGGTTCCGAGGCCGGAGCCGTGACGTCACGGCGGCTGGAAGTGCCCGGCGGTGGCGCGGGAGGGGGCGGCCCAGCCGGCGCTTTATAAAGCGGAGCTTCGGAGAGGCGCGCGGAGCCGCAGCCTCGGTTCTCAAGTGTCGCCCGGTCCCCGGCCCCACCAACCACCCCCTCCACCCCCTGGCCACCTCGCCAGTCACGGGCCACCCCATCCCCCACCGTAGTGGGGTGAGTGACAGCTCAGGTGACAGCAGAAGGGGACCGAGAGCACCTGGCTTTGGGGTGGTGGCTCGGGGCATGAGGCGGGGGCGCGATGTCGGTGCCGTTGCTCAAGATCGGGGCGGTGCTGAGCACCATGGCTATGGTCACTAACTGGATGTCGCAGACGCTGCCCTCGCTCGTGGGACTCAACAGCACAGTGTCCCGCGCGGGCTCCTCGGAGAAAATCGTAAGTGGCCGGCCACGCTGGGGGGCGCTCCCGAGGGGGGGCGTGGTGCCTACGGCCCCCGGCTGCAGGCCCTGGGAAAAGGAACCCCTCATGCCCCCCGAAGTGACAGACATCCCTGGCAGAGGGGGGACGTCCTCCCTGGGGGATGCGATCTCAGCTGGGGGGTCCGAGCACAAGGGACCCCTGCGCCGCGCGTAGCATCGGTCTGGGTTTGATGATGGGATATGATGGACCAGCGTCCTCGCGGAGGGGACCCCGAGCGTCCCCCGAGGAACCAAGCTGGCTCCAGCCCCGGGCAGAGGCGGTGAGGGCTGCGGAATTGAACCAGATCCCAGCTGAGTGGGGCGGAGTTGGGCGGTTTGGGGGAACCAGGAGGATGACCGGCTCTGCTGGGGGTGGGTAGGGGACATCTGTGGGTCTCCAAGTATTGCAGCTTTAAGGACTCTGCTTGGATGTGTCTAAGTGTCAACCAACAGCTTCTCTGTCTTCGTCTCTCTCCCTCCTCTGGGTCTTTTTCTATTTCATCTCTCTGTCTCTGTCTCTGTCTCTCTGTCTCTGCCTTTCTGGCTCTCTCTTCCTCCCTCCTCTGGGTCTTCTATTTCTGTTTCTTTTTCTGACTTTCTGTGTGTCTCTCTCTCTTTTTATTTTTTAACCTGCCTCTCTTTTCTATCCCCTGCACCTGGTCCCAGTATCTCCCTTCTAAGTCTCCTCAAGTACTGAGTGTTGATCCCCCTCATCCACCCCTTGGCAATAGAGGGGCTCTGACTGGTGCAGAAGTCCAGCCAGCAGCATACCCTGTTTTACCCTCCGCTTCTCTCCTGGGAGCTCCCTGGGAGGGAGATGGGCATATTAATCATGGTGGCTCCATCCTCCTGGTGACAGGGGAGGGGCTTTTCCATCCCAAATCTCCCTTAGCCCCTCCCCTGCCCCCTCATCCCTGTGGAAGCCCTTCTGATATTCAGCCTGTCTGTGGGACTCCCCCCAGTTCCATCTATCTGACTCCCTCTCTTCCCTGTTATGCCACCTTCTTCAAGCCTTTGAGCATCTGGCCCTTCATCCTCTCCCCTCCCTGGGAAGAAGGCTTTGCTCCCAAGAGCTGCAGCCTAGTGGAGTGTGAGGGACTGGGGATCCTGATCCACTGTGCCCAGGCTGTGTCCAGCCCCTGTTTAGAGGTTGTGTAGTACTTGACACAAATGCAAGCCTTCAGCCCAGGTCCTTAGACAGGCAGTCACAGTGCAACAGGGTGTTATTTTGTGTGTGACATTGCATGGATATGTCTTGGTGTGTCTGTCTTTGTGTGTGGTTTTGAGATGTGGAAAGCTTAGTGTGTTGCTGATATAAGGGTTCATATGTGTTCTCCCTAGTGTAAGGACACATCCCAGCATGCGTGTGGGATATTCGCATCCCCCAAGTGACTGTTCGAATATGTATGTCTGACTGTGTGTCTCCAGTTCTATGTCTCTGGCTATGGCTTTGGGTATGTTATGTGATTTGCATTTGTCTGTACAGTTTTGACAGCCTTCTCACTGTTGGGAGAGGAGACAGTGGAGGGACAGTGATGGTGCCATTAAAATCCTAAGCCAAACTCCTCTCCTTCATCTCACAGTGGGAGTCTGTGTGACTGCCTTCCTGTGCTATATGCAGGTGTGTGGAAACTCAAGCCTGGGGGCGTTATCTGGGGGACATGTGCACAGTGTGCAAAAGTGTCTCTAAGTTCCAGTTTTTATTTATTTTTAGTATCTTTATTCTGTGCACATGTGGAGATTAGAGAACCGCTTGTGGGAGTCAGTTCTCTATTCCACCAGGTTGGTCCTGGGATTCAAACTCAGGTCGTCAGGTTTGGCAGCAAGCCCCTTTACCCACTGAGCCATTGTGCTGGCCCCAAGTTTGTGTGTTTGTGCATATGCATGTGTTTTTAATGCATGTGTTTACATATATGTATGTTTATGAGTGTTTGTCTTGTATGCAGTGGGTTCTTTTTTGTAAGGTGCCTTTGTAGTTTACAGCACCTTGATCCAGTATTCCCACAAACTTAACTGCTAAAGACAGTTGGCCCTTTCATATCTGCCCCAGCCCCTTCTTTCTGAGCTTTGCCCAAAGGGGTCTGCAAAGTGAGATGCTGAAGGTGCTAGAGTGACACCTGGGAGGTGATTACGATGGAAGGATGCTCAAGAAAGGGTCACAGAGCCAGGACACTCGCAAATACTGTGATCCCAGCACTTGGGAGGCTGAGGCGGGATGATAGCCACAAGCCAGTGCAAGCCAGTGCGGCTACAGTGTGACTTTCTAAAAAAAAAAAAAAAGAGAAGAAAAGAAAGAAAAAGGAAAAAGAAAGAGGAAAAAGGAAAAATACTAAAAGTTGTGGGGTCTGGTATATCTGTGAAAATCTATATTTTACCCTGACTTGCTCTCCAACTCCAGGCCAATGGCAAACAGCAACCCAAGCTCCAGTTCCTCCACTAAGAAAATCAATGATAATGCCTCTCACAGAACTATGGACAAGACACCTGATCCAGATCCCCACCCATCCTCCCACCTATCCATCCTCCTACTATCCACACATCTATCCATCCACGTGTATCCATCCATCTACTCATCCACCCACCCATCCATCTACCCACCTATCCACCATCTTTCTTTTTTTGCTTTTTCTTTTTTTGGTCTTTTTGAGACAGGATCTCCTTGTAGCCCAAGCTGGCCTGGAACTCACTATGTAGACCAGGCTGGCCTCAAACTCACAAAGATCCACCTGCCTCTGCCTCCCAAGTACTGGGATTAAAAGCATATGCCACCATGCCCAGCTATTTTATTTTTAATTTTACATGCATGAGTGTTTTGCCTGAATGTATGTAAATGCACCCACCCGTGCAATGCCTACAGAGGTCAGAAAAGGATGTCAGATCCCCTGGAACTGGCATTACAGATGGTTGATAGCCACCATGTGAGTACTAGGAACAGAACCCATGTCCTCTGCAAGAGCAGCTAGTGGTGTTAACACCTGAACCAGTTCTCCAGCCCAGAATCCTCCCGTCTTTCTATTTACCCACCCACTCATCCTTTCAGTCACCCATCCATCCTGCCAGCCTCTCTTACTTCCTTTCACTTATCCAGCCCTCTGTCCATCCATCTAACATTCCATTAATTTACCTATCTATCTGTCTGTCCAACCATCCAACCATCCATCCATCCATCCATCCATCCATCCATCTGCCCAACCATACAACCTTCCATCCATCCATCCATCCATCCATCCGTCCATCTGTCCAACCATAGAGCCATGCATCCATGCATCCGTGCATCCATTCATCCATCTATCCATCCATCCATCCATCCAACCATGCATCCATCCATCCATCTGTCCATCCATCCATCCAACCATCCATCCATCTGTCCACCCATACAACCTTCCATCCACCTTTCCATCCACTCATTCTTCTGTTCCATTCACCCTTCTTTCCTACCATGAATTCTTCCTTCCCCCATTCATTCATCCATCTGTCCATCTTTACATTCATCCTTCTATCTCATCTATCTCTTTATCCCTCCATCAATCCATCTATTCACCTCCTCATTCTTTTAAAATATTTTTATTGATTCTTTGAGAATGTCATACAGTATATTGTGGACATATTCATCTCCCTCATCTCCTCATTCTTTTATTCTCCATTTATTCATTTATCTGTGCCCCTATCCTCCCATTCATCCATCCTTTCATCTTTCCATCCATTCACCTCTTCATCCATTCATTATCCATCCTGTATCCTGGCATGGGCCCATCTTCCTTACATATGTACATATGCATGCATCAACTAATCCTTCTTTCCATCCATTATCCATCATCCAACCATCTGTTAATCTGCTCTCCACAGATCCATGCTCCTAGCATCCACATACTGCTATCCATTCATCCATCCACCCATTCATCCATCCATCCATCCATTTTACTTATTTAACAAAACTACCAAGTACCTCTTCTACATAAAGCATGTGTTCATCAGAAGGCTCTGTGCCCAGTGCCTTTCAGAACAGATGTTTCCGTTAGTAGTAGGATTTTCAGTTGGATATATGTGAGTTTAATTCTGACCCTGGAACTTAATGAGCCATGTGATCTTGGGGGAAATTATTGAATCTTTTGAAACACTGATTTCCTTATTCAAGGAGAATTCAGAATCTATATTAAACTATAAGATCCATAAAGGGGTTTGGGCTGTACCGCAGTGCTAGAGTGCTTGCCTAGTGCGCTGAAGCCTGGGTTCAATCCCCACATCACAAAAACAACCACCAAAACCACAGGGAGGTCTGTGTTTTTCTCCATTTCTGTGCCCTATGTCCCGATGGAGCAGGTTTACAATAAATGTTTGATGTGTAGCTGAGTCTACAATCACACCATCTTAAAGATTCTTAGATTCTACTTTTAAATGAAAACAAATTACTGGACACACTGTGTGTGTCCAGTAAGAAGCAAGATTCTTCTTCATCAGAGCCATGAGCATGGTGAGTCTGTAAGGACTATTTCTCACTTTTCTGGGGCTGGGGAAATAGCTCAGTGGGTAAAGTATTTGCCATGCAACTGTGAGGACCTGAGTTCGAGTCCCTACAACTCAGTAAACCTGGAGGTAGTACTCTGTCTGTAACCTCAGAGTTCCTGCTTGGAGATGGGAGGTGGAAGCAAGAGAATCCCCTGAGGCTCTTAGGCTGGCTAGCCTGGTGAACAAGAGACCCTGTCTCAAACAAGGTGGAAGATGCTGTGGCATGTATGCTCTTGCACACCTACGACTGTGCACATACATATCATACACACAAAGTTACAAAGATTAAAAAATATTTTTCAAGTTTCTAAGTGAATTTCATCTATAAATGGCAATAATTTTTTTGAGACAGGGTTTCCCTGTAGCCCCAGCTGACCTGGAACTCACTATGTAGACCAGGCTGGTCTCAATCAATCTCAGGCCTGACTCTGCCTCCCAAGTTTTGGGATTAAAGGTTGGGACACCACCACAGCCAACAGGGAATAATTTTTAAAATTTTATTACATTTATTCATCTGTGTGTTTATGCGTGGAAGGAGTGTGTCACAGCATGCATGTGTAGATCATACAATTTGCAGGACCATGTGGATCCTGGAGATTGAACTCAGGTCATCAGGCTTGGTGGCAAGCCCCTTACTCCCTGAACCATCTCACTGGCCCAGGAACTGTTGTGGATAACAGAGAGCTGATCTTCATCCCTCCATCCATCTTTATACTCATCCCCCTTCCTCCTTCTTCATACCTTCTAACTCTCCCTCCCTCTATCCCTCCCTCCATTCTTTGTTTTGTTTCTTTATTCATCCATTCTTTATTGCATCTCTTCATTCATGTTTACTCCCATCCTTTTGTTCATCCATCCTGACATCTTTCCATCCTGAGGATGGGGAAACAAATGGAAGTGACCAGGCACACAATAGGTGCTCAACAATGAGCTGTAGGGAACGAACCTCTAAGCAGGGAGGTAAGAGGGCAGGCACCTAAACAAGAGGAGTTCACAAGCTGTGACTCAGAGAGTTGGACATGGTGTGTGGCTTACAGAGGGCCTTAGTGGTGGGGCAGGGTGAGCCCTGTTGTGCGTCAGGCTTGACCTGGGGTCACCTCCTCCAGGCACAGAAGCACTTAGCATCCTGGTGCTCACAAACCATCTCTGCAAAGGAGGTGGAAGGAAAGTGCCTTTGGCCAGTTCCCAGCCATAAACCATCCTGGGAGATGGGAGCCCAAAGGCTTCTCACTCAGGAACCATAAATCCAGAGCTGAACTAAAAATTGACATACCTGATGTCAGTGGCTGTCATCACCCAGGGCCTGAGTGAGCTCCCTGCATCTTGTATGTTCTACCTGTCTGCTCCCCTTCCCGTCCTGCTCCCCTCTTTCCCCTCCTCCCCCTCCCCCCTCCTCATTCTGTGTGTATGTGTGTGTGTGCGTGTGCATGTGTGCACATGTGCATGAGTACTCATGTACCTGAAAGTCAGAAGTTAATTTCAGATTACTTTCTCAGGAGCTGTTCACCTTTAAAAATACTTTTATTACATTTAAATTTATTTGTTGTGGATGTGGATGCATGTGTCACAGTGTACATGTGGAAGTCAGTGGACAACTTGCAGGATTCGCTTCTTCTACCATGTGAGTCCTGGAGATTGAACTCAGGCCTTTACCTACTTATCCATCTTGCCAGCCCCCACCTTGTTTTTTGAGACAGGGTCTTTTACTGATCTGGGGATTGCTGATTAGGCTAGACTGATTGGCCACGAAGTTCCAGAATTCTCCTGTCTCTGCCTCTCCAGTGCTGAGATTATGTGTACTAGCACACCCTACTTTTTTATGTGGCTTCTGGGACTGGAACTCAGGTCCTCTTGCACAACAAGCTCTTTACTGACATATTTTCCCAGCCCCCCACCATCCCATATTTTCAATGAATGAATGAATGAATGAATGAATTTTTGTTTTATGTGTAAGAGTGTTATGCCTGCATGTGTGTAAGTGCACCTGTGTCATGAAGTACTGGCAGAGGACAGAAGAGGGTGTCGCTGGTTGTTAATTGCCATGTGAGTGCTGGGATTTGAACCCGGGTCTTCTGCAAGAACAGCCAGTGCCCTTAACTGCTGAACTATCTCTCCAGCCCCCCAGCCTATCCTTTTAAAAAGAATTATTATATATTTGCAAATGTGTGTGTCGTATGTGTGTTGGGGTGTGTGTGGGTGTGTGTATGTGTCAGGGGGAGGTGTGTAAGTTAGAGGACAGCTTTCAGGAATCCGTTCTCTCCTTCCACCATGTGGGTTCTGGGAATCAAACTCAGGTCGCCAGGCTTGGTGGCAAGCTCCTTCATCCACTGAGCCATCTCATCATCCCTATCCCCTTCTCTTGAAGATCTGAAGGAACAGGCGGGAACATGGAGGAAAAGGTTCCATTTGAAGGAGACCCTTTTGCTCCCAATAAAAAAAAAAAAAAGGAAGGTCTGAGTAGTGACTTCAGAAGGCTCTTTGAGTTCTGAACTGAAGCCCAGACTCTACAGTTTTTCTTGACAGTTTCCTTGGGGGAGGGAATACCAAAATCGGTCCAGAGAGGTCCCTCAACACCATGGTAACCAGCATCCTCAGCAGTCAGCCGCTCAGCAGAGACCAGGTTTATTTCTTGCTTCCAAGTTATCTCTGTCTTTGGCTAGCCATGGTGGGCAGGCTCTGTCCACGATGGTCCCCTGGAGCCTAAGATGTTGGAGGTTCCCAGTGAATCCATCAACTGAGGCAGGACAGAGGGGAGCTGATCCCCACCAGCCCCTAAAGCTTTGCCCTGATGTGGTATTAGTTGTTTTTGCTCACAGTTCATTGGTTCAAAGGAATCAGACAGCCCATGACTGGGAGAAGCAAAGGAATTATTAGAGTGGCTGCCCCACTCTGCCAAGCCTTCCTTGTAGTCTAAATGAGAATTCTCTTTGGATAAGCGCTTCAGCTTAGTGGCTAGAGAGCTTACCTGTACAAAGTCCTGGATTCCATTCCCAGCACACATAAGCTGGGTGTGGTGGCACATGCCTGTCATACCAGCACTCAGAGGTGGAGGCAGGAGGATCAGGAGCTCAAGGTCATTTTTGGCCACACAGAAGGAAGGAAGGAAAGAAAAAAGGAAGGAAGGAAGAAAGGAAGGAAGGAAGGAAGGAAGGAGGAAGGAAGGAAGGAGGAAGGAAGAAGGAAGGGAGGAAGAAGGAAGGAAGGAGGAAGGAAGGAAGGAGGAAGGAAGGAAGAAGGAAGGAAGGAGGAAGGAGGAAGGAAGGAAGGAAAGGAAAAAGGAAGGAAGGAAGGAAGGAGGAGGAAGGAAGAAGAAGACGAAGGAGGATAAAAGGAAGGGAGGGAGGGGTGTAGCTGCAAGAGAGTCTGGTAGCATAGCTTTGAACTTTGCAGGCCCTGGGACAAAGGGAGGGGAGGAAGGAGGAAGGATGAGTCTCTGCTCATTCACTTATTTATTCAAAAAATACTTTTTGGGGGAGGCAGAGGCAAGCAGATCTCTGTGAGATCGAGGTCAGCCTGGTCTACATAGTGAGTTCCAGGCCAGCTGGGGTTACAAGGAGACCCTGTCTCAAAAAGAACCCCCCAAAAAACTTGGGCCAGCTGGGGCTACAAGGAGACCCTGTCTCAAAAAGAACCCCCCAAAAAACTTGGGGGGGGCTGGGAATGTGGCTCAATGGTAGAGCACTTGCTGAGAATGATTGAGGCCCTGGTTCCATCCTCAGCAGCACACCACAAAACATGAGCACGCGCATGCACGTGCACACACACACACACACACACACACACACACAGCACCTTTGAACTTTTTTCCATGCCAGGTATGGAAAAAAGTGACCTATAACTGATATTATAGGCAGAAGTGGGAGGTAGCAGATATATTAATGAATCTCTGGTAGGTTGCTGGAAGTGTTCTATAAAGATACATGAAATGGGGCTGGTGAGATGGCTTAGCAGGTAAAGGAGCTTGCCGCCAAGCCTGATGACCTGAGTTCAGTCCCAGAACACACATGGTGAAAGGAGAAAACCCACTCCTGCAAGTTGTCCTCTGACCTCCACATGGGCTCTGTGGCACACAAACATGATTTTGGACTGAAAGGACTGGGGGAGGATATCCAGAGGAAAAATGTTAAGGATAGAGGCAACAGCAGTGCAAAGGAATAAGCTTGAAATAGTGAAGGGACTGAGTGAACTGAGAGGTCAGGAAAGCAGGAGAAAAGTGGGTGGCAGGGAGCAGGAGGTGAGAGCAGGGCTGGAAGAGGGCCATTTTCTGTCTTTTAAAAATTGACTATTTTTACGTTATGTGTATGAGTATTTTCCCTGCATATATGTAAGTGCACCATATGTGTGCAATGCCTGCAGAGGCCGGAAGAGGGCATCAGATCCCATGGAACTGGAGTTATGGATGGCTGTTAGCCACCATATGGGTGCTGGGAACTGAACCCGGGTCCTCTGCAGGAGCAGCCAGTGCCCTTAACCACTGAGCCAGCTTTCTGGCCCCTTATCTTATTTTTGTATGTGTGGGAGTCTGTGTGGTATAGTGTGTTCACACATGTAAATGCACACACAGAGGCCAGAGGAACACACTAGGTGTCCTGTTCTGACTCTCACTGAAACTGGAGCCAGGCTAGCATCCAGCAAGAGTCAGCAATCCTCCTGTCTCTGTCCCTCCTAGTGCTGGGGTTACAAGGCTGTAATAACCATGACCAGCTTTCTGTCTCTCTCCTCTGTCTCTCTCCTGTCTCTCTGTCTCTGTCTCTCTCTGTCTCTGTCTCTCTCTCTGTCTCTGTCTCTCTCTCTCTGTATGTGTCTTCAGTGGTGAACATGTGAATGTCAGAGGACATGCAGGAATCAGTTCTCTTCTTCCACCATGAAGGTCCTGGGGATCGAATTCAGATCATGTGGGTTGGCAGAAAACTCCTTTACCCACTGAGCCATCTTGCTGGCCCACACCTTGGATTTCAGTGAGCTTCTGTTGACTCTGTAGCCCTAGTGCCAGCCTAGCAGCACATAGTAAGTGTTCGGTAAACACTTGATAGAGGAGCACATGGATGACTGAGTGGGAGGGTGGGAGGGCTCTGAGCAGGGGAGGGATAAGATTTAGGATTCTGAGGGTGTGAGGCTGGGGATTAGGACAGCAGGGCAGAGGAGACTCCACTTCTCAAAGTGGTGGATGATCAAAGCTGGAGTAGGATCAAGCCAACAAGGTGGAGAGACTGGTAGAGTGTGGACTGGACCTCATTAAAGCATAGCTGGGTTCTCTGCTTCTGCTCCAATACCTGAGATGCGAGGGAAAGCAAGAGCCACAACAGTCAGTTTGCAGTAGAAAGAGAAGAGAAGAAGGACTGGGGTGGCTGTGCAGTAGAGCCCCTGCCTAGAATCCCCTAGTGAGGGGCTGGGGGTGGCTGTGCGGTAGAGCCCCTGCCTAGAATCCCCTAGTGAGGGGCTGGGGGTGGCTGTGCGGTAGAGCCCCTGCCTAGAATCCCCTAGTGAGGGGCTGGGGGTGGCTGTGCGGTAGAGCCCCTGCCTAGAATCCCCTAGTGAGGGGCTGGGGGTGGCTGTGCAGTGGAGTTCTAGAGAGCCTGGTTTCCATATCCAGCACTGATTAGAAACAGCCCAAGCGTGGTGGTCTACCCCTGTAATCCCAGCATTTGGGAGGCTGAGGCAGGAACATGAGTTCAAGTCCATCCTGGCTATACAGCAAGTCTCTGTCTCAAAAAAGGAAGGAAGGAAGGGGAGGGATGGAGGGAGGGAAGGAGGGAGGGAGAGACAGAGAGAGACAGAGACAGAGAGAAAAGAACAACACTGTACATTCTCCAAGGTCTCTGGCATCAATTTGATGTACTGTGACATGACATGGTGTTTGTGGCGACAGAACTATTTCTGGAACATTGTGGGGGCAGAGGGGAGGCATTTAGACACCAGTCTGGTGTGATGGGGTTTTCCTGGAGGCGATATTGCCTAATTAAGTCTTTTTTGCTGTTGTTTTTGTGGTATTAGAGGGGGAGCCCTGGGCCTCCTGCATGCTGAGCCAATAATTACTCTACCACAGAGCCACATCCACAGTCCCTAAACTCAGTCTTGGGTGTGCATGTGTGTGCACAATCATGAGTGCATATGTGTGACCACAATCTTTGAACACATGCTTATGTGTTTGAGTACATGCACACTCATGCCATGGCACACATGTGGAGATCGGGGAACAACCTCAAGTTGTTGAACCTTGCTTTCTATCTTGTTTGAGGCAGGGTTTCTTTGTTGTTAGCCACTGAGTACCCTAGGCCACGAGCTTTGGTCCGCGAGCTGCTGGAGCTTCTCTGTCTTTGCCTCTCACCCACCCTAGGAGCACTCAGTACAGATGCACAGTACCATGTCCAGCTTTACCAGGGTTTGGGAGGTGCAAACTCATGTCCTTGTGCTTGCACATTTTACCCACCAAGCCATGACTCTAGCTTGGGTGGGACATCAAGAACAAAGGCTCAGGGGACTGGAGAGCTGGTTCAGTGGTTAAGAGCACTGGCTGCCCTTGCAGAGGACCCAGGTTCGTTTCCCAGCACCTACATGGTGGCTAACAACCACCTGTAACTCCAGTTCCAGGTGATCCAACACCCTCTTCTGAGCTCCATGGACATTACATACACATGGTACACTTACATACATGTTGGCAAACACTCATACACAGAAAATAAAGATAAACTTTTTTTAAACTTTTAAAAAATTTTATTTATTATAAGTGCACCGGTGTCGTGCAATGCCCGCAGAGGTCAGAAGAGGCTGTCGGATCCCCTGGGACTGGAGTTATGGACAGTTGTTAGCTGCCATGTGGTGCTGGGATTTGAACCCAGGTCTTCTGCAAAAACAACCAGTGTTCTTAACTGCTGAGCCATCTCTCCAGCATCCCCCCCTTTTTAACTTTTCTTTTTTTTTTTTTTTGATGTTTCTAGAAAGACACTGTTATCTATGATTTTTTTTTTTAAAAAGTACATTTTATGTATTTTGTGTGTGTCTGTGAGTGTTGGTGCATGTGTGCCACAGTGCACACGTGGAGGTCAGAGGACAGCTTTTGGAGTTGGTTTTCTCCTTCTACCGCGTGTGTTCCAGGGATGAAACTTGGAAGGCTTGGTGGCAAGTATCCTTGCCTGCTGAACCATCTTGTCAGCCCTCTATCTCTTCTGTGTATGCAACTGCACATGGGCATGTGTGTGTGTCTATGTCTCTGTGTGTGTGTGTGTGTGTGTGTGTGTGTGCCTGTGGAGGCCAGAAGAGGGCATCAGATCACCTGGAACTGGAGTAACAGATGGTTGTTAGCCACCATGTAGGTGTTGGGAACCAAACCTGGGTCCTCTGCAAAAGCTGACCTAGCTCTCCAGCCCCTCTCATTTTCTGCTCTGAGCTCACTGATTTTGCTAGGCTAGCTAGCTAGTGAGCTCCAGGGATCCAGATGTCTCTGCCTCTCCAGCCCCTCAGTATCTCTTCATGGCTGTCTGTTTGTCTATCTATCTCAGATTCTGTCTCTCTGGGACCACAAACCCTTCATGGCTGTGGAGGCTGTGGGGAAGAGATCAGATTAGAATTTTCCACTCAAGGAGAGAAGAGAGGACCAGCTTGGAGTACAAAGAAGGACTGTATGAGTGGGTGAGAGAAGCTAGTCCAACAAGAGCCTAAGAAAGGCTTGGAGAAGGTTCTGCAGTGCCTAGACCTGGGGGGGGCGGTCCTTGGCAGTGGGTGGAGAGGAGCCACCAATCTCTCAATCTCTCCCTCACTCTGTGCCTTTGCACTCCCAGCTCCCACTGTCCCCGCTGCTACCCAGCGCCAGCTCCAAGATGGAACAGCTGTCTGGCTCTGCAGCCCAAGTGCATTTTGAACAAGTGAGATGATTGCAGTGAGGGATGGGCGGAGGGAGAGGGAGCGGAGGGGACGAGGGCCAAAGAGAAATCAGGCGTGATTGTCGCTGCTTTGGAGGGGTGGGTGGTTAGGTGGGGTAGTGTGTGCCCAGGACACAGGGAGGCCACTCAAACCAGGCAGGGAAAGGCAGAGAGGGAGATTTGTCACCCAGCCTGCTGGTTCAGCTGTCCCTGCTTCTGCCCACCCCCAACTTGTGCAGTTTCTCTGCCCGTGTGTCCCTGTGTGCAGGGCTGGCTGTGTCTCTGCCTCCATCCCCACGAGGGTCCCTTCTCCACTGCCATCTCTCCAGCCCTCTTCATTGCTCTCTATCTCTGTCCGTATGTCTCTGCCTGCATATCCATGCATCATCCACCCATACCATCCTTACCCCCCCTCCCTCTCTC
Source organism: Nannospalax galili (assembly GCF_000622305.1). NCBI lineage: Eukaryota > Metazoa > Chordata > Mammalia > Rodentia > Spalacidae > Nannospalax > Nannospalax galili. Next base: position 549,394 of record NW_008338645.1, on the reverse strand, counting down.
CCTCTCTCCCGTCTCCCTCTCTGCCCTACTCCAGGGCCCCAGATGAACAGAGCCAATAATTTCCCAGGAAACTGATGGACTCGTGTCCTTCAATACAGGGATATTTGCAAAGATATCTCAATTAGGACTAATTAATTAAGTGAGCCACTTGGCCTGCCCTGTCCTCCACCTGTGGCCCCCGAAGCCTCTTGGGAGAGAACCAGCCAGTGAGTGCTTGGCAGAGAGTCTAGCTCAGTCGCCTGCATGTCTGATTTGTTACAGCCTGCTCCCAGCTGCCCCCATTGGTCCATCTAGAAGGGCAAGGTGGCTACGGATGGAAGCAGGAAGCCCTCCCAACCCCCCAGAGCACATAGAGGAGAAATCTGATGTTGCCTGGTGTGTATGAGCCCAGGGAACTGAGGAGGTATATCAGGGTGTGCCATTCATGTAGGGGATGTGTGGGTACAGCTGTCAGGGTGTGTTAAGACCTGAGGTTGTGGACAGGGCTTGGGCCTGTGCTGTGTCCTGATGTGAATTCTTTTGTTCTGAGATGGGGTCTCATGAAGGCCAAGTTGGTGTGGAGCTGGCTGAGGCTGAGGAGCTTGAAGTCCTGACCCTCTAGTTCCTGCCTCTGGAGTGACCGGGGAGACAGGATTGTTCCCTGCCACCACCTCAGCTGGGAATCAAACCCTAGTATGCTAGGCCAGACCTCTTCCTACTAAGATACATTGCCAGCTTGCTGTGAATTCTTGTATTTGCAGATAAAGTGGCTCTCCTCAAGGGCATAGCACAGGGCAGAGGAGGTCTTGACAGTGTCCCCTGACAAGGATGACACATGACACACTCCACAACTGCCAGGAGAACCATCAAGGCATGACAGCTAAACACATTAAATATGTGGATATGTGGGGTGGGTGTATATGTGGTTCTCTCCTTCCATCATGTGGGTCCCAGGGATTGAACTCAGGTCATCAGGCTTTTACCCTCTGAGCCATTTCACCTGCCTTCTTGGGGTAACTTCTTAACATGACATCTGACCTCTCTTTGTACATCAGGCCCCTCATAAGACTTACCAGTACAGAGAGTAAGCATCACCTATCAATTTTAATTTCCAGCCATAAAGTCTTTTGAATAATGCCCAACCTAGGATTAGAGCTCTCAGGGGTTATAGATGAAAAGGGCGGTTATGTCTTTAGGTAAAGACAGACCTGATACCACAAGGACCCAGATCTCAGGGTGGATGGGCCAAGTGGCATATAGGACGTGGTGGTTAGCATGGAAATTGGGTAGTTTGGGGACCATGAACAAGTCTCACTATGTAGACATTCTGGCTGGCCTGGAACTTGCTAAATAGACCAGGCTGGCCTTGAACGTACAGAGATCCACCTGCCTCTGCCTCCCCAGTGCTGGCATTAAAGACATGGGCCACCATGCCTGGCCCTTCCACAGAGATCCACCTGCCTCTGCCTCCCCAGTGCTGGCATTAAAGACATGGGCCGCCATGCCTGGCCCTTCCATTTGTGCGTGTGTGTGTGTGTGTGTGTGAGAGAGAGAGAGAGAGAGAGAGAGAGAGAGAAAGAGAGAGAGAGAGAGTTGCGTGCATGTTGTGTGTGTGTGGTGTGTGTGTGGTGTGTGCAGAGTACCAGGGCTGATATTAAGAATCATCCTCCATCATTCTTCCATGGCTCATCCTGGGCTACTTAATGGGTTCAGGACCAGCCTGGGCTACACTAGACCCTGTCTCAACCCCTTCCCCTAATGTATTTTCAATGTATGGTGGGTTTATCTGGCTACAGCTCCTTCATAAGTCAAGGAGCATTTGTCAGTGAGAACAGATGACTCATGAACATGGGGAAAGCACACAGCTGTATGTCTCCTCACACGTGTCCACTAACATACACAGGCATTGGCCTGGAATCACACTGCTCTACACATATGCCCATGGCTGGTCATAGATGTGTCTGGAATGGTCCTGGGGTGCCTGGGCTGTGCCAGTAAGAGTGTCTCAGGATGTGGAGCAGCCCCAACCCGCCTGTCCCCATACTGTACTCTGCAGGTGCCTCAATTCCACAATCTTTTTATTATTGATTTCTTAATATTTTTATTTATTATTTTTATTTTTGTGTGTGTGATTGTATTACCTACATGTATATAAGTGCGCCTGTGTCTTGTAATGCCCTTGGAGGTCAGAAGACGGTATTGGACCTCCTGGAACTGGAGTTAAGGATGTTATTAACTGCCATGTGGTCCTTTGCAAGAGCACCCAGTGTTCTTCACCACTGAGCCATCTCTCCAATCCATCCTTCCTTTGTAAAAGTTTTTTTTTTTGTCTCTTTTGAGACAGGGTCTCCCTGAAGCCCCAGCTACCCTGGAACTCACTATGTAGACCAGGCTGGCCCTGAACTCACAAAGATCCGCCTGCCTCTGCCTCCAGAGTGCTGAGATTAAAGGCATGCACCACCATGCCTGCTTTTTAAAAAGTTTTTTAAAATCTTATTTTTATTATATGCATATATTTTGTCTGCATGTATGTAAGTGCACCATGTGCATGGCCCATAGAGGCCAGAAGAGGGCATCAGATCTCCTCGAACTGGAGTTTCGGACAGTTGTTAGTGGTTGTGGCGAGTCATTCATTCAACCATTCATTCTTTTGTTCACTGGACAAACTGATGGATTGCCTAGAGTAGCAGGCTGGTAGAGAAGCCCAGACACAAGGCTGGCAAGAGAGCCAGCTGCCAAGTTGGAGGGTCTGAGTTTGATCCCCAGGATTCACATGGTGGAAGGAGAGAATTGACTCTGACAAGCTGTTCTCTGACCTCTATGCATGCACCATGACACATATGTGACCACATACATACATACACACATTATATACACACAATAATAAATAAAATAATTTTGGAGTGGGCTGGTGAGATGGCTCAGCAGTTAAGAACACTGTTCTTGCAGAAGACCCGGGTTCGAATCCCAGCACCCACATGGCAGCTAACAACTGTCCAGTTCCAGGGGACCTGACAGTCTCTTCTGTCCTCCACTGGCCCTGCATGACACAAGTGCACTTATACACATGCAGGTGATACACTCATACACATAAAATAAAAATGATAATATAAAATATGAAAAAATAATTTTAGAGTAATGAACATAAAATGGAGAGGAAAAAGGAGGGAGGGAAGGAAGAGAAATCCAAGTGTGGCGGCACAAGTCTGTCATCCCAGCACTTGGGGACTGGAAGCAAGAGGATCAGGCATCCAAGGCCAGCCTGGGCTATGTCGTGAGTTTGAGGCCAGCCTGGGCTACGTCATGAGTTTGAGGCCAGCCTGGGCTACATGAGCCCCTGTTCCTATTTCAGAGAAAGAGAGAGAGAGAGGAGATCCATCTTGCCAGACTTTCTCTGTCTCTCTCGAGATAGTTCAGCATATAAAGGAGCTTGCCACAGAAGCCTGGCAACCTGGAATCCATGTAAAGGTGGAAGGAGGGAACTGTTTCCACAAAGCTGTCCTCTGACCTCCAATCATGAGCTTTGCATGTATACACCCTTCCCCACCCAAGTAATAATAAATACATATTATTTTTGAGGTGGGGCCTCACTATGTAGCACTGGCTGGCCTGGAACTCACTATGTAGATCAGGCTGGTCTTGATCTCACAGAGATCTGCCTGCCTCTGCCTCCTGAGTGCTGAGATGACAGCTGTGTGCACCATGCCTGGCTTGGATCCACATTCACATCAAGGCAGATACACATGCACACACTGTTACAATTTGGTTTATTTTTTATTTTATTTTATTTTATTATTTTTGGTCTTTTTGAGACAGGGTCTCCCTGTAGCCCCAGCTGTCCCGGAACTCACTACATAGACCAGGCTGGCCTTGAACGCACAGAGATCCACCAGCCTCTGCTTCCCGGGTGCTGGGATTAAAGGCATGCGCCACCACACCCAGCTATTTTTTATTTTATACGCGTTTTTCCTGCATGTGTGTAAGTGCACCTTGTGTGTGAAATGCCCGAGAAGGCCAGAAAAGGGTGTTGACTGTCCTGGAACTTGAGTTACAGGCAGTTGTTAGCCACCATGTGGGTGCTAGGAACTGAACCCAGGTCTCCTGCAAGAGCAGCCAGTGCTTTTAATCGCTGAGCCAGCTCTCCAGCTCTGGGTCTCACTTTTGTTGTTTATGGTGTATGCCAAGCTAGCTGGCCCACAAATGTCTGGGGATTTACCTGTCTCTGTCTCCCATTCCATTCACATATTCCCTGCCTCTTCCTCCCTAGTGCTGGCATCAAAGGTGTGCTCCCCTACACCCAGCTTGGAATTTATCTTTACATTTTTTTTTACTATATTTGGGGGCTGGAGAGATGGCTCAGTGGTTAAGAAAACTGACTGTTCTTGCAAAAGACCCGAGTTCGAATCCCAGCACCCACATGACAGCTAACAAGTGTCCGTAACTCCAGTTCCAGGGGATCTAACAGCCTCTTCTGTCCTCCGCAGGCATTGCACAACTCAGGTGTACTTACCTACATGCAGGCATAACGCTCATATGCATAAAATAATAAATAAAATATTTTTAAAATTTTACTATATTTATTTATGGAGGGGGTTATGCACATACCAGGTGTGCAAGGCAGAGGGCAATTTGCATGTGTCAGTTCTCTCTTTCCACTATGTGGGTTTGGGGGATTGAACTCAGGTCATCAGGCTTGGCCCCAAGCACTTTTACTCACTAAGCCATTTCCCTGATCTTCTTCCCAGTCTTATGACCCCTTCTTTCCCATCCTTGGGATTAATCTGGGAACCACACATAGTTTCCTGTGTTTTGCCCTCCAGATTCCCCTTGCATCCTGGCACATAAAAGATCCTGAGCTGGAGGTCCCAGGGTACTGAGACCTACAGTTAGAGCCAAGAAATCTGAGTGGACGCATCCTCTTCCCCCAGCATGGGCGGTATTTTTCCAGTCATCAAGTAAGAATAACACCAGGCATTGGAAGAGTTCTGTCCTAGCAGCCAGCCTGTCCCATCTCACCAGCAGCAGCTTGGAAGGAGAGCCAAGAGAACAAACCCAAGAGACCCTCATCCTCCCCATTACTGACCCCACTAGGGACCTTCTCCTCACCCTTTCTTGGTCAGCCCACTCCTGACTACTCTGATATTCCAAGGCAGGAAACTCATGAATATTTATAAGGGCCTGGCAGTGAGGGAGATAAAAAAAAAAAAAGCATTTGAAATTTATGAAGCTGGATCCGTCTATAAATAACAAGCCTGTGGCTGGTAGGGTTCCTCCCTCACCCACTATTTCAAGTTCAGTTCCAGCTCCAGCCAAGCCTCGTGGAGCTGCCCCTCCACTCACACGCATGTGCACACATGCAAACAGAGCTTCCTGTGAATACACGGTTTTGTATATGTGTGTGTGCACACATTCATAGGGCAGAGAAGGACATCGGCTATCATGCTTTGTCTCTCTCCACCTAGTCCTCGAGACAGGGTCTCTCACTGAGCCTGGAGCTAGACAGGGGGCCAGGAAGTCCCAGCCATCCTCCTGTATCCATCCTCCATAGCACTGGGGCTGCAGGTGCATGTGTGGCCATGCCCAGCTTTTTACACGGCTGCGGG
>NW_008338645.1:502934-542939 GCF_000622305.1 Nannospalax galili | reverse complement strand
GCCCTCCAGATTCCCCTTGCATCCTAGCACATAAAAGATCCTGAGCTGGAGGTCCCAGGGTACTGAGACCTACAGTTAGAGCCAAGAAATCTGAGTGGACGCATCCTCTTCCCCCAGCATGGGCGGTATTTTTCCAGTCATCAAGTAAGAATAACACCAGGCATTGGAAGAGTTCTGTCCTAGCAGCCAGCCTGTCCCATCTCACCAGCAGCAGCTTGGAAGGAGAGCCAAGAGAACAAACCCAAGAGACCCTCATCCTCCCCATTACTGACCCCACTAGGGACCTTCTCCTCACCCTTTCTTGGTCAGCCCACTCCTGACTACTCTGATATTCCAAGGCAGGAAACTCATGAATATTTATAAGGGCCTGGCAGTGAGGGAGATAAAAAAAAAAAAAGCATTTGAAATTTATGAAGCTGGATCCGTCTATAAATAACAAGCCTGTGGCTGGTAGGGTTCCTCCCTCACCCACTTTCAAGTTCAAAAAAAAAAAAAAGCATTTGAAATTTATGAAGCTGGATCCGTCTATAAATAACAAGCCTGTGGCTGGTAGGGTTCCTCCCTCACCCACTATTTCAAGTTCAGTTCCAGCTCCAGCCAAGCCTCGTGGAGCTGCCCCTCCACTCACACGCATGTGCACACATGCAAACAGAGCTTCCTGTGAATACACGGTTTTGTATATGTGTGTGTGCACACATTCATAGGGCAGAGAAGGACATCGGCTATCATGCTTTGTCTCTCTCCACCTAGTCCTCGAGACAGGGTCTCTCACTGAGCCTGGAGCTAGACAGGGGGCCAGGAAGTCCCAGCCATCCTCCTGTATCCATCCTCCATAGCACTGGGGCTGCAGGTGCATGTGTGGCCATGCCCAGCTTTTTACACGGCTGCGGGCATTCAAACTCAGGTTCTCGTGCTTGTGCAGCCAGCACTCTTACCTGCCGAGCCATCTCTGTTCATGACACACACTTGTTCATGCTCATACAAACACAAAGACACACATTCACGCCTGCCAGGGTCTGTCTCCTTTCCATGCATACACACAAACACCCAGCCACACAGCGTGAACCAGAACCTGGCAAAGCAGTGTCCTCTGTCCACTCATAGACAAAGGCAGTCACGTATACTCAGCAGCACACAGGCTGCAGAGGAGCCGTGCCCCAGCTCAGGAGCCCCTTCCTGACCCAAGGGCACAAACTCCCTCCTCTGGGCCTCAGTTTCCCCATTTGAATAGCACGCTGAGAGTCTTCTCTTTTACAGCTGCTGTGCAGATTTTCATTTAGAATGTTTTCAGTGTTACTGGGGTGGAAACCAGAGTCTCACCAGTGCTAAGTGAACACCCTACAGCTGAATCGTGCCCCAACCCATTCCTTGTTAAAAGTATGCACCACAGGGATGGGGCTTGGCTCAGTGGTACAGCCCCTGTCTAGAATTGCCCAGTAAAGGACCTGGGGTGGGGGGAGGCTGGCTCAGTGGTAGAGTATTGCCCTAGCTTGTTCAAGACCCTGGTTTCCATCCCCAGAACTGTGAATACATTCATACACACACACACACACACACACACACACGCACACACACACACACACCAAACTGTATTGGGCTTTAGCTCAGCTGGTAGAGCACTTGCCTAGCATGTATACAGCTCTAGGTTCCATTCCCAGCACCACACAGAACTGAGCCATGAGGATTTAGAGTTCAAAGCCAAACTAGGCTACATACTGAGAACTTGTCTCAGAAAAACAAAACAAATCCACTTGTGGTGGTGCACTCCTTCGATCCCAACACTCAGGAGGTGGAGGCAGGAGGATCAAAAGTTCAAGGTTATCCTAGGCTACATACATAGCAATTTCCAGGCCAGCCTGAGCTACATGAGGCCCTGTCTCAAAAATAGATGATAGATGATGATAGATAGATAGATAGATAGATAGATAGATAGATAGATAGATAGATAGATAAAATAAATGCCAGGGTTTGGGAGATGGTTCAGATGGTAAAGTATTTTTTCTTTTTTTAATTTTTAAAATTTATTTAGTTTTATTTTATGAGTGGCCTGCGTAAGTGCACACCATGCCTGCAATGCCAGTGGAGGCCAGAAGAGGGGGTTAGAGCCCTTGGAACTGGAGCTACAGATGGTTATTAGCTGCAATGTGGGTGCTGGGAATGGCATCAAGGTCCTCTGCAAGAGCAGCCAGTGCTCTTAAGCCCTAAGCTATCTCTCCAACCCTGAATGCTTTCCATGCAAGCCTGAGGACCTGAATTAAGTCTCCTAGCACCCACATGAAAAAGCTAGGTGCAGTGACACATGTCTGCAGCCCCAGCACTGGGGAGGCAGAGACAGGAAGGTCTTGGGGTTCATTGTCTAGCCAGGTGAATGGAGTCAGTGAGCTCTAATAGTAGTAATAACTAATAGTAGCCAGGTGTGGTGGCACATGCCTTTAGTCTCAGTTCTCGGTAAGTAAGGCCTGTGAGTTTGAGGCCAGCCTGGTCTACATAATGAGCTCCAGGCCAGCCAGGGCTATGTAGTGAGACCCTGTCTCAAAAACCAAAAGCAACAACAACAACAATTAAAAAAGTGTTAGAGGAAGACAGCTGGTGTCACACACGTACACACCCCACACAAAAAAGTCCAAGTCTGGCTGCAGGGTCCCCCACGGGAAGGTCACGGGTGGACTGGGTAGTCACACTGACTGTCAGTCACCTGCTTCCCTGGAGTTGGGAGCATCTTCCAGCATCTCTTGGGTGTGACACCCTCCAAGTCCAGGCCAGGGCTGCATATCTCATCAATAGGATGCAGGCTGAACCCCAAGAGCAGCTCCTACACCCCCAGAGCCTCACCAAGGAGGGTCATGGGGCCACTGGGCCTTTGTGCCAACACTAAGCTAGGTTCTTGGCTAGAAACAAGGCCAAGTTTGCACCAAGCGTCCCCTTACACAGCTGAAGGCCCTTAGGGATTCATGAACTTACTGCCAGAGACTCAGTCCCCAGCAGCCTTCATCTGCTAACTCAGAAGGGACGCCACCAGGAAGAGATGCTGCACCCAGAGAGAACCGAAGAGCTTATTTAATTCCCTCCCACCTTTAATGCCCTGCTTTACAGCCTGTAACTATGGAACACAGAGAGGATAATGCACTTGTGAAAGGCCACACAGCTAGGAAGTGGAGGAGCCAGGATTTTAACTCAAGTCAGCAGACTCTGGGATCTGTGTGCTTCTGAGTTGCACAACCTTAGAGCCCAGCTGGTTTTGGCTCTCTCTTGGAGCCCCAACACTGGAAGCTGAGGGAGGGGAATTGTTGAAAACGTGAGGGCAGCCTGGGCTACATAGTGAGATCTTGTCTCAAAGGCGTGGTGGTTTGTGCCTTTAATCCTAGCACTCAGGAGGTGGACTGGTTTACATAGTGAGTTCCAGGCCAGCAAGGCCTATAGGGAAACCCTGTCTCACAAACAACAAATAAAAAGGAGGGGGGCGGAGGAGTTGTGTGTTCACTCTGTGAGAGGAGAAGAGAGAGCTGATGGAGTGGTGCAGAGTGGCTGGGGAAGAGGAGAGGGTCTCACAAAAGCTGCGAACACAGCAAGCATTTCGTTCATTCATTTGTGTTCTGATGTCTGCTGGCTTAGTCCAGCTTGCAAGACAAGCAGAAGGGGAGGAATGAAGGAAGGAAAGAATCAAGGAGAGGGAGGGAGGAGGGAGGGAGGGAGGGAGAGAAGGAAGGGCCAGGAGATGGCTCAATGGGTACATTGTGAAGTCCTGAGCTCAAATCCCCAGAACCCACATACACAGCATGGTAGCATGCACCTGTAATCCCAATGCTCCTACATACAGATGGAAGGTGGGAGGCAGGAGAATGCCTGGAAACTCATGGCCCAGCACTTGGGAGGCAGAGGTAGGAGGAGCCCAAGTTCAAGGTCACAAGCTATTTAACAAAACCTTGAGTTCAAGAAAACAAGCAAACAAATGAAAGGTGCTCAGGGGCATGGTCCCGTTGTTTGGGGAGTGGGGTGACTTGGAGTACAAAGGAAAAAGGAAGGTCAGGAGTCTGAACTAGAGGTTTTTAATTATTTTGATTTTTATTTATTTTTCTTTTATGTGTATGTGCATTTTGCCTGCATGTATGTGAGTGTACTGCATGTGTGCAATGCCCATAGAGGCCAGAAGAGGGCATTGGATCCCCTGGAACTAGAGTTGCCTATGGTTGTTAGCCACCATGTGGATGCTGGGAGCTGAACCCAGGTCCTCTGCAAGAGCAGCCAGTGCTCTTAGCCCCTGAGGCATCTTTCTAGACCCAATAGTAGCTTTTTGGTTGCAAGGTTAAGTAAAAGTTATTAATCCAGATTCTGTATGTTTTGTGAAAGTCATTCCTACAGTAGCCCAGGCTGGCCTTAAACTGATGGCTTTCCTGCTGCCTCAGCCTCCCCAGCCCCAGGTTGTATGCATACACCACTATGCCTGTCTTTTCCAGTCATTCTTGAGTGCAGTTAACGGTAGATGTGGAGCCTACATTGATTTGCCCTATGTCCACCCAAAGTTACACTGAGGTACTGGAATTAAGACTTCAACACAACAAGGTGTGGTGGTGTACGCCTTTAATTCCAGCACTCAGGAGGCGGGTAGATCTCTGTGAGTTGGAGGCCAGCTTGGTCTACATAGGAAATTCCAGGCTAGCTGGGGCTACAGAGAGACCCTGTCTTAAAATAACAACAAAAAGACTTCAACACATGCACTTTGAGGGAGGGGAGACACATAAAGGAGCTGTGCTGAGGAAGGTAAAGAAACCCCCGCAGGGAACTGCAGCATCCTTTAAAGTTTCCTAAGTCTTTAAAAGAAATCTCAAAGACAGAAAGCAAGGGGTGGTCCAATCTCTGCCTAGCATGCATGAAGCCCTAGGTTCAATCCCCAGTACCAAAAGAAAACCAAACAAAGATAGCAGATCAGGCACTGCTTGGAGGGGAGTGGGCGGTGATGGCCACCTGGGTCACCAGAGCCCTTTGTTGGTGAGAATGGGCGACTTAAAGGGAAATCAATCTATGCTGGCTGAGCTGAGGAGCAGCTGCTGAGGCCTCTGCCCCTCTGCTCCATCCGGATGACAGTCAGCAGGAGCCAGCATTGTTCTGCCAGGTGGTGGGGGCCCAGAAGGGCCTTCAATCAGTGGGCATTGTGGCCAGCTGCACCTGTGTCCTGTCGATTTAAGGGGGCTCTGGAGGCCCCTCAAGCCCGAGCCTTCATCAAACACTAGCTCAACTTGGGATCATTATCACAATTACCAGCACGCATGCCAAGCACTTTGCATGCAACGTCAACCTATGAATGCAAAGACTTTGCACCCTGCATGCACATGGGGATCGCCTAGCCCTGTGACCTTGGGCAAGCAACTGGAACCTCATCATGCCTCAATCTCTCCATCTATAAAATGGAATTAGCAGTACCGTCCACATCCTAGGCTACCAGTCCCCATTCACTGGCAACACTGGGGATGTTGGGGGTGTCACTAAAGGGAAGTGGAATGACAGAGGCTGCTGTGTACCCTCCCAACACAGGGGTCCCTGCCATGCTACTCTGTCATATGCAGGGACTTGAAGATGAGGAGACAGGTAATTAAAGAGAATCCCTGGGCAAGCAGTGCAGTGGCACCTGTCAGAAGATGCCACCAGGGACTGGGCTGACAGAAGTTAAGAGCCCTGGGTGTTCTTGCAGAGAACCCAGGTTCAGTTCCAAGCACCCACATGGCAGCTCACACTCCTGTAATGCCAGATCTGATGCCCTCTTCTGGCCTCCATGGGCATTGCATGCACATGGTGCACTTACATACATGCAGCCAAAACACTCGTACAATTAAAATAAAAATAAACCTTTAAAAAATAAAGGGAAAGATAGTGTTCCTGGAGTTAAGACACTAAGGCCACTATGCAGGATACTTGGAAGTGTGAGATGGAGCCTGAGAGGGTGGAGAGGATACTATATCACCTATAGGTTCCAAACTCCCCTGGCAGCTTTCCATTGGCTAAAGCCAGCAGGAAGCCAGGGTGCAAGGGCACGTGGGAAATGTAGTCTTCACAGTTCCACTCTTCAGAGAGACTGGGGAAGAGCCTGGAGTGGACACTGGACATATAAGCAGTGTGCTGGACTGAGAACCCAGGTTTCCCCTCTTCACTGGCCTCTGAACCAAGCTAACTATCCATGGGGCCCTTGCTCCTGCTCAGCTCATCCGGGTAGCCTCTGGGAGAAGACACATAAATGGTTAAAATGTCCTTTTCTCTTTTCGGATTTGTTTTATTTTTGTGTGTGAGGGGGAGGTTGTGAGTGTGGTGCCCTAGTGGCCAGAAGAAGGCATTGGATACCCTGGAACTGGAGTTATGGGCAGTTGTTAGTTACCATGTGGGTGCTGAGAACTGAACCTGGGTCCTCCACAAGATCAGCCATTGCTCTTAACTGCTGAGTCTTCTCTCCAGCCCCAATACTTCTCCACAGTGCAAAGCTGAACTGAAAAGTCACCATCTTAAGGAAGCCCTTCTTGCTTGCTTCCTGAACATTGACTGTCTTTTTGGTTTTTACTTGTTTATTTTATTACATTATTACTTTATTATTTTATTTATTGTGTGTGTGTGTGTGTTGGCAAATGTGTCACAGCTTACCTGTAGAGGTCAGAGGAGAACCTTTAGGAGTCTGTTCTCTTCTTTCACCAAGTGGGTCCTGGGACTTGGTGGCAAGCCCCTTTCCCAGTGAGCCATCCTGCTGGCCTCTTCTTAGTCTCCATCTCCCTGCCTGTTTTTTGTCATGAGCCCTCCAAGAGTTTTGAGTACTAGAAGCCTGGTCCAAACTGTAGAGTCATGGGTCCTTTATGGAGCAAGACTAGTGAGAGATCACTAGGACACCCCCATTAAGGTAATTCTGGCAAGATGCCAAGGTTTTAATGAGTACGCTTAGAAGTAGAGGTATGGGTCAGTGGTAGAGATTCTGCTTGGAATCTCCCAGTGAGGGGCTTGGGGCATCTCTCAGTGCTAAAGCTCTGACTTAGCATGATCCAGCCCTGATTTCCATAGACAGCATTGGGAAAAAGGAAAAGAAAAACCAAGCAGCTTGTCCCCAGGGCTCTCAGGGACCCAGCAGAAACCCATGGAAGTGGGTTCCCAGCAGGGCTGGTACCGGCTGTCCTTGGACACCCCCCCCCCCCCCAATTACCGTCCTGCGGGGCTGTCCATCCTGCAAGGTCTCTCGACTACCTGCCTGGAGCCTCACTTGCTGCAAACGTTTCCATTATGCGCCGGGTGTCCCTGGCCATCTGAACAAAACGCCTCCGCCAGCCACGGAAGATAAATATCCCCCCCGTCCCCCGCCCGCTCGACCTCTCTCCTCGCGGGATTGATTTCCCAGCTCCATCCCCCTGCCGCAGGCTTTGCCCAGCCCCCACCGAGGGCGCTGATGGCTGCAGATTTATACCCGGGCCAGAAATTGAATTCCTGTAATTCGAGTGAAGTGTCTAAAAAGCGCATCCAGGCTCATTTTTACTTCTGACAAACTTCAGGTGAGAGATTAAACCTGGCTTCCAACAGCCGGGACCGAGGAGACAGAGAAATGACCATTTGTCTTCGGTTCCCTGGGTTCTGCTCGGCCTCCTAGGACCCAGAAATACAAAGCAGCCACACGTGCAGGCCTGTGGTTAGAGAACCCTAGAGGCCGGCTTCTTTGTCCCTGCTGCATACATTAACAGAGATGCAACAGTAAATTGCTCATTTGGGCCGGGGAAATGGCTCAGTAGGTGAAGGGGCTTGCCGCCAAGCCTGACCTGAGTTCCAGCTCCAGGACTTGCATAGTGGAAGGAGAAAAGCGGCTCCCCAAGTTGTCCTCTGACCTCTGTACGTGAACCATGGCATATCCCTTCCCCAAATAAATACATACATAAATAGATAAATACATAAATAGATAAATGTAATTAAAAACAATAAAAAGCATATATAAGGTGTTGGAGAGATGGCTCAGGGTTAAGAACACTCGCTGCTCTTGCAGAAGACTGGGGCTAACAACCATATAACTCCAGTTCCAGGGGATCTGAGGCCCTCTCTGGCCTTTGGGAGCACTCTATCCTTGTGGTTCACTTACATATATAGAGGCAAAACACTCAGAACACATAAAAAATAATAATAAAATAAAATAAAATAAATGAATACATCTTTCTAAAAAAAAAAAAAATTAAAGTGTTCGTTTATCCACATCACCTGGCAGGCCACCGAAGCCCAGGCCCTATGGCTCATTAAGCCCAGACTCATTAAGGTTCCCTGGGCTGTGGCAAGGAAGACTGCAGTCTGTGGATAATTCTCGATTCTCAATCCTCCACCACTGCCAGAGGCCCTGGAAAAGCCAGGGAGGGAGAAGCAGAGAAATCCAGTGACAGGAAGAAATAACTCTTGCTAGAAAGATCTCTTTGGCTTGCCTTGAAAAAAAGAGCTGCCGGATGCAAATGCCGCTAGCTGCTCTGGTCTTTGGTTCAAAAGCCACTAAATATTAAAGCAATGAGTCCTTGATGTTGACACAAAAAGGGTCAAAATGGAATCTCTGTGAGAGGAAAGGCACTTTTATGTCTCTGTGGCAGGTAGATCCAGCCTCTGGCAGGGAGGCCAATAGAACATGCTGTACAACCAGATGGAGAGCTAGAGGACCTCGGCTGTGCATTCGTTCATTCAGGCTGCAGCTCCGGCGGGCAGACAGCGGATATGCGGGATTAAAGGGGTGTGAGCACAGGGACTCCCACCCTTATTTTATTTTTATTTACTTTTTTTCTGTTTTTTTTTGTGGGGGGGGCGCTGCTGAAATTCCAGGCCTTGTGCATGATCAGAAGTGCTCGACTCCTGAAGCCATGCTCTCAGGCCCTCGCTGGGATTCTAGGCGGGAGCTCTACAGCTGAGCCACACCTCCTGAGCAGCCTGAGGAGCTGGCGGCGTGGCTTCATCGTAAAGTGCTGGCTGAGCACCAGCCATCAAAAGCCACCAGCTCCTGGGACAGTGTCCTCAGGAGGTCAAGGTCGTGAGAATAATGCTATAGACAGTCCCAGAGTAGCAGACTCAGAGAGACATGGTGATTCAGCACAGTGTAGGATCTTGGTTTGGATTCTGGTCCCCCAAAAGGACATGAGTGGGAAACGCAGAGATGTTGGAACAGAGTCTGCATTTAGCAAGTAGTAACCGGAATTTCAGTTGTGATCAATGTGCAGAGGTTACATAAGATGTTAACAACTGTGGAGAAGGGTGTCGGCTGCTCCCTGAGCAGCTTTGTGGAATTTTCCTGTAAACCCAAAATAATTTCAAACAAAGTCATTTACCAGGAATGAAATTGTCGAGGGCAGCTGCCAGCCTCCTGGAATCACATGGGTTCTGTGTGTGGTTGATAAGAACACAGGGAACCCTGTAAGGACTGTGTGTTGTGTGCTAGGATTGGCTCTGGATAGAGAGTTATCCATGTGATCCTCAAGGCTTGCCTGTGACACCTGGAAAAAGCCAGATCGATGTTTAGACAGTGCTGCAGTTTCATACAGTGTGAGGGCATCCCCCAGTGCTCACGTGCTGGGGCCAGGACACCACTGTTGGGATGGTGGAACTGTGAGTGTGTGTCTGCACTTGTGTGTGCACAGGTGTCTGGTGAGGGGGTGTAGAGGCCAGAGGGCAGCCTGGAGCATCATCCTCATTCGTTCTCCTCCTTGTATTTGATTTTATGTTTTATTTACATGTGGATGTGTCTGGGTGGCTTTGAAGTAGACAATTATTTAAAGGTTTTTGATTTTTAAAAAAATATATTTTATTTATGTGTATGCGTGTATTGCCTGTGTGTAGGTAAGTGCATCCATTTCATGCAATGCCCACGGAGGACAGAAGAGGCTGTTGGATCCCCTGGAACTGGAGTTTTGGACAGCTGTTAGCTGCCACGTGGGTGCTGGGATTCGAACCTGGGTCTTCTGCAAGAACAACCAGTGTTCTTAACTGCTGAGCCATCTCTCCAGCTCCTTCTGATTTATTTTTATTTTATGTGTATGGGTGTTTGCCTGCATGTATGTAAGTGCACCACATGTGTGCAATGCCCAGGGAGGCCAATAGAGTGCATCAGATCCCCTAGAGCTGGAGTTGCAGACTGTTTGCCACCATGTGTGTACTGGGAACTGAATCTGGGTCCTCTGCAAGAGCAGCCAGTGCTCTTAACTGCTGACCAACTCTCCAGTCCCATAGGTGATCTTTAAAAATATTTATTTTTATTTATTTATTTATGTGTGTGTGTGTGTGTGTGTGTGTGTGTGTGTGTGTGCATGTGGGTATTCACACAAGAGTTCATTCAGGTGCCCTCCAAGGCCAAAAGAGGGTATCAGATACCCTGGAGCTGGAGTTATGGGTAGTTGTGAACCACTCAAATTGGGTGCTGGAAACTGAACTCAGGTCCTTTGTAAGAATAGTAACAGGCTCTTAAGTGCTGAACTGTCTCTCCAGCCCTGAGGTAGACAATTTTTACTGCCATTTTATATATGACAGAGACAAAGTGATGTGTTTGGCAAACTGCCAAGCAAGAGAAAGCAGCAAATCTAGGACTTGAACATTCATTACAGCTCAATCTCACTGGGTTCTTGTGAGAAATTAGCTGCCAAGCACTTAGAACAGGGCATTGCTCAGAGGGGTGCAATAAATTTCTGTGGTTATCTATTATTAATTATTAATATGGCTGCCATGAATGTAATGCTGAAGAATTTCTTGCATAGGATCTCTCTCTCTCTCTCTCTCTCTCTCTCTCTCTCTCGTGCTGTCTCTCTCTCCCCCTCCCTCCTAAATATTGAGAGAACATTTAAACATGGGGCTGGATTAGTCCATTTTTTGCTGTTGTTGTTGGTAACAAAATGCCAGAGGCTGGGTCATTTATAAAGAAGAAAGGTTTGGAGGCTGAAAGTCCAAGTCCCAGGTTGGGTGGTCCTATGACTGGCCTCTGATGAAGGGCCTATGGTTGCTGTATCACAAGATGGTAACAACTGCAGAAAAGATCACATGGTGTGACAGGAGCCCATTGAAGGTTCAGGCTTACTTCTTGTAGTTTATTTATCTATTTGTTGTTGTTGTTGTTGTTGTTGTTGTTAGAGATTGGTTTCTGCTGTGTAGCCCAAGCTGTCCTTGAACACAAAACCCTCCTACCTCAGCCTCCTCAGTAATGGGATTGCAGGTGTGGCTATCATGCCTGTCCAGGCTCACTCTATTTATTTATTTACTTATTTATGGCATTTAGTGGTGCTTAATTACAGCTATGCCTTAATTTAAAAATATGGGACTGGTTCCAGTGGTCAAGATTCCCAGCACCCACGTTGTGGCTAACAACTGTCTGTAACTCCAGTTCTAGGGGAATCTGACACCTTCTTCTGTCCTCTGCCAGCATTACATGACATGCATGCATTTATATACATGCAGGCAATATACTCATACATATGAAATAAAAATAAATAAAAATATTTTAAAAATAAAAATAAATTTAAAAACAGCTGACTCAGCACTCATTTTAAGGCCAAGACTGGACCCAACAAGCTCTGGGAGCCTGCTCCTTTGCATCTTGCTCTCAAACAGGGACTTTGCTCCTTATTCTATTGAAAGTGTGTCCAGTATTGGGGGCTGGAGAGCTGGCTCAGCAGTTAGGAGCACTGGCTGCTCTTGCAGAGGACCCGGGTTCAATTCCCAGCACCCACATGGCAGTTAAACCATCCATAACTCCAGTTCCAGGGGAATCTGACACCCTCTTCTGACCTCCATGGGCACTGCACAACACAGGTACTCTTACATGCAGGCAATGCACTCATACACATAAAATAATAAAGTATTTTTAAAAAATAAAAAAGAAAGTGTATCCAGTATAAAACAGTGATAAAGTTGTGAAAGTTGACCCCTCACCTTATCAGAGGATTTTGCCCTTTCAGATCCATAGACCTAGCCAACGCCCACACAATCATAAACAGGTGTTATCAATCTCACCCATTGTTTTCAATGAGATGAGGGCTGTTTGCGGGCTTGATATGTAAACATACACATACACACACTCTTACATTATTTTGAGTCAAGGGCAAGGAAGGGTCATGAGGAAGTTAGGTCATATTCCTAGGTCACAAGAAGAGCACGTGGCTCAGTGGGCTCTTCTCTATTATAAACAAGCTAACAGCCGGTGTGATGATACACACCTCCAATCCCAGTACTTGAGAGGCAGAGGCAGGCAGATCTCTGTGAGTTCAAGGCCAGCCTAGTCTAATAGTGAGTTCTAGGCCAGCTAGGGCTACAGGGAGACCCTGTCTCAAACAAACAAACAAACAAACAAACAAACCCAAATATGTACACACACAGCACACACATATTTTTGTGAATGGATAATGAATGAATATATAGATATTTGGAAAGATGAAGGGATAATTAATAAATGAATGAATGGGTAAATAAATTAATGGATTAGTGGATGGAGGGAGGGATGAGTAGATAGATAGATTCATTCGTGGATGAATGGATGGATATAAGTATGAATAGATTAATTAATGGATGGAGGGATGGAGAGATAGAAGGATGGAGAGGAGGATGAATTAGTTTTCTAGTTTGGCTTTCCATTGCTGTAACAAAATACTCTGGCCAATACCAACTTGGGGAGGAAAGGGTTTATTCAGCTTACATCTCCTGGGTCACAGTTTCTCAGGGAGCCCAAGGTAGGAACTCAGGACAGGAACCTGGAGACAAGAGCTGGAACACAGGCCATGGAGAAACACTGCTTACTGGCTTGCTTCCCTGGCCCCTGCTCAACCTGCTTTCTTATACAACATAGGCCCACCTGCCCAGGGGTGGCACCACCCACAGTGGGCTGGGCCCTCCCACTTCACTCAAAAATCAAGAAAATTTCCCTATAGACATGTCACAGGCCGGTCCAATGGAGGCAATTCCCCAATTGAGGCTCCCTCAACCCAGGTGTGTCAAGTTGACACTAAAGCTATCCAGCACAGTTAGTAGATGGATAGATTAATGGATGGATGAAAGGATAGATAGGTTAATTAATTTAGATAAATTTTATTTTGTTTTGTTTTGAGATAGGGTCTCATTTTATAGCCCTGGGTAGCCTGGAACTCAATATGTAAACCAGGCTGGACTCAGTCTCACAGAGCTCAGCCTGTCTCTGCCTCCTGAGTGCTGAGATTAAAGGCATGTGCCACCATGGCTGGCTAAATAGATTTATTAATAGATGGATAGATGAATGGATGGATGAATGAATGAACATATAGATGCCCACAGGAGGCAGAGACAGCAGATCTCTGTGAGTTCCAGGCCAGCTGAGGCTACAGGAAGTTCCTATCTCAAAAAACAAAAACAAAACCAAAACAAAACAAACAAAAAACCCAAACGGCTGGATGGGTAGGTGGATGAATGGTTAGATACATGGATGACTAAGAAATAGATAAATGAATGAATGAATGAATGAATGAACGAGTAGTTGGATGGGTAGATAAATGTCAGTGAAAGATAAACTAATTGGGCTGGGCATGGTGGTGCACGCCTTTAATCCCAGCACTTAGGAGGCAGAGGCAGGTGGATTTCTGACAGTTCGAGGCCAGCCTGGTCTACATAGTGAGTTCCAGGACAGCTGGGGCTACAGGGAGACCCTGTCTCAAAAAGACAAAAAAAGAAAAAAAAAGAAAGATAAACTAATTAATGAATGGATGGATGAATGGATAAGCAGATAAATGAGTGAATGGATGGATGAAAAAATGAATGAACAGGTGAATGAGCAAATGGATGGATGGATGAACAGATGAATGAGTGAATGGATAGATGGATGGTTGGACAGATGAATGAGTGAATGGATGGATGGGGGTGGGAGGGTGGCTGGATGTATGAATGGATGAATAAGCAGATGAATGAGTGAATGGATTCAGGCATGATTGGCTCAGCAACACTGCCGTCCTTCCTCACAGCTCTCATGGGCAGAGCCTCTGTAGCTGAGGTTGAGGCTGAGCGTGGCCCTGTGATTCCCCATCCTCCAGCCTTGCCCAGGCGAGCCAATATCTTCTTTAAGGCCTGACAGTTTACCACTCATGGGGATTTGCTCAGCATCCCCAGGTCTGACAAGGGCAGCCAGCTATTATCTGAAGCCCTCCAAGGGACTCGCTGCTGTCATGGCTCAGTGTGGCAGCCAGGCTTGTCTGTTCATCATAGTCTTCCAGGCCTGTGAGCCTGCTGGTACCTCTGTCAACCTGGGCTCAGACAATACCCCCCAGGAATGGAGGGGCAGAAGCCACTCTGGTGGTAGGAGGGACAATTCACCAAACAAGTGAAGATGTCTGGTCTCTAATCCAGTAGCCCATCAACATTTAGTCATTCAACAAACATCTACAAGGAAGACAAAACTCCTCCAACCCCATGCCACGTCCTGCCTTGGGCAGAGGTCTGTCTCAGTCACGTCCAGAGGCCACACAGCCACTGGGATCCTGGATTAGAGGAAAACGAACAAGAGGGGCAGCAAAGTAATGTTCACAATGGAGCCACATGGCCTAATTGGAGATTATATTAGAATCCTGGCTCTGTTAATTTATGAGCTGTGCCAACATGGCCAAGGGTCTTGACTTCTCTGTGCTTATCACCTATCAGCCTTTTAATGAGGGTTAAATCTGCTAGCAAATGTAGTGTGTTTAGAGCAAACTTGGGCTTGGATATTATTTATTACCTCCCCCATGCCACAGGCTCCCAATCAGTGTAGTGGTGGGGCAATATTTATTTATTTAATATGTATGAGTGTTTTGCCTGCGTGTATGCATGTGCATCGTGTGTGTGCAGTACTCTTGGAGGTCAGAAAAGGGCATCAGATCCCCTGGAACTGAAGTTACAGACAGTTGTTACCCACCATATGGGTGGTGGGAACCAAACCCAGGTCCTCTGCAAGAGCAGCCAGTGTTCCTAACCTTTGACCCAGCTCTCAAGCTCCACGCCTGGCTATCTTTTAACCCATTGTGTCCTCCCAGGAACCCTTGTGAGGCAAGGACAGCTCACAGGTCCATTTTACAGATGAGAATGAGGCACAGAGAAGCTAAACAACTCACCCACATCACACAGCACACAAGAACACAAATTCAGACAAGATCTTGCAGTGAAAATTTGATTCTATTCCGGGTGAACAGGAATGAGAAACATCCAGAGACCAGGCATAGTGCCACACACCTAGAGCCCTTGCACTCTGCAGGCTCAGGCAGGAGGATCTTGAGTTTGACACTAGCCTGGGCCACATAATGAGAGTCTGTCTCAAAAAGAAACAAGGGACAGGAGAGATGGCTCAGTTGTTAAGAGCATTTGGCTGCTCTTGTAGAGGACCTGGGTTTGGTTCTCAGCACTCATATGGCAGTTAACAGCCGTCTGTAACTCCAGTTCCAGGGGACCCAACGCCCTCTTCTGGCCTCTGAGGGTATTGCACACACATGGTGCACTTACATACATGCAGGCAAAATACTCATACACACTAAACAAACAAACAAAAAAAAATTAATAAATAAATCACATATGAAATTCAATTAAAAAAACAAGAAGGCAGGAGAGAGGGAGAATGAAAAGAAAGGAAGAAAGGAAGGAAAAGAAAGAAGGAACAGCAGCAGACACACAGGGAGAGAAGGAAGAGAGGAAGGAAGGAAGGAAATGGAAGGAGAGAAAGGAGAACGAGGAAGGAAGAGAGAGGGCAACAGAGTCATTTGCTATTGTAAGGATTTTGGATTTTGTCTGGAAAGACGTGGATGACATCACACAGTCCTTTCTGGGAGGCCGTGGGAGAAACACTTGACTGTTCTTCATACCAAAAATACTTGCTTGTTCCTGGGAGCATCTGGTATACTTTGCCCTAGGGACGCTGGGAACCACAGAACTGACCAACTTTCTCTTTTTAACTTTGCTACTCAGGAGCTCTGAGCCAAATTTCTGGCCCAACCATATGCTGACAGGATCAGGTTCTAACACATGAGTTTTTCTTGGTCTGATTTCTGGTTTGTGTCCGCCATTCGCCCTCATCCCCTGCCAAAATAAAAAGTAAATTTAAACACGGCGGGGCTGGGGTTCCATGAGTAGAGTGGTTGCCTAGCTTGCAGGAAGCCCTGGGTTCCATCCTCAGCACCCCATAGACTAGGCATGGTGGTGCACACTTGTCATCCCTGCACTAAGGAGGTGGAGTCAGGAGGATTAGGAGTTCAAGGTCATCCTAGGTTATGTAGTAATTTTGAGGGTAGCCTGGGCTCCATGAAAGTATTGGGGTGGGGGGCTTTACAGAATCTTAGTAAGAAGGATGGGCTCGGGTGCAGTTAGCAGTAGAACACTTGCCTAGCATGTGCAGGGCTCTGTTTTCATCTCCTTAAGACACTGATAATGTCCATTGTGAAACATAAAGAGAGGTAGAAGTGGCAAGATGGCTCAGTGGGCAAAGGAGCTTGCTGCTAAGTCTGAGGATCTGAGCTCAATCCCTAGGACCCACATGGTGGAAGGAGAGAACTGATACCCCAAACTGTCCTCTGACCTACACACACACACACACACACACACACACACACACACACACTGAATAAAGAATAGAATAAAAATGTTAGGGGCTGGACAGCTGCCTCAGCAGTTAAGAGCACTAGCTGTTCATGCAGAGGACCTGGGTTCAGTTCCCAGCACTGACATGGTGTCTGATAACCATCTGTAAGTCCAGTTCCAGAGGCTCTAACGCCCTCTTCTGACCTCCTCGGGCATTGCATGACATGGGTGCACTTACATGCACAGAAGCAAAACATTCATACACATACAATTTTTTTAAAAGACATTAAAAAAATAAGCTGGGTACAATGGTGCATGCCTTTAATCCCAGCACTCAGGAGGCAGAGGCAGGTGGATTTCTGTGAGATTGAGTCCAGCCTGGTCTACATAGCAAGTTCCAGGACAGCCAGGGCTACTTAGTGAGACCCAGTCTTAAAACAAAAAAAACAGCAAACAAAAACCAATCGTTTCAGGGGCTGGAAAGATGACTCAGTGGTTAAGAGTGCTGGTTGTTCTTTCAGAAGACCCGGGTTTGAATCCCAGCACCCACATGGCAGCTACCAACTGTCCGTAACTCCAGTCCCAGGGGATCTGACAGCCTCTTTTGGCCACCACGGGCATTGTGTGACATAGGTGCACTTACCTACATGCAGGCAATACACTCATACACATAAAATAAAAAATAAATAAATTTTTTTAAAGTTAAAAAAAACAAAAACAATCATATCTGTCCAGTTTTTTAAGTGGTGCCTAATAAAGATCCTTGCAGGAGTCAGCGAGGTGACTCAGCAAGTAAAGGCACTTGTCACCAAGCCTGACCATCTGAGCTCAATCCCCCAGACCCACATGGTAGGAGAACTGACTCCTGCAAGTTGTCCTCTGACCTTCACACTCATGCCATGGCACACTTGCACACACAAACACTAAAAAATATTCTCTTTTTTTTTGTTTTTAAAACAGGGCACTGTAGCCCTGGCTGGCCTTGGACTCGCTGTGTAGAGCAGGCTGGCTTGTCTCACAGAGATCTGCCTGCCTGGCTCCTGTGTGCTGGGATTAAAGGTGTGTGCAATCATACCCAGCCTAATTGTAATTCTTTTTTGAAGACCCATGTAGCAACCTGATACTTGACCATACAGTCCATTTGATTTGCATGCACTGGATTCTTGGCCACCGACTGGCTGGATAAAAGCACAGGAACAGATATCTGACCACCTGGCTGTGGGTTGGCAGCCTGCCCTCTCGGAGTGTCTGATCCCACTCTGAAATTTAATTGGAGCTATCGTGTGGTGTTTTACATATCCTTGTAAACCACTTAGATGCTTCTCAGGAAGCAGGCAAAGTCCAAGTAAATATATAAGCCCCAAGCCACCTCAGTTTGCCGATTCAATTACCCGGCCTCAAATGCGATTCCATTCTCATTTTATTAAGAGGCAGCGCTTGCTCTCTTCCCGTTGGCTGAGCCTCCTCCAGCCAGTGTTCAGAGGGTGGCTGCCCCCAGGGATCCTACCACAATCCTTCCACTCCACAGCTTTTTGCTTTTCTTCCTTTCTGCAATTGGGGATAGAGCTCAGGGACCACATCACTGCTGGGCCCGTGCAGAGGCACACCCTCAGCCCCTCCCTGGGGCATTCTAGGCAGGGCTCAACTACTTGACATGTCCCCAGCACACCAGAAATTTTGAGCCAAGTTTGTGTAGGAGACAATGGTCTTGGGCCCAACAGTGAGGTTTACCCTGAACCTGTCTGGAGCCTGGTGCTTAATTGGGGCAGCAGCATCCGAAATACCATCTGGAAGCTCCCAGCCCACAAAAGACAAGTTGAGGAAAAGGTACTGGAGCACATAGCTTATCTTCTTAGAGTCCATTAGCAGAGATATTAAGGTGGAGCCCAGGCGTCAGTAAAAGAAAGTGGCTGGGGGGCTGTGGAGATGGCTCAGCAGTTAAGAGTGATTACTGTTCTTGCAGAGGACCTGAGTTTAGTTCCCAACACCCATGTTGGGCAGTTATTAACCACCCGTAATTCCAACTTCAGGGGACATGACACCCTCTTCTGACCTCCATGTGGCATACACACACAGACACAGACATATAAATAAAAATGAAATATTGAAAAGAAACATTTTTTTACTCTCCTTTGATAAGTTCAATCATAGGGTGGAATTTTAATCTAATAGGAAAAAAAGTCCTTCTACCATGTGGGTCCTGGGATTGACCCAAACCATCCAGCTTGGTGGCGTGTGCCTTTTTATCCGCTAAGCCACCTCACAGGCCCAATTTTCCAGTCTTTTACCTTTTTACCCCCACCTGCTGTTTTAAGTATTTCCCTGGGATAGACCACTCTACCTCTCCAGATATGACCCTCCAGAAATTGGGGACTTTGGTATCAAGTTACTACCCCAGTCATGAAGAAAACTGCATTTAGACACTTCAACATCCACCTTTCTAGGCCTTTCCCCTAGCTCTGAGGGAAATGAACTTGACTGCGCATTTGAACTTAACCCCGTAGGGCAGAAATTCAGGATCTTAGCGTGCTGAGACTTGGTGACCAAACCCCAGGCATTTAATTACATTGCTGCTGAGAACATTCTGGCAAGGCGCTTGCCATGGAGACAATTATTTTAGGAAATCCACAGAAGCCTTCTCTTCATACCACTTAAATCTTGCTTCTCTTTTACAATTCAATATTTCACATGTTGGGAGAAAATGTCTTGTTTGCTTCAAAGGACAAGCTGGGAAATACAGGATGGAGATGCTAATTATGTGGAACAGAGCTGCTTTGTTTTTGCATAAATGAGAATCTTAACGGGGGGTGGGGGGGGGAGAAATTCTCTCCTAATTGCTTGGAGATCAGAGCCAAGGAGAGGACAGGCAGAGACATTTGGATTCCTGTTCATTGTCTGGTTTTGTGTTGTTTTGAAAGAATTGGATTTGTTCTGAAAGGAGACTCAACTAATTGTGCTTTCTTCCAGAAACAAGGGAAGCCTTTTGTGGGCTATTTTTATTGTTTTAGATCTGGCTCCTGCCTGGGCCTAGTGGCCTCTGCCTGGAAACCCAGCCGCCCTGTTACAAAGAGTTCAAGGCTATCCTAAACAACTTAGTCAAAGTCTGTCTCAAAAGAAAAAGTAAAACAGGAGGTTGGGCTGTGGCTCAGTGAGTTCAAAAATAATAAATGAAGGGGCTGGAGAGATGACTCAGCAGTTAAGAGCACTGGCTGCTCTTGCAGAGGACCAGGGTTTGATTCCCAGCACCCACATGGCAACTAGCAACTATCTATAACTCCAGTTCCAGGGAATCTGACACCATCTTCTGACCTTCACGAACTGCACAACATGGGTGCACTTACATGTATGCAGGCAATACACTCATACACATAAAATAAGAATAATAAAATATTAAAAATGATAATGAAATATTTAATTTTTTATTTTTTTATTTTATATGTATGAGTATTTTCCCTGCATGCATGTAAGTGCAGCACCTATGTGCAGTGCTCCCAGAGACCAGAGTGGGTGTCAGATCCCCTGGAACTGGAGTTACAGATAGTTGTGAGCTGCCATGTGGGTGCTGGGAATTGAACCTGGGCCTTCTGCAAGAGCAGTCTGTGCTCTTAACTGCTGAGTGAGCTCTCAAGCCCCTTGCCTAACATTTTAAAGAGTCTGTGGGTTCAACCCACAGCTACCAAAAATAAGAGGCTTTGCATGGTGGTGCACACCTTTTATCCCAGCACTAGGGAAGCAGAGGCAGGAGAATCTCTGTGAGAGAGGCCAGCTTGGTCTACATATTGAATTCCAAGCCAGGTGAGGTAGATACAGGGAGGCTCTTAAAAAAAAAAATAAATAAATAAATAAAAATAAAAGAGTTCTCCCAGAGGACAAGCAGAAGGGTAGCAGGACTCTGTAGATACTGGGAGCCCTTGAGGACTCAGGTCTTTCTTGGTGCAAAGATGGAGTGGACTGTGGCGGGGGTAGGGGCCTTGACATGGAGCGCCCTGGGTACTTCCTTAAGACTTTTTATTAGGATATCTGAATTATACATAGTGGGTTACACTTTCACAATGCACGATGTATTTTGATCATACTCAGTCCTCTCCCTCTCTTGTCTTCTCCACTTCCACTGACCCCCTCCTTTTCTCAGCCAACCCCCCTTATACTTCATGTTCTTTTTCCTGCTCATTTTTTTTTTTTTTGGTGATGCAGTGAGTTTTATTGTGGTTTTTTACAGAGCATGGGTGAGGGTTATTTACAGGAACCTGGGTTCCTCACCAGTGTCCACACCACAGAATCAATATCTCTTCCTTCCCAGCAACTGTTAAATGCCTATCAATCCTCAGGGAGGAGTGGGGCCTTGTCAGCCCCTCCCCACTAGCAGCCATTAACCGCCCAGCAATCCATTTTTTTAAAATAAAACTTTATTTTATGTGTATGAGTGTTTTGTCTCCATGTATGTCAGCACACCAGGTGCGTGCAATGCCCGAGGAGGCCAGAAGAGGACATTGGATCCCCTGGAACTGGAGTTACAGATGGTTGTTAGCTGCCATATGGGTGCTGGGAACCAAACCCAGGTCCTCTGCAAGAGTCAGCTCTCGAGCACCTATCAGTCTAAGGGATGGGTGTGGCCTTGTGTGACTCCCCACAGTAACCTTTAACTCTGTCACTCTTAAGCACAAGGTAGGGCTTTGTGAGCCCCTCCCCACTAGCTATGTATTCTCAGTGAGGGGTGGAGGCTTATGAACACCTCTTCCCATCAACTGTTAACTGCCTATGAATCCTCAGTCAGTGTGCATCCAGGTAGCTTCTGAAATAGGTGAGCATTGGCTCCACCCAGTTCATATGTAAGGGAGACTGAGAGGTAGGAGATGGCTCAGTGGCTAAATGAGTTTGCTGCCAAGCCTGACCCACATCATGGAAGGAGAAAACTGACTCCAGCAAGTTGTCTTCTGATCTCTACACACATGCCATGGCACATGCTTGCCCATATCTGAACACGCATACACAAAATACATAAGTGTAATTTGAAATATGGGGAGGCGGTCTAGAGAGTCAGCTCAATGGTTAAGCACTGGGTGCTCAAGGACCTAGGTTTAGTTCCAAGCCTCCACATGGTTGCTAACAATTGTTTGTAACTCCAGTTCCAGGGGATCTGATGCCCTCTTCTGGCCTCCTCAGGCATTGCACACATGTGGTGCATTTACATATATGCAGAAAAAACATTCATACACCAAAATTTTTAAAAATTTATTATTTTTATTTTGTATTATTGTTCTTTTTTTGATATAGGATCTCCCTCAAATTTTTAAAAATTAAAATATAGATTAAGAAGGCAAGTTCATCCAAGGGGAAATATGAGTTTCCAAAGAAGGGGTTCCCCCAGTTCAGGCAGGGTATATATAAGGCATAAATCATGACTCATTACAACAGTCCCAGCTGGCATTTATGAATGGGTTATTTCTCTTATAAATTAGTGGAGAAGTGGAATTCATCTGTGCAATTAGCTCATTTGCTCCCATTTCAATAGAAAGTTTTATTGAGTGGGAAGAGGAGAAGGTGGCATGTGAGGGGGTGTCGCTTTGACTGTTCCTCTCTCAGCCTGCCTTATCTCTGCCTCAGCTCCTGGGAGCTGCCTCAGCCTGAAATCAGTAGCAAATTATTGATTTTGTAGCTGGAAAACACTTGTGTTTTTTGCAGAATTTCTTCCAATCATGTAAGAATGAATTCTAAGGGGCTGGGGTTCCGTGGATACAGTGCTTGCCTGGCATGCATGAAACACTGGGTTCCAGCCCCAGCCTTGTATAAATTATGGTGATGGCATGTCTTTCATCCTAGTGCTTGGGAGACAGAGGCAAGAGGATCAGGAGTTCAGGGTCATCCTTTGCTACACAGGGAGTTCCAGGCTAGTGTGGGCTCCTAGCTCAGGGCCGCTATCCACTGTTGTTTGCCTAGACCCATGCAGTCACCTCTGAGCTGAACTCTGTTGTGAGCACCTAAGTCAGTGTATATCTATCTCCCTTGTGCTCAGAACCTGCCTCCCACCTGACTCAGATCAGACGTCCAAGTCTTCACTGTTGCTGTCAGTTTGCAACCTCCTCACCTTCACCTCCCTTCACTCAGCCCTTCAGTTCCTCTGCTCCAGCTGCTTCCATGTTTTTCAAACATACCCAGCATGGTCCTGCCTTGGGAACTTTGCACATACTGTTCCCCCTGCCTGAAACACTGTTCATCAGAAATGGACACAGCTCCTCCCTCACCTCCTCCCAGTCTGTGCTCAGGTGACACCTAAAGTCACTTCTTCCCATGCTGTCTCTCTACAATGCTTGGCAATTTTAAAAATTTGATATTTATACTATATTTAATATTATAAAATTTGATATTCACTTATCTATATATTTTCATTTTTAAAAGATATATTTTCTTTTTAAAATATTTTATTTATTATTATTATTTTATTTGTATGAATGTTATAAGCCTGCATGTAGGTAAGTGTACCCATGTCGTGCAATGCCTGCGGAGGACAAAAGAGGCTGTCATCGGATCCCCTGGAACTGGAGTTGCAGACAGTTGTTAGCTGCCATGTGGGTGCTGGGATTCGAACCCGAGTCTTCTGTAAGAACAGTCAGTATTCTTAACTGCTGAGCCGTCTCTCCAGCCTCCTGCATTTGTTTTTTAATGTGTGTGCGCACAGGTGTGTACATGCATAGGGAGACCAGAGGGCAACGACAGATGGAGCTCCTCAGGAGCTGTCCACCTTGGGTATTTTTTATTAGCATTTCGTGTGTGTATGTGACAGCGTGCATGTAGAGGTCAGAGATCAGCTTTCAGGAGTCGGCTCTCTCTTTCCACCATGTGGGTCCCAAGGTTTGAACTCAGATTGTCAGGCATAGTAGAAAGCTCCTTTAACCCACTAAGCCATCTCACCAGCCCCCATCCATCTTGGTTTTTCTGAGACAAGGTCTCTCAGTAACCTGGAGCTGACCAAGTTGGCTCCCTGGAGGAGCCCCAAGGATCTTCCTGTCTCTACCTCCCCAGTGCCAGGATACAGGCTTGCCCCATCATGCCTGGCTCTTCTTTATGTGGATGTGGGGATCTGAACTCCAGTCCTCATGCTTATGCAGCAAACCCTTCACCCATTGAGCCATCTCTCCAGACCCAGATGTTTCCTCTTTTAAATGTTTCCCTCCACCTTTTAAAATATATTTATTTATTTTTTTTATGTGTATGAGTGTTTTGCCTGCATGTATGCAAGTGCACCATATATGTGCAATGCCTTTGGAGGCCAAAAGAGGGTGTTGGACTCCCTGGGACTGGAGTTACAGATGGTTGTTAGCTGCCATGTAGGTGCTAGGAACTGAACCCAGGTCCTCTGCAAGAGCAGCCAGTGCTCCTAACTGCTGAACCATCTTTCCACCGTCCCCCACTTTTTTCAAGCTGGATCTCTCCAACATAGGCTGGTTCACCTCAGGAAGCCTGATGGTCCTACACTTCTGGGAGGTCACCATATTGATGCTGAACTTTGTGTGAACACCCATTAGCATAGTGTACTACGCTTAGAACCCCTGGACTCAAGCAGTTCTGCCTTAGCCTCTGGGGTAGCTGTAGGCATACACCACCATGCCTGGCTGAAACAGGGTCCCTCTAAATAGCCCAGGCTGGCCTCCAACTTGTGATTCAGCCTCCTGAGTGCTAAAATGACGGGCATGCTCCACCACACCCAGCCCGTATTCCCTGCTTTTATTTTGGGAGGTCTCACTATGTAGTCCTGCCTGGTCTGGAACTCACTATATAGACCAGGCTGGCCTCAAACTCATATTCACCTGGCTCTACCTCCCAAGTGCTGGTATTAAAGGTGTGGGCCATGATGCCTGGCTCACTGCTTTTTCTCTTTTCTTTTCTTTGTCTTTTTGAGACAGGGTCTCCCTGCAGCTCCAGCTGTCCTGGAACTCACTATGTAGACCAGGCTAGCCTCTATTTCACAGGGATCCTCCTGACTCTACCTCCCAAGTGCTGGCATTAAAGGCATGTGCCACCACGCCTGGCATCTCTTTGCATCTTAATTGAGATTTTGAGAGTTAAAAATTCCTTCCTGGGCCTGGGCCTGCAGCTTAGTGGGTAAAGTGCTTGCCCAGCATGCACAAGGCCCTGGGTTCCAACCCCAGCATCTAAGAAGCACAAAGACTGTTATCCCATTAGAAGGCTGAGGTAGGAGGATCACAAGCTCAAGATCATCTTCAGCCATATAATGAATTCAAGGCTAGCCTGGGCTACATAAGATGCAGCTCATGTCTGGAGGTCAGAGGACAACCTGGGGTGTCAGTTCCTACCTTGTATGAGACAGTGTCTCCCCTGTGTACAGCATACTAGCTGGCCTGAGAGCTGCTGGACATTCCCCTGGGTCCTTCTACTTACAAGATAAGCACCAATTCCCCAGCTCCAGCAAAAAGCCTCTGTCCTTTCCAACCCCTGGCCCCTTTCTCTCTCAGCAAGATGCTGGGGACCCCACTTTGGGTTCCAACTCCCTGACTTTCACCCTTTCCTCCACAGACTCTCTTCCAGAGCCCTGAAGAGGGCTGGCAGCTGTACACCTCTGCGCAGGCGCCAGATGGTAAATGCATCTGCACAGCAGTCATTCCTGCGCAGAGCACCTGTGCCCGCGACGGCCGGAGCCGTGAGCTGCGACAGCTCATGGAGAAGGTAGGAACCCCGGGATGATGCAGGGCAAGGCTAGGCCAAGCTCAGAGCAAGGCTCTACCATCCTCTCAGCTCCCATTCTGCCCTGTGCCTCTGTCCAGGTTCAAGCACTGAAGAGCTCAGTACATTGTTCAAAGATGGCCAATGTCCTGGATCTTGGGTTTATTTTCTGCTTGTTTGCTTTTCATTGTTTGAGACAGTCTCATGTAACCCAGCCTGCTCTGAAACTTGCTCTGTAGCCAAGGCTGGCCTTGAACTTCTGAACCTACTGTCTCCACCACTGTGTGTCCCCACACTAGTGTTCCACATGGATTCTTCATTCATTATCTCTTCAAGGCCACCCGGGAAGAGAAGCCCTGGGCTGGAGACTAGAACTGCAGCTAGGTCCCTTCTGTGTGCACCAACTGTGCATGCTCCATTCAGCCTTTGGTGCTGCCTATAAGAAGGTGCCCCTTGCCAGAGTAGTCTCATGCTCAGGGTCTCATGTAAACCTTCCCTCTCCCAGCCGGGTGTGGCAGTGCTCACCTGGAATACCAGAACTTTGGAGGCTGAGGCAGAGGTATTGCTGCAAGTCTGAGGCCAGCCTGGTCTACCTAGCAAGATCCTGTCTTGAAAACAACAACAACAACAACAACAACAAAATAATAGCTCATGGCTTTAATCCCAGCACTTGGGAGGCAGAGACAGGTGGATCTCTGAGACTGAGGCTAGCCTTGTCTACATAGTGAGTTCCAGTTCAGCTGGGGCTACAGGGAGACCCTGTTTCAAGAAAAAAGAGAGAGGGGTCGGATGGCTCAGTGGGTAAAGCATTAGCCTGGGAAGCACAAGGACCTGAGTGTGAATCCCCAGCACCCACATAAAAGCTCAGCATGGCAGTGCACATCTGTAACCCCAGCACTAGGGAGATGGAGATGGGAAGATTCCAGACTCCATGGCTGGCCAGTCTGCTGAAGTATGAGCTCCAGGTTCAGTGAGAACCTGGCTCAAAAAATTGGGTAGATTGTGGAAGACTGACTTCAACCTCTGGTCTACACACACATTCACACACACTGACACATCCATATACACAAGCACACACTTGCACACATATATACACAGTCAGACATATGAAATTACATGTGCACACACACATTCATACATTCACTCACACATTCACTCACACACTCACATACACTCACAGTCACATACACACATACACAAACACATACACACACACGTACCCTGGCTGCTCCCCCCCCACCTCCCCAAGGATGTTTTGGGCTCTTTATTCTCTGACTACTGTCCCATTTGGCAGCTGTGATGCCTTAGACCTCTTTCCTTGTGTAGAAAAGGAAGCTGAGACTTGGCAGAGAAGTGCATGAGCATCAGGGCCCTGCTCTGCCTCCACTAACTTCCCAGGATCCCTCCCTGCCCCCACCCCTACTCCTCAGTATCCCATTCTGCCCTCCCCCACAACAACCTCTCTCAGAAGTGTGTTGGGTCTCCTGAACTGTTATCCTAGGTCCAGAACGTGTCGCAGTCCATGGAGGTCCTGGAGTTAAGGACATACCGTGACCTCCAGTATGTGCGCAGCATGGAGACCCTCATGAGGAGCCTGGATGCAAGACTCAGGGTGGCTGATGGGTCAGTTTCCACCAAGAGCTTCCAGGTGGGTGGTTCTGGGTCAGATCAGAGGTTAAGAGAATGGTTGATGGGAGCTGGGGAGATGGCACAGTGGGTAAGAGTGCTTGCTGTGAAACCTAGAAGACCTGAGTTCAAATCCCCAGCACCTATGTAAAAAAGCTGGGCATAGGGCAGGAAAGATGACTCAGTGGGCAAAGATGCTTGTCACCAAGGCTGATGACCTGAGTTTGATCCCTGGGACCCACTTGGTGGAAGGAGAGAACCGATTCCCACAAGTTGTCCTCTGACCTCTACATGCCATGGTGGTATAAGCCTGAGTCCCAGCATTTGGGAGGCAGAGGTAGGCAGATCTCTGCAAGTCTACATAGTGAGTTCTAGGACAGCCAGGGCTACAGAGTTAGACCTTGTTTCAAAACAAAAAAAAACAAAACAAAAATCTTAAGAAAGAGGGAAAGAGGTATTGGGGTGGATGCTCACTAGTTTTAAGAATGGGGTCATGTTTGGGAAGAAGTGGGAACTGACTGTGCTCTGGGGTCCGGAAGGTGTTAGGTAGCAAGAACCAAGTATACACCCAAGATGACAGGGTGAAAGTCAAGGGTCAGGGGTCTGTATTGGCCCATCCATTCTTCCCGGTGGGCAGGAACTAAAGGACAGGATGACAGAGCTGCTGCCCCTGAGCTCCGTGCTGGAGCAGTACAAGGCGGACACACGGACCATCATGCGCCTTCGTGAAGAGGTGAGGAACCTCTCCGGCAGCCTGGCCACCATCCAGGAAGAGATGGGCGCCTATGGGTACGAGGACCTGCAGCAGCGCGTCATGGCCCTGGAGGCCCGGCTCCACGCCTGTGCTCAGAAGCTGGGTATGCCCGACCCTGGATCCTGACTCCCATCTCTCATCTCCACACCTAGCCCTAATGCCACTTCCCAAAGCTAGGCCTGGTTGGGCTTTTTTGTTTTGTTGTTTTGAGACAGGGTCTCCCTGTAGCCCCAGCTGTTCTGGAACTCACTATGTAGACCAGGCTGGCCTTGAACTCACAGAGATCTGCCTGCCTCTGCTTCCTGGGTCCTGGGATTGCTTATGGTTTTGACATCTAAGTGCTAACCTAACTTTAACCTACCCTCCCCAGGCCAAGCCTGGGTCACAAAGCTGGAGGTGACTTCCAATCCTTCATGTCCATCCTGATTGTCCTGAGACCATGCCCCAGCATCTTCCCTGACTCCTGGCTCCTGGCGCTTCCCAGAGACAGGTGTCCTGCCTCCCCCATGCTCTGGCCCAGTCCTGTCCTCACACTTTCTGTTCCCACTTCTCAGGCTGCGGAAAGCTGACAGGAGTCAGTAACCCCATCACCATTAGGGCCATGGGGTCCCGCTTTGGCTCCTGGATGACTGACACAATGGCTCCCAGCACGGACAGCCGGGTGAGTGGCAGGGACCCAAAGGACCAGAGCTGCTGGCTGCCTGCCAGTGCCCAGGGCTTACACACCAGTGACTTTTTTTTTTCACATTTTATTTTTAATATTTCTTTTAAAATTTATTTATTTATTTACTTATTTATTTATTTGTTTGTTTATTTGAGACAGGGTCTTCCTGTAGCCCCAGCTGGCCTGGAATTCACTATGTAGAATAGGCTGGCCTTGAACTCACAGAGATCCGCCTGCCTCTGCCTCCCGAGTGCTGAGATTAAAGGCGTGCCACCACACCAGGCTTATTTTTTATTTTTTATGTATGTTTTGCCTGCATGTATTTAAGTGCAATGCAATGCCCAAGGAGGCCAGAAAAGGGCGTCTGATCCCCTGCAACCAGAGTTACAGATGGTTGTTAGCTGCTGTATGGGTGTTGGGAACTGAACTTGGGTCCTCTACAAGAGTGGGTCTTCTACAAGCAGCCAGTGCTCTTAACTGCTGAGCCATCTCTCCAGTCCCTATTATTTCTTTTTGAGATAATGTCTCACTGTGTAGCCCTGGCTGACCTGGAACCCACAGAGATCCTCTTGCCTCTGCCTCCTGAGTGCTGGGATTCGATTTTATTTATGTGTAAGTTTGTGTGTATGCCACGTGAGTGAAGGTGACATTAAGAAAAGGAGACTATGTTGGAAATCCTGTAGCTAGAATTACAGATGGTTGTGAGATACCTGACATAGGTGCTGGGAACTAAACCTTGGTGGTCTGCAAGAGCAGCAAGTACTCTTAACCATCTCTCCAGCCCTGCCAAGTGGGCAGCACCTGGGAGGTAGAGACAGGCAGATCCCCATGTGATGGAGACCAGCCTGGTCTATATAGTGAGTTCCAGGCCATCCAGGCTACAGGGAGATCCTGTCTCAAAATAAATAAATAAATAAATAAATAAATAATCTTTAAGTGAACGGTTCATCATCACAACTTCCAAATGAGAACCCATTGAGCAATGTCTTTCCTAAGGCCTTAAAGACTACTGCCCCCCAAAGTACTATTGTGGCCTTCCAGTTTCCAAGTGGTCTCCAACATCACCACTGCTAGATCCAGAAGATCCATCTGAAAACCACTAGGTGATGGTACCACTTCTCAGCGACTGATATTGGTCACTGAGTATCCAAGTTTCCTTTCTGTTGCTGTGATAAAGTACTCTGACAAAAAGCAACTTAGGAGAGAAAGAGGTTTGTTTGAGCTCAAGGTTTCAGGTTACAGCCCATCATTGTGGGGAAGTCAAGGTAGGAACTTCAAACATCTAGAAACATGCACAGTCAAAAGCAGAGAGAAATGAATGCATTGTACACTTGCTCACTTGCTCCCTGTGGCTAAAATTTCCTCCCTGGGGAAGATGTAGAATGCACATCTTCCCTTCTCCCCCAGGGTCCCAACCACAAAAGTTCACCTTGGGGAACCAGTGAGTTTATTGAGGTCACTTCCAGGAGTGTAGGTTCTCCCTGAAAAGGCCACACTGGAAAGTCTTTACCCAGCATGGATGATGATTCCCCATAGTTGCATAGACGGAACCCCCTTCTCCTGTCTACCCCAGCCTATATACTCTAGTCCCTCCCCAAGGTCATATGCAATTTGGACAGAGGTGCATACAACCTATTGGGAGAAGTAGCTTGATACTCTGGTGAGGGTCCTTCTATGAGGGAACTCAGCAGTCACAGCTGGGATGACCTTTTGCAAGTGGACATAGGTGAACTCTTGAAGAGGGTGGTCGTTTGGTGTGGAGGATGGATAGCCCTGTTCAATGCTTGTTTGTGCTCAGCTCCATTTCTCCACTTTATAAGATTTGCGTCCCTCTGCCTAGGGAATGGTGCTGCCTACAGTGAGCTGGGTCTTCCCACATCAATTAACAATCAAGACAGTGCCCCACAGGCCAACTCAATGTAGACAATCCATCACTGAGACTCTCTTCCTAGGTGATTTTAGGTTGTTTTAAGCAGACCAATTAAAGCTATCACAATGGGTGATCACCAAGTGTCACACAGCACAGGTGGCGACCTGTCACTGCTCCACCTGGACCTCCCTCAGGGATGATTGTGGTTCAGCCAACTGGATAGTTCCGAATTAGACTTTGAACTAGTCCCATTATTTCTAAGTCAGGGAAGCTCTGACTGGGGCCTTCATTGTCCGATCTTCAATTTCTGTATCTTCAATACAATCCTGGTACAGGCAACACTGAAGGGCTGGTGTCTTAGTTTGATAATAAGGACACTCACAAATGCTGATTAACATGGTGAGAATGATGATGATGATGATGGAGTTTCGATGGCATGTTGGGTGACCTTGTGCTTACAGGTGTTAGCCATTGACTATGAATGCAAGAGACCAATATTACCCAATAGCTGTCCAATGAGCACTTTGTATCCAATGTTTAATGACAAGTGACTCTGTAGCCCTAGTGAGTCCCCGGGGACACAGTGTTCCCTAATCATTTGGGATCACCATTGCTAACTTAGGACTTTTTTTTTCTTGCATGTGAATGTGTTTGCCTGCAAGTACGAAAGCGTGCCACATGTGTGCAATATCCACAGAGGCCAGAAGAGGGCATCCGGTCCCCTGAAGCTGGAGTTACATATAGTTCTGTGTTGCCTGACTTGTGTGCTGGGAACCAAACTTAGGTACTATAAAAGAGCAGCATGCACTCTTAAGGACTGAGCCAAGAGACAGGGTCTCCTGTAGCCCCAGCTGGCTTTGAACTCACAGAGATCTGCCTGCCCCTGCCTCCTGAGTGCTGGGATTAAAGGTGTGAACCATTACACCCAGTTTGAGTTATGGTAGTTGGCTGCCATGTGGGTTCTGGGAATCAAACCTGGGTTCCCTGCAAGAGCAGCCAGTGCTCTTAACCACTAAGCCAGCTCTCCAGAGCCACTTAGGGCTTTCTTTTTTTAAGATAAGGTCTCACTGTGTAGCCTGGCTGTCCTGGAACTCCCTGTGTAGACCAGGCTGGCTTTGAACTCAACAGAGAGCCACCTACCTCTGCCTCCCAAGAACTAGGATTAAAGGTGTACACCATCGGCTTTCTTTTAGTGTGTGTGTGTGTGTTCATATAGATGTGTGCACACGTGTGCTCATGCATGTGGAAGCCAGAGGTCAGTTTTTTCTTTTGGGGGTGTGTGTACACAGAGGAGGATGTTGGTGTCCTGAGCTCTCTCCCCACCTTATTCTCTTAACACAGGATTTCTCACTGAATCTTGAGCCACGCTGGCAGCCAGCAAGTCAGTCTCCCCACAGAACTGCCATCATAGGCACGTGTGGCCACACCCAGCTTTACATGTAGTTCCTGAGGATTTGAACTCTGGTCCTCAGGCTTGCATAGCAAGCACTCTTACCCGCAGAGCCATCTCCCCAGCCCTGCCACCTCACTTTTTCAGCCAGGATCTGTCACAGAATTTAGAGCTCATCTATTAGCTAGTCTGGCTGACCAATGTGCTGCAAAGCTCTGCCTTTCTCTGCCTCCCCCAGTGCTATGTTCCAGCAGTATACCACTTGTCCCCATTTTTTATTTATCATTTATTAATTTATTTACCTTTGGTTTTCTGAGACAGTTTCCCTTTAGCCCAAGCTGTCCAGAAACTCTCTATGTAGACCTGGCTGGCCTCAATCTCACAGAGATCCACCTGCCTCTGCCTCCTGTGTACTGTGATTAAAGGTTGTGCCACTACATCTGATGTGCCAAGCGTTCACATGAGTGCTGGGGATTGGAAATCAAGCCCTCATGCTTTATGGCAAACACTTTACCCTCTGAGCTACCTCCCTGGCCCCAACTTTTTTTTTTTATAATTTAGAAATTTTTAAATTCATTTTTATGTGTACAAGTGTTTTGCTGCAGGTATGTAAGCACACCACATGCATGCAGTATCTGAGGAGTCCAGAAGAGGGTGTCAGATCCCCTGGAACTGGAGTTAGGACAGTTAGCCACCATGTAGGTGCTGGGAACTGAACCCTAGTGCTCTTAACCCCTGATCTATCTCTGCAGTCCTAACCATGTTTAAGCCCACTAGTGTTCACAGTCACTGGGATGAATGGGCTGGTCACTGATGACCAAAGTTGACCTTGACTGCATGGTGGGTCCTGGGGTTCCCTGGTGGCAGTACCTCCAGTGACCAGTGGCTGCTCTCCTAGGTCTGGTATATGGATGGCTATTACAAGGGCCGGCGGGTACTGGAATTCCGCACTCTGGGAGACTTCATCAAAGGCCAGAACTTTATCCAGCATCTGCTACCGCAGCCCTGGGCAGGCACAGGCCATGTGGTATACAATGGCTCACTGTTCTACAATAAGTACCAGAGCAACGTGGTGGTCAAGTACCACTTCCGATCACGGTCGGTGATGGTGCAGCGGAGCCTCCCAGGTGCCGGCTACAACAACACCTTCCCCTACTCCTGGGGGGGGTTCTCAGACATGGACTTCATGGTGGATGAGAGTGGACTGTGGGCTGTGTACACCACCAACCAGAATGCAGGCAACATTGTGGTAAGCCGGCTAGACCCTCACACCCTGGAGGTGGTAAGGTCCTGGGACACCGGGTACCCCAAGCGCAGTGCTGGGGAGGCCTTCATGATCTGCGGTGTCCTCTACGTGACCAACTCCCACCTGGCTGGGGCCAAGGTCTACTTCGCCTACTTCACCAACACATCCAGCTATGAGTACACTGATGTCCCCTTCCACAACCAGTACTCACACATCTCCATGCTGGATTACAACCCCCGAGAACGTGCCCTCTACACCTGGAACAATGGCCACCAGGTGCTGTACAATGTCACCCTCTTCCACGTCATCAGCACAGCCGGAGACCCCTAAGTGACACTCCCCCCCACCCCACCCCCAGGGCCCTGTGACCCTCTTGCCCTTCTCTTGGTCCCTGTCATGCCCCCACCCCGGCTTCCTTCTCCCTCCCTCCCCTCCTTCCTGGCTCAGTTTTCTGTTCTCCTCTGTATTTCCATCCTTGAGGTTTCTCAGTTGTCTTTTCCTTTATGGTGTTTGATACGCTACTTGTATCTGCCCCTTTACGGAAGCCTGTCTTTTTGAGCTCACTCCTCCCTCTTCCCCATCTCCTAACCACCTCATTCCTTCTCATCTGTCCTCCCCTCTCCTCTCCCTCTGCTTCACTCCCCACCCCACCCCAGACCTGAGTGCATGGATCTTTTATTATTTACACATTTTCTTTCTGGGTTGCCAGAATAAATGGGACCTTTGACATTTGATGTCTGGGTTGCTTTGTATCCAATGGTGGTCGGAGATGGAGACCCAGACCCCTTAATCCTCTGTGCTTACACTGTGAGCTGGGGTGGGGGCCTGGAATTCCCCTTTCCCCAGGCTAGCTCTTACAGGAGCCCACTCATCGAAAGGTGTTGCAATCAAAAGCAATTCGTTTAAAAGCAATTGGATCAAAACAATGGAGAATTCTATTAGTAAGATGAAAACTGGCCTCAAATGAATATTGCCTGCCGTTGGCTTTCATTGATCACGCTGGTGCATCTCTGAGCCATCAGGGGATGTTTTAATGGCTTTTTAACAATTTGGCTGCCTTTAAGAGAGGTTAGGGCCCCCAATTTCTTCTCTTCTCTCTGCTTTATAATTGCCAAGACTGTTTTCAAATGAGCCAGGTCAGTTAATAGCAAAATGTTCAAAATAACCTAAAAAGTACACCTGGCCCTAGGGCTTCGGAGGGAACCTATCACATTTCACACCAGAGTTCTTCTACCTGGAGGGGCTGGGACAGGGATTTGATGAACAAGATGGGGATAAGGGTTCCTAGAGCCCAGGCCACAGATGGGGTGTCAGATGTGGAAAATGATGGGCCTGGCAGTGACAGTCAGGGAGTAAGGCTAAATTTTGTTTTGTTTTTGAAATCACATAGCCCTGGCTGGCCTCTATTAGTGAAAGATGAACTCAAACTTTTTATTTATTTATATTTTTAAGCTAGAGCTTCACTGTGTAGTTCTGGCTGACCTGGAACTCACTATGTAGACCAAGCTGGTCTTGATCTCACAGATATCCTCCTACCTCTGCTTCCCAAGAGCTGGGATTACAGGCATGAAACCCATGCTCAGTTTATACAATGCTAGATAGAGATGGAACCCAGGGCTCTGTGTATGATAGACACATGCTCTACCAACTGAGGCACCACCCCCAGCAAGAAGAGTGCTTTGTGTCAGGCAGATCTGCCTGCGTGGGATAGGCTGGAGCAAGGAGGCTAGGGACCAGTTATGTCTCACAGAAGAGTTAAGTCAGTAGGGCATCAAGAGATGTGTGTGTGTGTGGGGGGGGGAATGCCTGATTCCAATTCCAGGGCACCCGACACCCTCTTACATACATGCAGGTCAAACACTCATACGCCTTTTTTTTTTTTTTTTTTTTAAATAAAGATGGGAAGAGTTTTCATCTGGAATGGGGGAAGTGAGCAAGTGAGCAGACAGGATGGCCCTGTCCTCCATGT
The DNA here is from genome assembly GCF_000622305.1 of Nannospalax galili. Lineage (NCBI taxonomy): Eukaryota > Metazoa > Chordata > Mammalia > Rodentia > Spalacidae > Nannospalax > Nannospalax galili. The sequence continues at coordinate 508,223 of NW_008338645.1, read as the reverse complement.
CAGCCTGTTTTACCAAGAGCAGGAACAGCATACAGAGATTCCTGCTGGCCCCGACCCCACCCTGCTGCGGCCACCCAGAGGCCGCTGTCCCCATTTCTAATTAATGGCCTCTGTGATTAAATCGTCTCTGCTTGGTGCCAGCATCTCTGGGAACTTGGACACGAGGGCCGTATTGGGAAGAAAACCCATGAATAATGAATGGACTGCCTAATGCACTCATTTAAAGCCAATTGCTGAAGGAACCCTCAAGAAGAGCAATTAATTCCCACGAAAGTGAAGAAGTGTGGCACCAGGCAGGAAGAAAGGACAGACTCCTGGATTAGCACAGGACAGGGACTTTGTCACACCTGCTAAAAAGGCAACAGTCAGTCATCCTGGCTCTCGATGCTAGGGCAGAGAGATTTGGGGTTTGAGGCCAGCCTGAGCAAGACCATATCTCAAAATACAAAAAAAGCAGGCTGGAGAGATAGCTCAGCAGTTAAGAGCACTGGCTGCTCTTGTAGAGGACCCAGGTTCCATTCCCAGCACCCACATAGTGGCTAACAACTGTAACTCCAATTCCAGGGGATCTACACCCTCTTCTTGCCCTCCATAGGCCCTGCATGCATGTGGTGCACTTACGTGCAGGGAAGACAGTCATAGCTGCAAAATAAATCTAAAAAATTTTAAAAAGATAATTCCATTAAAAAAAATACAAAAAAGGAACAGAAAAAGAAAGCGATGCCTGTGGACCACCTGCCCATGACTTGTGTTCTGTGAAGCAAGGAGCAAGGCTGGGCTGTAGCATTCTAGACTCCTGTCCAGAACACATTCACTTCATACACCCGGGGCAGGGCCAGTGTGAACATGTCTGTCACATGTGGGCACCGAGTGAGCACATGGGCCAGGGCACCTTGCATCACCCTTTCTCTCTTTTTTAAATCTTATTTACTTTTAAGCTGGGTGTGGTGGCGCACACCTTTAATCCCAGCACTCAGGAGGCAGAGGCAGGCGGATCTCTGTGAGTTTGAGGGCAGCCTGGGCTACATAGCAGCTGGAGCTACAGGAAGACCCTGTCTCAAAAAGACAAAAAAAAAAAAAAAAAAAAAAAAAAAAGATTAGTTTTATGCGTATGCTTTGCCTACAAGCATGTGTGTGTGCAATGTGTACAGAGGCCAGAAGAGGTCATTGGAATCCCTGGAACTGGAGTTAAAGTTACTAGCAGTTGTGCTGGGAACTGAACCTGGGTCCTCTGCAAGAGCAGTCAGTGCTTTTAACTGCTGAGCCATCTCTCCAGCCCCCACTGTCTCTCTTATGTACACATACACACATATGCATGTGTACACAGGAGCATGCATGCACAGGACTACCAAGAATGAGTGAAAGAATGACCCATTTTGGCCAGGGTCACCTGTGTCTCTGTGTCTTGAATTGTATGTTGCTGACTTGGCGGTGGGGCAAGAACTACACTGTGGCCATGCTAAAGGCCTGCAATTTACGGTCAGTTGGTACCATCAGGTGCGGGTGGGAACACAGAGCTGGTGAGGGAAACCAAAAAGTAGTTAATAATACATGGCAGGGACACTGAGTGTGCTCCTGGGACACATTTATCTAATGGCATCTCTCAGACTTGGGCTTTCAGTACAGCATGGAGACATGAGAAGGAGGTGGCTAGGGTCCAGAGGGACAGACCCTAGACGGGATTCCCAGTACCTTACAGGACAGATACCCAGTTACACAGTCACATACAGAGGGGAAAAGGCACCAAGAACACGCCAAAGCCCGCTGACTACCCTTGGTGTTGCAGGCTGGGATGGGGGTGCAGGATCCTCTTCCCCAGAAAACCCAACAGGAACCTCTTGCCCCTGGCCACTCACTTCCAATCCCCACTCTCAAAGGGGCTCTGTCATGCCAAGAGGGGTGCCACTACCTTTCCAGCCCACCCAATTGCTGCAGCAGACGTTCTGGCTACTGCCTGCATCCCTCAACGGTCCAGGAGAACACTTTGTGGGGGGTGTTGTCAGTCAACCAAGCCCGGTCTCCTTAGCCTGTGTCGGGAAGAAACTCATTAAACCTTCCTAATGACAAACACTTGGGCAGGCTGCTGGCTGAGCGACTGACTGCTCCAGAAAACAGCCAGATGGGAACAGGTTCAGGTAATTGTTTATGAGACTCAGCCCTGGGGGGAAGGGTTCCCTTGAGGTCCGGTCCAGCTTGATTCTCCTCTGGTTCCCAAACCCTACCAGCTGCAGCCACCCCCATCATCCTGGCTGGCTCCCATTACTTGTGTAATCACAAACCCAACTGAATTCCAAGCTCTCAGCCCAAGGGCAGCTGGGTGGGGGCTCTAACTAGAGGTGGGAGAGCCCCTCTCCTTCCACCTGCCACTCAAAACAGCTGCTCCCCAGTCCTGTCAGGATCCCTGCTCTCCCCTGGGAACTGAGAGTCCACCCTCCCCTCCAGTCCAGGGAGCCCCCGTTTCCATGGAAACAGCCAGTCCGAAGGTATTGGGTCTTATTGGCTGGACCCAAGAACAACCAGGCAGAAGTGTTTGTGGATGGCAGGTGTGGGATGGGAGCATCGGTGTGTGCAGGGGTGAAGCATGCTGAGGGGCACCCACCTCCTCAGATGCTGAGCCTGGGCCCCTCCAGGATTCCTCCATCGTTTGCCAGCCCTTGTGATCTTGGCACACAGGTTGAAACCCCTTACTGCCTGGGAGTTGGACTGCTGGGAAGTATTCCAGTAGGGCCCTCAGGCCCTGAAGAGGAGCTTGAACACCCACCTCAGGGAATGATGGTGATGGTTCCCTCCTTCCCCACCAGAGACCGGGCCCTCACACCTCCCCAGGGAGGCAATAGGACAAAGGACCACAGAGCAGTAGTTCCAGGTTTAATGGAAGGTGCAGAGGGCTCTGCACTATGCTCCCAGGCCTGAGTCACGGCAGCGCCAGGCGTGGAGCTTTTTACAACTGAACAGAGGAACAGAGCATAACAAACAAACAAGGCCCTCCTGCCTGCCTCTGGGACCCAGGGGGCTGGTCACCTCTGGGCCCTGGAGGCCTCCCCACCCCTAGTCCTTCCTGGAGGAGTCTAGTCAGGGCAGCCCCAACTGGAGGCGGCAAGGGAGCTGGTATATAGAGCCCCAATCTCAGAGCCCTCCTAGCCATACTGGGAACAATAAATACTGTGACAGCAGCAGGAAGGGGGCCGTGGGTCGCTGGCAGCCCACAGGCCAACTAGGCCTTTGGCCCTCACTCTGTGCGCAAGATGATGTGGATGCCCGAGTCCGTGAACACCGGTCCGCTCATCTCCCCTGTCCGAAGTGCAAACGACGCATCCTCAAATGGTTTCTGCATCTGACCTGGGAAGGGACAGGGGCCGGGAGGGGTCAGGCTGGGCTACATGGCAGATGAGGCTCCTGCCTACTGGCCTCAAGTTCATTTGTCATAGGGTTTATAGCCCCATCACTGAATGTGCAGGAGCTTCGACCCAGCTGGAGGCCTTAGGGCCATTAAAGCGGCCCTGGGAAGCCTGGGGACAGCATGAGGGATGGCAAGCAGCAGTGAGTTCTGTGATGAACTCCTCTTCAGGCTCCCACCCTTAACATTATCTGTCCCACAGCCCACCTGGGTGACAGCAGAAGCCCTCTCTGGCTTCCTCTCCTTGGCAGGTGCCCACATTCCACACCCCCAGCCCCATCAAAGGAAGATGGAGATGGAGGAGGAAGAAAGAAGGAGGGGGCAGAGAAGACCCAAATTTCCTCTGTTATTGGGAGGTTGCATATCTGGGTCTGACCTTCCTCCTCTTGGTCATTTTCCCCACCTATGTTAGGGGGAAAGCAGGAATGTGGGAGACAGGCCCCATGATCCTGGGAGGGAGCACAGCAGGGATAAGGCCCGGTACCTCTGTGGCCCCTCCCTCCAGCCCTCCAAAGGGCCAGGAGACCTGAGGGAGGGCTGTGCTGCCACCTGGTGGAGCATGAAGACTGTGTGACAGGGCTGCCCTCCTGGGCCTTCCAGGTCAAGAGAGAAAATGAGGAAGAGGCTGCGGCACCTGCCCATCCTTGCCCACCTCTGCTAAAAGCACCCAGGTCTCCCCTGGCCTTGGCGGAGCTGCAGTCGCTGAACTGTGAAGCCAGAGATTCAAAGTCCTCCTCTCCCGACTTGATCTTCTGGATGTAGCCTGTGGGGGACACAAGAAGACGGCCCTCAGTCAGAGGAGCAGGGAGGGGGCGCAGGGATGGGTGGGCCACTCTTAGGAGCTGGGCAAGACCCCCTGGCCAGTATGTCCACATTCCCCCAAAATATGCCTCCCATCCTCAACACTTCATACTCTCACGCCTGTCACACCTGTGCCCCGTCACATGCCTCCCACATGCATGTTCTGGGGGCACGAGGCTGTTACCCATTTGCATGCACTTGTGGCCCTACTATGACCTGAAAAGCCATCCCAGTCACCCACAGACACACATAGACACACATAAACAGAGATACATACAGAACGGACCACACAGCAGGTGGCTGCCCACCCCCAGTCTGGGGCAGTCCCAAGGCTCTACAGACCGGCAGGAGGCTGGCAGGCAGCCCAGCTCTGCACAAGCTCTGTGGGCGTCAGGAGATTCCACCTGTATGACACAGGGAGCTCACTAGGACATTTTGAAGAGACCCTGAAGGGGGGCTGCAAGAGATGTGTGTTAGCCCCTGTGCCATGGTCCCACAGGCAAGTCACATAAACAGGTGTGAGGTGCTGGCAAAGCCCCTGATGCTCAGAGCAGCCAGCTGTGCTGTGACTGTCCTGGAGACTCAGGCTGGTGGTGTCTGAAAGCCAGGACTGGTCAGGCCAGCAGGATGGCTCAGCAGGTGAAGGAACTTGCCACCAAGTCTCAGACCTGAGCTCTATCCTCAGGAGTCACATGTACACACACTTGCGCCCTGCCCGCCCCCAACCAAATAATTAAAAATATATACTTTGGAAAATGGCCTGAGCTAAGGGGATTGTGACCACAGTATCTAGTGTCTGTGTGATTCACATCTCAGGAGTAGGAGGGGACACTGTACACATGTATGTATGTGTGTGCATGTGGCACACATGCTGGGTTTGAGGAGTTGCCAGGTACCTTCCTTGAGTCTGGGCAATGCCTGAGGTGGGCAGGAGCCTGTGACAAAGGACAGTCCAGCTCAGCCTCTCAGCCTCCTGCTCCACCCACTGACCCAGACAGATGGGCTCCCAGGACAGTGGCTGCTGCTGTTACAGCAAGTCAGTTAGCAGAGCTTTCCCAGCCGGCCTGCAACAGTCCCCAGGGCCAGCCCCC